>NW_028317968.1:2186666-2507500 GCF_062004578.1 Staurois parvus
TCTATATGTAAAGCTGCTAACACCTTACCATATACAAAATGGAAAAATACTAAATAAAGAGTAATTGGTGCTTTGCTAATTCTAAGCATGTATATAAGAAATATTCCTCACAATATATCTTTCATAGTAAATATATAAACCAAATCACGAAAATAAATTGTTGAATAGAATACACATGAAACATCCAAAATGGTGGATAACAGTGAAAAACACCCAAAATATACAAAAGGTGTATACTTATTAACCATAAATGTCGCCATAAACATTTTGGATTGTGTGCGCCCCCTAGGAGCACGCGGCACCGCGATCTGGTGACCGTTGTGTCCTCCGGACACAGCAGAACACTGATCGCTGTAAGTGACCTCTGTATGAGGTCCCGATCATGTGATCACTGATTGGCCAATCAATGATCACATGAATAGTAGTAAGCAAGATGTCACTTCTGACATCATTGCTTACTACGTGTGAAATCTGTGAATGATCATAGAGGTCACATAGTACAAGGCTATTCACAGCAGCCTTGCACCATGTGACAAGCTGTGACCAATCACAGCTCACACAGTATTTCTCAATGGCTGCAAGAATGTAGCCAGAGAGAAGGAGAAATTTTTACTTTTACAGCCTTTATGGGTGTAAAAGCAATCAGTGTAAAAAAAAAAAAAATCTTCATCACCCCCCACAAATAGTACAGTGTCACTATGGTGACACTGTACTGCTAGGGTGACAGTATGTAAAAAAAAAAACGCATAAACAATAATATAAAAAAATTAAAAAATGTAAAAAAAATGTTTTTTAAAAAATTATAAACTAATTTAGGTTATTTTTTTTACTAAAAAGATAACTGAATACATTTTGGCCAAGATTTATGAAGAAAGATTATTTATTTGCAAAATTTTATAAGAAAAACACTTTTTTTCAAAATGTTTGGACTTTTTCAGTTATATAGCAAAAAAAAATAAAATCCCAGTGGTGAATAAATAGCACCAAAACAGATTTATCTGCCTCAAAAAAAGGTGAAAAAATTCATATGAGCACAGTGTTGTCATTCAAAGTGTGAT
This sequence comes from Staurois parvus, assembly GCF_062004578.1. Classification (NCBI taxonomy): domain Eukaryota; kingdom Metazoa; phylum Chordata; class Amphibia; order Anura; family Ranidae; genus Staurois; species Staurois parvus. Next base: position 2,187,725 of record NW_028317968.1, read on the forward strand.
AGCACTGAAAGCTGAAAATTGGCCTGGACAAGGAGGTAAAGGTGTCCGGACTGGAGGTGGTTAAAGAGATTCTAAAGGCTTGTTTTTTTTTTTTTTCTTTAAAATAATTAACACATCATACTTACCTGCCTTGTACAATGGTTTTCCACAAACCAGCCTCGATCCTTCTCTTCTTGGGTCCCCTGCCAGCACTTCTGGGCCCCTTCCCCGTCGGTTCCAAAAACCGAGAAGGGGGTGCAGAGGAGCAGAAGCTCTGAGAAGAATCAGAACAGAAGACAGTGCTGGATTCCATGGACTGTTAAATATCTGTTTCTTAAAGGGTAGGAGCTATAGGTATTTGTGGCTGCTGACTTTTAATTTTCCCAATTCCGCAGTGAATTTCTCCTGGAAAGCAGTAAAACTATCATAATGATAGATCGAGACTTCAAGCCACACGCATGCAGGGGGTGCAGTGGTTTGGGAATATTGTAAAGCTTTTCTTAGGATTGTTGATGAATCTGCACTGCATGTCAAAAGACTCTCAGTTTTCATAATGTGGTTTCAGCACAGTAATGAGGTATAAAGCGCACACAAACTGCTGCGTAAACGGACTTTTCCTGTGCTCCCTCACAGCGCACCACAACTCACTGCAGAGATCTGACATGAATCATTGCCCACTATGAAACAGTACAAAGATTCTGTAGTGTGCAGTTAAAGAGGAACTCTACTTTTGTGGAGAAAAAAAAAAACCTTCCCCTCTGGGTGATCTATGTACATTGCAAGGATTTTACCAAACTTTGGTGCAGATTCCTACCTATTGTTATTCAGTAGAAATAGCTGCTTGTGTCCATGTGTAGAGTGATTCTGTATGGGAGTAATTTTCTAATTATCAATCAGCTGCTGCACCTACAGGGCTCTGAGGAAAGTGGCAGGGTCTGCATTCCTTTAGATGTGATTTCACTTTGGGAGTATCTCACCAAAAATAATATATTTGTTCCACAGGATGCCCCCAAAATCTGACTTGTATCTTAGTGCCGACTTCTGGGAAAATCAGTAAGCCAATCACATAAGCAGGAAAATGACATTTCTGGGGGGGGGGGGGGTGTTCTGTGTACAGAATGCCTCCAGGTTGCCAACTTGCATTGCACAAATGGTTAGCACTTCCGCCTGGCATTACTCGGGTTGTTGATTCGTATCCCAACCACAGCACCACCTGCCTGGAGTTTGCATGTTCTCCCTGTGCCTGCGTGGGTTTCCTCCGGGTACTTCGGTTTCCTCCCACACTCCAAAGACATGCTGGTAGGTGAATTGAATCCTGTCTAAATTGGCCCTAGTATGTGTATGTATGAATGCAAGTTAGGGGTCTTAGATTATACACCCCTTGAGGGTTAGGGACTGATGTGAATGTACAATATATATATGTAAAGCGCTGCATAAATTGACAGCGCTATATAAGTACCTGAAATAAATAAATAAAATACAGAAAAGTGCAGCGCTGCAGATTGAAAAGGAAAGGTCATTTTTAATAACATTCGATTACAATATAACTTTTGTAGAAATTGTATACGCTATCATTTTTTTTTGTTTGCCATTTTCTTTTACCATGAAAGTGGAATTACCCTTTACGTAAACTGCATTGCAATGCTGGTATGTGAATAAGCCCTAATAATTCTGCCCTTGTTCTACTACCTGAAAGTACCATACACTTTAATCTATTAGGCTACGTTCACACCAATGCATTTTTTAGTGCGTTTTGCTTTTGCAGAAATGCACTACAGTTCATTTAACATGATTTCCTATGGGACATGTTCACATCTATGCTTTTCTGAGCTGCTGCGTATTTGGAAAGGGTCAGGGACATTTTTAAAAGCAAAAAGCGGTGTTTTTGCTACAATAGAGTTTAATGAAGAAGCTGCTGAAATGCATGGCAGTGCGTTTTTGCCATGTTTTGCATTTTGCATTTTTATTCTGCCCAGCAACAAAAAAAATTCCACTTTAACAAAAAAAAAAAAAGCTGAACAAAACGTGGTAAAAATGCGTGTAGAAAAATGCAAAATGAACTGCAAACTGCATAGGTGTGAACGAAGCTTTAAAGTGTAACAGGGGTGTGGACATTTTTGAAAAAAAACTACTTGTCCAGGGACTAAATCGGTGTCCCAATCTACTTGTCTCTCATGACCATCTACTTTTTCTGATAAAAAAAAAAAACATAAATTTTAACCAAAACCGTATTTAAATCTGCTTTAAGTAATGTCTGGGGATTTTAAAAACATAAAGGGGCTTTATGGCGACTTAAACGTTTAATATTTTTAACATTGCGCTGTTTATCTTCTCCTCCATTCCCTGCCTCTCTCCAGCACCGCGCCCGGGGACTAGCAGGGAGGGGAGAGACCTCGCCGTGTAGTTAGCACCGATTGGTTGCTCGTCAGAAAAGGGGAGTGTCCAGTTTATCCTTTATCCATTTCGCTGCCAGAGCTGGTTTTGCGTTATTTGCACATGTTTAAAAAATCATTTTAGGCCTGAAGATTACATAAAACCCCCAAACGTGATATATTTTCTGAAAGCAGACTAGACTATTCCTAGAGAATAAAATAGGGGTAGTTTCAATTTTTTGTCACATGATATTATCACAAAATTTCAGTAAAGAAAAAAAAATTAAGTTAATTTTAGAGCACAAAAAGCAATAAAGTATCCAATTTTTTTGTAAAATATAAAAAACAAGGTTGCAGCGAGTAAATAGATATCTAACATGTCAAACCTTAAATCTGCATGTGCTCGTGAAATGGCAACAAACTTTAGTACCCTATATTTTCTATAGGCAAAACTTTTAAGGCCCCTTATAGGTCATCAGTGTAGTGTACGGAGGAGGTCTGGTGCTAGAATTATTGCTCTCATTCTGGCATGCGTGGCGATATGTAACATGTGTATCACAATCCACGTTTTCATGTGTCTGCGCCCAAGCATGTGCTTTTACGTTTGTGCGTGACTACATATGTGGGGTTGCTGGGCTTGAAAAATTTTTTTTTTTTAATTAACTTTTTTTTTTTTTTTTAATCACATACGGGACAAAAAGTCCCCTATGTGATGATATTTTGTACACATCGTACTGCATTACATTCTTTCCCAGCCTCATTGATAGGGAATCTGTCGAACGGGGACCCGGAAGTGACGTCACCTCACTTCCGGATCAGGTGAAGAAGAGGAGGGGAGCGGATGTGTCCGCTCTCCTCCTCCTTCCCCTATACCCCATCCCACGGCACCCACTGAACCAGTCTAGGACCCGCAGATGGGCAAGCGGAGCCCGGGACATATAGCGGGGGTGGGGAAGAGGCTGAAATTGTGGCCTGTGTGGAAGCAATCAGCGGCAGCGCTGCTGCCCAAATGCTTCCACCTGACAAGTGAGCCCTGCTGCTTGCCCGCAGCTGGTCTAAAGGCAAAGATTAAAAACTGAAATAAGGGGGGGGGGGGGGGGGGGGTGCAGCGCTAATAGAAATTCAAAAAGATGATAAATAAATTCATATATAAATACATACAATAAAGTGACACTGTGCAAGTATATGTGCCACTAAATTATGTGGCTGGTATCGTGCAAAAGATGCACTATATCAAATAAAAGATAAGTCCAAGGTGACAATGTGAGTGAGATCTCAGATTATCTTCAGACGTCCAATGAATAAAATCATGGATGAGGTGAGAAAATAGGGTATAGACTGCGCACTCACCAGATACGCAATCTTTATGCGCATTTATAACAAAAACATCAGATGTCCTCACATAGGTCTGGTCAGATCTGGTCATGTGTGCCTCACTGCCTCATGGTTCACACTCAGGATTCACATTTGTGAATGTAGTCAACTCCCGCAGGATTTGCACAATCCATTGGTCCGCCGGTCCGCCACTCCGCAGCGCCGAGCTGATGTTGATCCTTGCAGCACCTCCCTCAGACTGAGTTAATGTTTTGAATTTTATCCGTTGGGCAATGGGAAGCCAGTGGAAGGATTGGCAGAGAGGGGTGGCAGATACAGAGCGGTTAGTAAGGTGTATGAGTCTGGCAGCAGCATTCATGATAGACTGAAGAAGGGATAGCCTGCGATTAGGTAGGCCAATGAGGAGGGAGTTACAATAGTCAAGGTGAGATATAACAAGGCAGTGAATAAGTTGCTTAGTGGTTTCCGGGGTTAGGAACGGGCATATCTTGGAGATGTTGCGGAGGTGAAGTCTACAAGATTTGGACAGTGATTGGATTTGAGGGTGAAAGGACAGATGGGAGTCTAGGGTTACACCTAACACCCTGGCATGATGGGAGGGACTGATGATTGTTTTATTGATCTTGATGGAGAAGTTGGGGGAGGGGGCACGGGCTGGAGGGAATACTAAGAGCTCAGTTTTGGAAAGATTTAGTTTGAGGAAGTGAAGAGACATCCATGCCGATATGTCACTTAGTAGGTTAGTAATGCGAGTGGAGACTGAAGGGGTAATATAGCAAAAAATGTAAAAAAAAAAAAAGTTTTCCTTTGTTGCCATTATAAAATTTTGCAAACAGATAATTTTTCTATTTCACCGATGTATGTTGAGGAGGCTGCACTGAAAGGCACTGATGAGGTGGCATCGATAGGCAGCACTGGTGGGCAATGATTAGGCAGCATTGGTGGGCATTGATGAGGAGGCACTGAAGGTCACTGATAGGCAGCACAGATGGGCGGCGCTGACTGACGACACTGATGGGCGCAACTGCTTGTACAGCACTGATGGGTGGCACTGCTGGGCACTGATCATCAGTGCCGATCTGTTCTGTCACATTTGGCTGTTTTTAGCAGTACTTTCCTCACAGCTGTGACAGTGTAAGGAAAGTGCTGGCGATAATCGGCAACTGTATTTAGTCCGTGATCAGCTGTGTCATTGGACACAGCTGATCACGTGTTAAATGCCACTGTGATTGGCCTTTTACCTCATCCTAAGCAGCACAGTGGCTAAATGGTTAGCACTTCCGCCTGGCAGTACTAGGGTCGTTGGTTCGAATCTCAGACACGGCACCACCTGACTGGAGTTTGAATGTTCTCCCTGTGCCTCTGTGGGTTTCCTCTGGGTACTCTGATTTTATCCCACACTCCAAAAGATATGCCGGTAGGTTAATTGGATCCTGTCTAAATTGGCCCTAGTATGTGTGCATGTATGTGAGTTAGGGACCTTAGATTGTACGCCCCTTGAGGGTTAGTGACTGATGTGAAAGTACAATATATATGTAAAAGCGCTGCGTAAATTGATGGTGCTATATAAGTACCTGAAATAAATAAATCACGTGATCAGCTGTGTCCGTAGGACACAACGTTCATGGAGATCGCCAGGTGCACGCAGCTGGGTGGCGCGTGGGAGGGCGCGTTCTGGGAGGACATCATATGACGCCCTCCCAGAATTGCAAAACTGCGCTGTAACCGTCATTCGGCTATAGCGTGGTTAGCAAGTGGTTAAACTAATTTTGTTGTTTTGCAGCCTGAAATGAAGACAGACATAGCTTTTGTTTTATCCAGCTGTATTTGCTCAGTGCAATTTATAACATCCAAGTGAAAGATAGAACACCAACATGTCAGAAAAAAAAAAAAAATCAAAAACAGATTTGCTGAGTTGGAAAAAGGATCACCCCCTTGTGTCAGTATTTTGTTGAACCACCTTTTCCTTTAATTACAGCCTTTAGTTTGTTGTGATATGTCTATACTAACTGCACATCTAGACTTTGCAATATTTGCCCACTCTTCTTTGCATAACTACTCAAGTTCAGTTAAATTTGATGGTGACCATTTGTGGACTTCAGTCTTCAAGTCATTCCACATATTTTCAATGGGGTTTAAGTCTGGGCTCTGACTAGTCCATGGAAGGACATTCACCTTTTTCTGCTTCAATCACTGTGTGGTCATTTTTGCTGTGTGCTTTGTGTAATTGTCATGTTGGAAGGTAAACCTTCTCATTGACAACTTTCTGCTAGAGGGCAGCAGATTTTCCTCAAGAATTTGGCGGTATTTTGCCCCATCCATTTTTCCTTCTATCATGACAAGTGCTCCAGTCCCTTCTGCAGAGAAACATCCCCATAACAGGATATTACAACCTCCATGCTTTACTGTAGGAATGGTGTTATTTGGATGGTAAGCTGTATTGGATTTCCTCCAGACATATCGTTTAGCGTTGTGGCCAAATAATTCATATTTAGTCTCATCTGACCAGAACACCTTTTTCCATGTGGCCTCAGAATCTTCAAGGAAGCTCAGTCATGACTGCATGTGGCCTTTCTTGAGGAGTGGCTTTTTTCTTGCAACCCTCCCATACAATCCGCATTTGTGATATTGCTGTCACATGCACACAATAACCACTTTGTCATAGATTCCAGCAACTGCTTCAGAGTTGCTGTAGACCTCTTGGTAGCCTCTCTGACCAGTTTCCTCCTGGATTTTTCATCCAGTTTGGAGTGACATCCTGATCCAGGGAGGGTCTGTGTTGTACCAAATACCTTCCACTTCTTAATAACAGACTTCACTGTGCTTCTAGGCATTGATAAAGCATTTTTTATGTATCCATCTCCTGACTTGCGCCTGTCCACAACTTTATCCCGGAGATCTTTTGACAGTGCCTTGCCACCCATAGTTGATTGTTTGCTTCAGCTGCACTATCAGGGACTGAAATGCTCCAGGAAAGCTCTTTTCATGCTGAGCTAATCAAAATTACCACAGCTGATCACTGTTGAAATTCAAATGGCTTTGTGTGCCGTTGAGAAGGTGATTAGCTACACCTTTTTAGGAGAGGGTGCTCCTTTTTTCATCTCAATGATTCCGTTTTTGAATTTGACATGTTGGTGTTGGTGATATCTTTTACTTGGATGTTATAAGTTGCACTTGTGAGGAAATACAGCTGGATAAAACAAAAAATGTGTCTGTCTTCATTTTAGGCTGCAAAGCAACAAAATGTGATGATTTTAAAAGGGGGTGATTCTTTTCTATACCCACTGTACACGTTTTTCTTTTTCAAATAATGGAAAACATATAATTGCATATCTGTAAGATAAAGATCTGTCAGCTGTACTATGAAGCCTTGTTGTCTAACATTTACCTGTCTAAAGAAAAGCTGCAGTCATGAGAATCTCCATCTAGATAAGAGCACCCTCATTTCATTTATATAACTGGCCGCACAGAGACAAGATAACACCACATGAAGGGTTACATAATGCATAAGCTGTGAAACCCAAACCGCCAGCAGACTACAGCAAATTCTAACAGTTTACGTTAAGTCTTCTGAAATCTTAAGTAGAATTTAATTTAATTAAAAAAAAAAAAAAAAGTAGTATAGACTGTCCTCAGCATTTCTAGAAAAGAAAATACCAAAAAAAGCTTTGCTGATTTCTGATGCCAATTATGAATCCCAAAACGTAAACCCAAAGCAAAGCTGTAGCTAGTTTTTCTGGTATATCTTCTGTTTTAATACTTCAGAAATGCAGATATAAGACAGGATTACCCGCCGTTGTGGGAGCAATGGTTCACGCCAGTTAGCCTCTCAGCTGACTCAGCTTCTTCTATAAAACAGCTGAGACAATCTGTGTACTATTCCCAGGGCTAATCCTTCACATTTACGTCTCTGATGGATGAAGCTCATAGTAGCAGTTCATGGCTCTGGCTGATATTAGAGAAAAAAATCAATTTGAGTAGATTTCTTTCTGTGCAATGTATTTTCTGCATGCCCCACTCTCCTTTCTTCAGTACTTTCCCATATGTACTCTGTGACAAAGTTCCAATACCATTTACATAAAAAATCATACCTGCCTTTATGGCATGCAATAAGGTCAATGTGCGTTACAACTAAACACAGTGAAAAAACACATACAATGTTGGTTATTGTTATACTTGTCATAGGGTGTGCATAGATAGCACATGATGTTACCGACCACTTGTCCATTTACTTTTTTCAAAAACCCTCCTACCATACCCCTAGAGACTAATTGGTCTCTGGTTAATGGCAGGAGGCAACAGGGGGAGCCACAAAAACAGGCCCAGCCAGATGCAGAGATTCACGCATGGTCCTCCAGCAATGACAGTGTTATTAAGTTAAGGCCCAACCTTTGCCATTCAGGGCCTAAAAATAGGAGTGCTCCAACTGTGTGACATATCCAGATGACTATGCTCCATATTTAAATGTCCAACTCTGCATTCACTAAGAAGCATAAGGTCTAAGGCAGGGGTCTCCAAACTTTCTAAACAAAGTTTACTGTCCTTCAAACTTTAGGAGGGCCAAACTAGGGCCAATGGGAGTAAACAATGTCCTGCTGTATGTCAGTGGATGGACTAGTGCCCCATCCTTGGTATCAGTGAGAGGACTAGTGCCCCATCTCTGGTGTCAGTAAAAGGACTTGTGCTCCATTGTTAATGTCAGTGAAAAAACTACGTCCCCATCGTTGGTGCTAGTAAGAGGACCATGTCCCCATCATTGGTGTTGTTGGGAAGAGTGCCCTGTCATTGGTTTTTGTGGAAGGATTAGTGTACCATAGTTGGTGTCAGTGGAAGGTTTAGTGTCCCATAGTTGGTGTCAGTGGAAGGAATTATGCCCAATAATTGGCATTAGTGGAAGGATTACTGCCCCATAGTTAGTGTCAGTGGAAGAACGTGTGCCCTATCATTGGTGTCAGTGGAAGGAATAGTGAACCATCGTTGGTATCAATGGAAGGAATTATGCCCCATTGTTGGTATCAATGGAAGGAATTATGCCCCATTGTTGGTATCAGGGGGTGGAATAGTGCCCCACTGTTGGCGTCAGCAACAAGAATTATGCCCCATCGGTGGTGTCAGTGACAAGAATCACGCCTCATTATTGATGTCAAAGGATGGAATAGTGCCCCAAGGGCCAGATAAAGGCACAAAAAGGGCCACATCTGGCCCCCGGGCCGCAGTTTGGAGACAACTGGTCTAAGGTATATACAAGACTTGATTTTGCCCTGGATCACCAAGCAAATTTGTCACTATAAAATAGTAACAAATTGGAGAAGTTATCCAGTTAATGTGTGTTCAAATTAAGATATAAGATAAGGTATCTCATTTTACTTTCATAGCCCATTCTTGTCAACAGAAACAACTTAAACATGCCTTCAGGCTGCTAGATTGGACTTGGCTTGCTACTGTATATAGCCTTGTTTATACCTGCACTAAGTAATACAAGTAGGTATCTGGTGTGAAAAAAAAAAAAAATCTTGAGTCAGGCAGCAGGAATACTTTCACTTAAAGAGACCCTGTCACCAACTTAAACAAAATGCTTCTAAAAGCACATAAATATCAAGTATTTAAAAATGTTTATTTGTTGTGTGCTATTTCCTAGCAAGTCCCCTCCCTCCTTGCACACCATAAAGGTGTTTAAGCACAGTCTGTGCTGGCCCAGTACCTTCACCCTTTTTCTTTTTCCATGAATTTTTATGTAGCTGCCGGAGAAGAGCAAAAGGAAATCATCTATATATATATATATATATCCTTTAAAGAGATGTTTCTAAATCTTATTTCAATCAAGGCATCGTTTAAAATTCTGCACAAATCTTGACGCACCCCATTTTAAAATGTAAACATCCACACTTAAGACACCCAACATTAGAGGTAATGTATTCTTCTAAAGCAAAAACACCTTTGCACACTGGTACTGACTAGTATCCCAATGTTTCTCTTCTTCAGTTTGTGTCCTGTCATTGGTTGTTAGGATAGTTAGGACTGTATTGGTGAACAATGAAAACCTGTGGCTTTATTTAACTAAAAGGCAGGCTTGATCCACCCACTTGCTTGTATACGAATGTTGCCATTTTGCCAAGGCACCCCTGAAGAAACCTGAAGGCACCCCAAGATGCCTGGGCACCCTGGTTAAAAAAGGTTGCTTTAAAGTATAACTAAAGGCAAACATTTTTTTTTATTTTGATAGAGTGAAGAGGGCATAACACATCTGTCAAGTTTTTTTTTTTATGTGTGTGTCCTCCTCAGTCTGTTGATGAGGGAATCCCATCCACTGAGCTATTGTGTTCTCCTGGTGTGGTGGAAGTTGGGAGCCATCCCTGCCGGGAGAACACAGTGATTATTGTTAGTGGCTATAGACGCTGGCAAAACGTACATGTAAAAATCCAAGTCGATCAGTGGTTAGGTACAATCAGTTTGCCCATAGATGGTTTTAATCTCGGCCAGTCCCTTCTGAACCAGCTGAGATTTTACCCATCTATGGCCGGCTAAATTGTCCTGTTCACCAATGTCACTGAGAATGAAAGTGTGGGTAAATCCAAAATTTTGAATTGCCACTAGAACAGCAATAAAAGGGGAAATCTTCCAATGAGGACATTTGTTCATATGACCACTCTCTAAAATGGGATTCCCTCCACATTGGATAGAAATCTTCCCACTTTCAGTTAATTCCACAGTACTGGAAAATGCGACAATAATGAGATCTGACAACCCCAATTTGGGGAGAGAGTGAGGAAGCCATATTGCACACACTGCCACCCCAAATTCTCCAAAATGTACACGTTGTTGACAAAACGGTCAGATCTTATGTCTGTAGTGAACAGTTAGAAAGAGAGACAGTGTTCATGAAACCCTCCACTATAACACAAAGCCAAAACGTTAAGGTGGAAATCATAATTCCCATTAAATCAGCCAACCCTAGAAGCAGAGATCCTTAATGAGCCCTTACAAAAAATTGCCATGGTGTAAACAATTCTGAATCTGTTTTTAACTGCCTGAACTCAAATCCTCTTACATTTCATATATGCAGCAGTAACCGAAATACTCTCGTAGTAGTTCCACTAATGGGATAGGAAATAATCATTTAGACACCAAACATAACTACATGGAAACACACATGATCAGCAGGCAAAAGGAACACATTAGAGCACCTACGCAATATATACATTTCCCATTTGTATCATATTTGGTCTCCAACAAATAGCATTTTCATTCTGTGCAATAACATGTTGGTTTCTGGATTGTAAAACCTTGTCACCTGGAAATATATATAGAAAAGTTGACATCAAGAGTATGGCTGCCAAGCAACACAAAATACTCTCCAGCCCCTTTAGCACAACCCTCAGACACTATAATTGGTTAACCTTTAGGGACCTTAAAGGATGGCTGCAATTGGCAGCTGCAGGTCTCACTCATCATCTAAACTATGAAGGAATGTGAAGGGTCAATTATGAGAGCCTGTGACACCGATATGCCTTAAAAGTCAGAATTGCGACAGCAAAGGTTGTAAACATTGCATGTTTTTTGTTAAAATACATGATGGTGGCTTTGTGTGTGTAAAAGATTAACTGCAGAGTTAAAGTGGAACTATACTGTACCTGAACACCACAAAAACTATTTAATTCATTTTTAATATTCAAGTAAACTTACCTATCCAGCCACGTCTCTATGTATTATTTTGTGGAGAAAAACACCCCCCAGCATTTCTGGCCTCGGCCATCTTGAGTAAGAGCAGATGACTCAGGTAGTAATTACTTCCTGGAATCTATTTGCCCTTAGCTCAGGCATGCAGTCAGATTGGTGTGCTTAGCTGAAAAAACCCCTCCTCCCCTGCTGAAGACTCCTGGGATGTATGACATCATTTGCCTAGGCATGGAAACTAGGAAATAGCTAAAGAAATGTTAACAAACAGTTTAAAACAAGTAAATGCTAGCAGAAAAGGGATTCAAAATAGTCAATGTTGATTGAGAGAATGAAGTTCCACTTTAACCTGCCCTAGTGAAGCTCACTCTGTCTGCTGGTGCCTTGATTGTTGTCCAGCGAGCAAGAAAATCTCTGCGCAGAGCAAAATCTGAGAATGCAAGTATGACCGAAGCGAAGGAAAATCTCCCCTTGATGGGACAGAGGGTAAACAAAAACTGACAAGTGTTTTAACCTTCCCATGCTCAATCCAAATTGAAAAAAGGTTTTGGTTTTATTTACACTACATTGCCAAAACGTATTGGGACACCCCTCCAAATCATTGGATTCAGGTGTTCCAATCACCTCTAAGGCCACAGGTGTATAAAATCAAGCACCAAGGCATGCAGACTGCTTCTACAAACATTTGTGAAATAATGGGTCACTTTCAGGAGCTCAGTGAATTGAAGCGTGGTACCACCACCTGTGCAATAAGTCCATACGTGAAATTTCCTTGCTACTAAATATTCCTCAGTCAACTGTTAGTGGTATTATAGCAAAGTAGAAGCAACGGGGAACAACAGAAACTCAACTGTATTGTTGCTGTATTTTCTCCGTTATATTGTAAAGCACTGAGCAAACTGTTGGCGCTATATAAATCCTGTGTAATAATAATAATACTGGCTTATTTAAGGCAAAAAGTAAAGTACAGCAATCCATCTCAAGCAACCATAATTCATCTTTCACTGCAAACTGTAATGTGATTCTAGCTGCCCATAATACTGTTTGCAGTGACAGTAAAAAAAATTATATTACATATACAGTATATATATATATATATATATATACACACACACGTGCATCTCAATAAATCAATAAATTAGGATATCAAAAAGTTAATTTATTTCAGCAATTCAATTCAAAAAGTGAAACTCATATATTATATAGATTCATTACACACAGAGTGATATATTTCAAGCATTTGGGATGAATTAGAGCTGAGACTGTGAGCCAGGCCTTCTCGTCCATGTTGGTACCTGACCTCACAATAGCTTCTAGAAGAATGGTCAAACATTTCCATAGACACTCCTAAACCTTGTGGACAGCCTTCCCAGGAGAGTTGAAGCTATCAAAGCTGCAAAGGGTGGGCCAACTCAATATTGAATCCTACAGACTAAGACTGGGATGCCATTAAAGTTCATGTGTGTGTAAAGGCAGGTGTTCCAATACTTTTGGCAACATAGTGTATACATTAATAACTGAAATTTTACTGTTGTAAATAAATCTTGCTCTGAAGTCTGGAGCTTTGGAATTTCATTTGTGTACTGTATCTACTATACTTATATATACCGATGCAGTACAGGCAAAACATGAATTCATATGGTCTTGCAGGTGATTATATCTGGGCAGGTGCCAAGTCCTGCTGGAAAATTAAATCATCATCTCCATAAAGCTGGTCAGCAGAGGGAAGCATGAAGTGCTCTAAAATTTCCTGGTAGAGGAAGGAGCTGACTTTGGACTTGATAAAACATAGTGGACCAACACCAGCAGATGACATGGCTCCCCAAACCATCACTGAATGTGGAAACTTCACACTGGACCTGATACACCTTTGATTCTGTGCCTCTCCACTCTATCTCCAGACTCTGAGATCTTGATTTCCAAATGAAATGATGTAATGCCTATGAAATGTGTTGGCCTTGCACCCTTTGTTTCATGGGTAATTTTTTACAATAAAGCATTGTTGCCCAAATGCCAGGAGCATAAAAAGTGGCTGATATAATTTCTCTAGGCTAAAGGAACAGAGTCACCATCAGAGTCACAAGATATTCTGTTTAGAGCAAGATAAAAATTTGTTTGTGGGATTGAATGTGTTTACAACATCTAGTAATGTCACATTAGAAGATAAGAACCTGTTTAAGGATGTTTACTTGCTTGAGACCTTAGAAATCTTTAAGTTTAGGGTAGATGAGAAGTTTAGGGTAGATAAGAAGCTGATCTGAAGCAAAAGTGACTTTTCAGATGTGGACTCAATATGGTGGCTGAGTGTGACTCTGTTATCCTCACAAAACCTGCTAGCGCCTCCTAGAATGGGTGTAGCACCCGCCCACTTATGGAAAGCTGCCAGAAAAATGGTTTAAAAGCCGGGAGACCAAGCGGGATCGATTGCAGAAGCCCCCTAGTTGCCAGAGGACGCTCTGACACTGGGACTCTTGCCAAGGCTATCTGGGCTCATCAATTGGTCGCGCTTATGGCTTCCCTGTGACCCCCTGGGCAGTATGATTCCGATAGGATTTGTTCCTTACCACTTCCACATAGCTTTGGTAATGTATTAATTGTATGCTTTGACGCTGTCAAATGATGTGTCTATTTCATGCTGTAATGCTCACATCATTATTGGTGGTGTTATTATGCAGATTGTGATGACTATAAGATATATCCTCCAGTGTGTTGTGTGATAATAAAAGTAAAGGTTTGACAGTGCAAGAATATTGCATTTGGTTTGTTATTTCTTGGAGTGCCGAGTGAATGCTATGATGTGCCAGGGCAGGTGTTCATTTGGTTGAGGGTCTTTCACATGTGTAGAATATGTAATGGTGTAAATGCTGATTACAAGTACCTGTATGACAACATGTTGATTATGTGCGTGTATATGACTTGATTTTAGTTACTGCGCCCAGCATTTGCCATTACAATGCAAAATTTACTTTCATCTAAAAAGAGGACTTTGGATCACTGAGCAACAATCCAGTCCTATTTCTCCTTAGGAGTGGCTTGACACAAGGAATGCAACAGTTGTATCCCATGTTCTGGATATGTCTGTGTGTGGTGACTCTTGAAACACTGACACCAGCTGTAGTCTGCTCCTTGTGTATCTCCCTCAAATTTTTGAATGGCCTTTGCTTCATCATCCTCTCAAGGCTGTGGTTATCCCTGTTGCTTGTACACCTTTTTCTACCACACTTTTTCCTTCCACCCAACTTTCCATTAATATGCTTGGATACAGCACTCTGTGAACAGCCAGCTTCTATGGCAATGACCTTTTAAGACTTACCCTCCTTGTGGAGTGTGCCAATGACTGTCTTCTGGACAACTGTCAAGTCAGCAGTCTTCCCTATGATTGTGTAACCTACTGAACCAGAATGAGAGACCATTTATAGGTTCAGGAAACCTTTACAGGTGTTTTGAGTTAAATATCTAATTAGAGTGTGACGCCATGAGTCTACAATATTAAACGTTTTCACAATATTCTAATTTCCTGGGATACTGAAATTTGGGTTTTCACTAGCTATATTCATCAAAATTAAAAGAAAGAAATGCTTGAAATATATCACTCTGTGTGTAATGAATATATATTATATATGAGTTTCACTTTCTGAATTGACACACACACACCTAAAAAAAAAAAAAAAATTGAGGAACACTTTTTAATCAATATAGCATCAAGTCAAACTCCTGGGATATTGATCTGGTCAGTCAAGTAGCACAGGGGGTTGTTAATCAGTTTC
Organism: Staurois parvus; assembly: GCF_062004578.1. Lineage (NCBI taxonomy): Eukaryota > Metazoa > Chordata > Amphibia > Anura > Ranidae > Staurois > Staurois parvus. Next base: position 2,202,852 of record NW_028317968.1, read on the forward strand.
AGCTGCTTTTGTGAAATTAACAACAGGTGCACTAGATGGGCAACAGTGGGACAACCCCCAAAACAGTAATGGTTTTACAGGTGGAGGCCACTGACATTTTTTCCCTCCTCATCTTTTCTGACTGCTTTTCACTAGTTTTGCATTTGGCTAGGGTCAGTGTCACTACTGATAACAGGAGGCGATACCTGGACCCTACAGAGGTCACACAGGCAGTCCAACGCCTCTAGGATGGCACATCAATACGTGCCATTGCCAGAATGTTTGCAGTTTCTCCCAGCACAGTCTTAAGAGCATGGAGGAGATTCCAGCAGACAGGCGGGTACTCTAGGAGAGCTAGACAAGGCCGTAGAAGGTCCTTACTCCATTAGCAGGGTCGGCATCTGCTCCTTTGTGCAAGGAGGAACAGAATGAGCATTGCCAGAGCCCTACAAAATGGCCTCCAGCAGGCCACTGGTGTGAATGTCTCTGACTAAACCATCAGACACAAACTTCATGAGGGTGGCCTGAGGGCCCGATGTCCTCAAGTGGGCCCTGTGCTCACTGTCTGGCACCACAGAGCTCGATTGGCATTTGCCATTGAAGACCAGAATTTGCAGGTCCGCCACTGGCACCCTGTGCTTTTCACAGATGACAGCAGGTTCCCCCTGAGCACGTGACAGAGATGAAAGGGTCTGGAGAAGCCGTGGAGAAGGTTATGTTATGCTGCCTGTAACACCGTTCAGCATGACTGTTTTGGTGGTGGGTCAGTGATGGTCTGGGGAGGCATGGAGGGACGCATAGACCTCTATAGGCTAGCCAATGTCACCCTGACTGCCATTCGATATCGGGATGAAATCCTTGGACCCATTGTCAGACTCTACGCTGGTGCAGTGGGTTTTGGGTTCCTCCTGGTGCACGACAATGCCTGGCCTCATGTGGCGAGAGTATGCAGGCAGTTCCTGGAGGATGAAGGAATTGATACCACTGAATGGCCCCCACACTCGCCTAACCTAAATCCAATAGAACACCTCTGGGATATCATGTTTCGGTCCATCCGACGCCTCCAGGTTGTACCTCAGACTTTCCAGGAGCTCAATGATGCCCTGCTCAAGGTCTGAGAGGAAATACCCTATGACATCATCCATCATCTCATTAGGAGCATGCCCTGATGTTTTTATACATGCATACAAGTTTGTGGGGGCCATACAAACTACCGTGTACCATTTTGAGTTGCTGCAATGAAATTTCAGCAAAATGGACTAGCCTGCTGCATCATTTTTTCACTCTGATTTTCGGGGTATATGAATTCAGTCCTCTGTAGGTTGATTATTTTCATTTCCATCAAACGATGGGGTATCCTTACGTTCCAAACACATTACCCGGTCCATAACAGTATAGATATAATAGATATATACAGTTGTGTCCAAAATTATTCAACCCCCAATGCTGTAAAGGGGTTTAGGGACTATAGTGTACATTTGGAATTGTATTCAGAATCAAATCCTACAAGGACGTTGTAACTACCCAAATGCAACTAAAATGACATCAATTGTTTATGTAATACAGTAGTAAATGGTTCTTATGTGGTTTCTTCATTGCCACAATTATTCAACCCCTTAAAGACTACCACTCTGAAGAACAGAGGTTCATACAGGTGCTTTCCATCAGGTATTGAAAACACCTGTGGATGTCACCGAGCAGCAATCAAGCATAATAAGCACCAATTAGGCAGCTTTAAAATGACTGTGATACTCAGCTCCTTCTAGACATTTACTGGTGTGGTTACAAACATGGTGAAGGCAAGAGAATGGTCCAGGAAGACAAGAGAAGAGGTGATTTCTCTTCACAGGAAGGGCAATGGCTATAAGAAGATTGCAAAGATGTTAAACATACCAAGAGACACCTTAGGAAGCATCATTCGCAAATTCAAGGCAAAGGGCACTGTTGAAACGCTACCTGGTCGTGGCAGAAAGAAGATGCTGACTTCGACTGCTGTGCGCTACCTGAAGCGTAGAGTGGAGAGAAGTCCCCGTGTGACTGCTGAGGAACTGAGAAAAGATTTGTCAGATGTGGGTACAGAAGTTTCAGCCCAGACAATAAGACGCACACTGCGTAATGAAGGCCTCCGTGCCAGAACTCCCAGGCGTACCCCCTTGCTGTCTCCAAAGAATAAGAAGAGTCGACTGCAGTATGCCAAAAGCCATGTGGACAAACCACAAAAGTTGTGGGATAGTGTTCTGTGGACTGATGAAACAAAATTAGAACTGTTTGGGCCCATGGATCAACGCTATGTTTGGAGGAGGAAGAACAAGGCCTATGATGAAAAGAACACCTTGCCTACTGTGAAGCATGGTGGAGGGTCAATCATGCTTTGGGGCTGTTTTGCTTCTGCAGGTACAGGGAAGCTTCAGCGTGTGCAAGGTACCATGAATTCTCTTCAGTACCAGGAGATATTGGATGGAAACGTGATGCAGTCCGTCACACACCTGAGGCTTGGGAGACGTTGGACCTTTCAACAGGACAATGATCCCAAGCATACCTCCAAGTCCACTAGAGCATGGTTGCAGAGGAAAGGCTGGAACATTTTGGAGTGGCCATCGCAGTCACCAGACTTAAATCCGATTGAGAACCTCTGGTGGGACTTAAAGAAAGCAGTTGCAGTGCGCAAGCCTAAGAATGTGACTGAACTGGAGGCCTTTGCCCATGAAGAATGGGCGAAGATACCCGTAGATCGCTGCAAGACACTTGTGTCAAGCTATGCTTCACGTTTAAAAGCTGTTATAACTGTAAAAGGATGCTGTACTAAGTACTAAGATTGAATGTCACTTGGGGGTTGAATAAAACTGATAATGCTGTGAGCACAGAAAAGACATTTGTGGTTATTTCATTATAACTGTTATGTTATATTTGTCTGACCTACAAGTGCCTCTTTAATGTAAATGTAAGCAAGATGACTGAATGATCAAAAGCAATGTCAAACTGGCCAAAACACTCAATTTCAGTGGGGGTTGAATAATTTTGGACACAACTGTATATATAATACACACACACACCATACCATCCCCTCTATACACTTACCTCACTCCTGGATCGATGCAGCACTGTTCCCTGGCTGCAGTCTTCTCCCCTTTCCCTTTTAAACACAGGGAATGACAGGCAGCAGCAAGAGCCATTGGCTCCTGCTACTGTCAGCCAAATTCAGTGAGGACGGAGAAGGGGCCCGGCCGAGCTGCATTGTGTGTGCCAACAGACACGCACAGCTCGGCTCAGGAGCGAGCCCACACATCTGCCCCCATAGCTAACCGCTTGCTATGAGGGCAGACACAGATGATATAAAGCCAAGAGCGCCAGCAGAGGACCCCAGAAGAGGAGAGGAGGCTTTGTGCAATACCATTGCACACCTGATCTACTACTACAACTACTTCTTACCTGGCCACCATAAGCAGGGATTTGGGAGGGAGCTAAGAGGAATACAGCAGACCAGATCATTTATATATACTGTATATCTCACTGGGCAAATGATTAACAGAAAAATCCTACCAGAGGGTTTGTTTTCATGCTTTTACTGTGTTGCGAAAGGGTTAATCATGCCCTTCATTTGATAAATGATCGCTCAGTGGTTACTGATACAAATCTTTCATTCCTTCACACCAGTGCACAGCTCCTAGGGATCAGGGTGAACTCCGAGGGGTGCTATATCGCCCTGACAGAATTTGCCAGGAAGGCATTCATTTAAGCTGGCTATACAGAATTGATTTCTTGTATTCAGCCAGAAGGCTGAATTGAAGTATTCTAACTGGTTCCTTCATCCACACTAACAGCGCCAGTGAGTACCTGCGGATGCAGACACTATATGACTGACAATTTTCTGACCGGCTCCTTCAATAAAAGCTGTCTGAACAAGTGACTTTTGGCAAACGGAGCTGTGCCGGCAATGCCAGCAGGAAAGAGCCTATATCTGTGTAGTATTTTGACCAGCTTTATGGGTGGAGTAGGGAAGGAATTAAACTACCCATGGACATCAGACAATAATTGTTAAAGACCTGCAGTTTCAGTGCTGGAAGGTGATCCGTATGGCACCTACCACTGCTACAAACCCCTATGGCTGAGCTCTGACAAGTAAAAAGACTACTGGCTGGGCCTCACATTTCCACAATTTCGGATTTGTGCCATTGGTGTCAGCCGAACATAATCATGAATGCTCATGTTTTACAAATGTGCATATTTATGTGACTTTTGGGAAAGGTTTGAATACTTCTGGGCCATCTCCCAACCACTGTAAAAAGGAACTCCAGCCAAATCATTATACAGTAGAAATACATATAAATATGATCTGTGTTAACTGCCAGTAATTTATCATTCTGATTCACATACAATGCATTCACAAAACTATTCATACTCCCTTCACTTTTTTTTTCAATTTGCTTTTGTTGCAGCCTGATACTACAGTTGTTTAAATTAATTTTTCTCTCTAACACTCAGTACCCCATAATGACAAAAGTAAAAACAGAATTTTAGAAATGTTTGCAAATTTATGAAAAAGGAAAAATTTATTGGCATAAGAATTCAGACCCTTTGCAACAACGCTTGAAATTTAGCTCAGGTGCCTCCCATTTCTCTTGATCATTGCTGAGATGTTTCTTCACCTTGACTGGAGTCCACCTGAGCTTTTTTTTTTTTTGCAACTCCAAGCATGCTTTCATGGGTTGGCACTGAGGAGAGGTTTCGGTCTATCCACTCTGCCATAAAGCCCAGATTGGTGAAGGGCTACAGTGATGGTTGTCATTCTGGAACTTTGTGTCACCTCCACACGGAATCTCTTGAGCTCAGTCAGAGTGACCATCAGGTTCGTGGTCACCTCTCTTACTAAGGTCCTTCTCCCCCGGTTGCTCAGTTTGATTGGGTGACCAGCTCTTGGAAGAGTCCTGGCTGTGCAAAACTTCTTCCTTTTGAGAATTATGGAGGCCACTGTAGTGGTTTATTTACTCATTGTGCTGCCCTAGGCAACACTAAAATTGGGCATCCGTGACCAGCAACCCCCCTCAAGCGACACCATAACTCTCAGCCATCACATCCACCTGCTACCCCCACCACACATTCCCCCCACCCGGTGGGAACACTCCGCCACCACCGCCTATTGCCAACAACCCTCACCCTGGAACTGCCCAATTAAAGTACTAACCTTAGCAGACTTTATGGAAGCAGTCAGCCACACTCCAGCAGCAAGCAGCCTGGCGGATCACTGGCAGTGCTTCACCAGGTCTCCATCCCTTCAGCTTGTGTCATTGCTTCCAAGGGGAAGCACTGTCCCCTGCTCCAGGCAAACACCTTGTTTGCCTCACGGTAAATACGCCACTGGGCCACTGTGCTCTTGGGAACCTTCAGTGTAGTAGAAACCAGACCTGTGCCTTACAATAATCATGCCTCTGAGCTCTGTAGGCAGTTCTTTTGAAATCATGGTTTTTGCTCTGATACAGTATGCATTGTCAGCTGTCAGACCTTTTATAGAGAGGAGTGTGCATTTCCAAATCATGTCCAATCAATTTAATTTACTGAAGGTGGACTCCAATCAAGATGAAGAAACATCTCAGCAACGATCAAGAGAGATAAGAGGCACTTGAGATAAAATTTAAAGTCATTGGGGCAGCGCAGTGGCTAAATGGCTAGCATGTCCGCCTGGCAGTACTAGGGTTGTTTGTTCAAATCCCAACCAAGGCACCACCTGCCTGGAGTTTGCATGTTCTCCCTGTACCTCGGTTTCCTCCCACACTCCAAAGACATGCTGGTAGGTTAACTGGATCCTGTCTAAATTGGCCCTAGTATGTGTATGTATGAATGCAAGCCCCTATGCCCCTTGAGGGTTAGGGACTGATGTAAATTGATGGTGCAGTGCTGTGTAAATTGATGGCTATATAAGTACCTGTAAAACAAATAATAAATAAAATGTTGCAAAGGGTCTGAATACTTATGCCACTGTGATATTCCAGTTTTTTCTTTTTCACGCATTTGCAAACATTTCTAAAATTCTGTTTTCACTTTGTCATTATGGGGTACTGAGTGTAGATTAATGAGAGACAAAAAAAATAATTTATACAACTGTAGTATCAGGCTACAACATAACAAAATTGAAAAAAGGAAAAAGGAAAAGGGGTCTGCATATTTTATGAACGCACTGTAACTTTCATCCTGTAAAAACAACAGATGGGTATTTCAGTCAGCAGCTTCCTACATCACCTTTATGGAACATGAATGAACATCACCCCACCTGTGTGGTACTTATTGCAAGGCTGCTAAACCAATAATCTTGACACAAGAGAACACAAGGTACCTGTTCGTAACATGCTGGCAAGTGAAAACTTGAACAAGGCTAGGCTTTCCCTCACGTGCAAGTGCTTGTCCTCGGAACAAGTTCCTCGAGTAATGAGCACTGCAATTCTGAAGTCAAAAAGAAGTGTGCATGTGCGTCCCACACTTAGAAGTTTGTCTTTCTTCACAGTGCTGGTAATGGCTGATGGCCATGTCAAGGTGGCCGTAGGCACCTTATGACATCTGTGGTACAAGGTCACTGTTCTGCCTGTGAAGCCATTCCTTAACATATCCTCCTCTCTTCTCCAGAGTGTGAAACCCACTATAATGAGTACTGTGCAATATAAAAGAGCCTGATTTACTGAAAAAGCTGACATCTACAGACTCTGATTTCTGGTGTGCAGGACATAGAAGGGCAAATACTGCTTCAATGTCAATAACGTCACTAAAGCACACCAACGTACAATTTATATAATGAGCATACCAGGGCCATGTGATACTGGTCATCCTCACTGTGCTAGCCATTATAGCTATAAATAACAATGCAAAATGTAAACCACAGGAATTAGAACCATTTTTCTAGTGCTCGTTAGACAATACATAATGAGAAAAGACCTCACCCAGGTCACATGCATTTGAACTCAACTTCCCAGGAAGTCTCAGTGTCATGGTTTCAGTGATCCTCTATTATAATTCAAGCCAATTCCTAGCTGACAAGACAGGAAAAGCTCTACTAGTGACTTTTTGTAATGTTTAAAGTGATAACATCATTATGAGCCAGACAAGATTACATTGGATTGCACTGCTACTAAGCATACGTGCAGATTTTAGTAGTAGTAGTGTGTTTAGTAGTGTGTTTCGGTTTGTGTAATGATATATACAGTGGATATAAAAAGTCTACACACTCCTGTTAAAATGTCAAGTTTCTGTGGTTTAAAAAAATGAGACAAAGATAAATCATTTCAGAACTTTTTCAACCTTTAATGTAACCTCTAAACTGTACAACTCAGCTGAGCAATAAACTTCAAAGCCTCACCCATGGAGATTTTTAAGTACTGCAGTTTCACACCATTTCACGAGCAATTTTAAAGTGTGACATGTTGGGAATCTACTCGCCGTATCATCCTCTTACATATTTTATAAAAAATAGTTTTTTTTAAATCAGTGTATTTTTTTCCAAAAAAAAATATGGTTTATTTTTAAAAACTGTGCATTCCGGTTTCGGTTTTTAGCTAAGTGCATTTTGAAGTTTCGGTACCAGAATTTTAATTTCGGTGGACCACTAATAATAAATATTCAATATCCAATCCCTAAAACCAATTAGCACACAAATCTAAAGAGGGATTCAACATCCTTGATCAATCCAAACAAACACCAAAACATAAAATATGTGAAAATCTCAAAAAAGTTTTTCGTGATCGGCCACTTCCTTCCATCAAAAACTGCAGTCCCAAACAGGGATCTTGGTGTCATGGGACCACACATCACTCTTCACATGGCCTCCTCTGTGCATTGTTAGAGCAGCTACATGCACACCCATATCTTAATGTTTGTACATGCTGTGTGACATCATACATCATGTCCTGGCTTCTTCATCTCAAGAGAAATTGCTGGGGATCTTGGTGTCAGCGAGCCAGATAAAGAGCCTTTGAAAAAGTCCCAGTGACTAAACACATCAGATGACTATTTGACTGCAGAAAACTCAGCCCATGGGAGCCCATGAACAAGTGCCTAACACTGTCATATCTTATGCTGCCATCTGCTAGTGCTGTGATGTCCTCACAGAATGCGAGATACCAGTTTAACTGTTTTTACTGGTTCAATAAACAGGTTGCGCAATGAATAGGTCATTTGTCTTGCTTATCTTTGAGGTTTACCAGAGTTTTAAAGTGCTAATAAACCCTTACATATATCCAGTGAAGTGACTAGCATCCAGTGATACACAGAGATGAAGTAAATTCTCCCACATACGTTGTACCCTGTTTATCTGCAGCCCTCTCTTCTCAAGATCCATTCAAAGTCAAGAATTTACACATTATTTCTGAGCTTCCAGAGGCAGGGGGCAGGAATTGGATATCAAACACTGCACAGTAAGAGAGGAGAATTAAGAGAGACCTGAGCGGAGAGGAACTACGCCCCTCCTCCTCCCAGCACACAGGAGAGCAAGCACCGCTGATGCTATCAATCACAGGCTGTGCACTGGAGCTCTCCTCCCCAGTCCCCCTCGATCTCTTGTAAGAAATGACTCCTACAGATAACAGGGGAACCAGATTGCAGACAGACATCACACTTATTGCAGTGGATTGAGGCAAGTACGCACTATAGAACACGGGTGCACAACCTGGTGTTGCAGAACTACAAATCCAATGAGGCATTGCAAGGCTGACAGCTATAAGCATGACTCCCAAAGGCAGAGGCATGATGGGACTTGTAGTTCGGCAACAGTTGGAGGGCCACAGGTTGAGCACCCATGCTATAGAAGGATAGGCTTTGATCAATTTTTATATCAGAGGTTTAAGCTGCACATAACACTGCTCAAATTTCAGCAGATTCCTGCTGGCTGGGGCAAAATGTGTATGGCCCTTCCGGCGCTGCTCCATTTAAAAAAAAAGTTGATGGCTCACTTGACTTTTGTAGAAGGAGCCTGTCGGAAAATTTCTAGCCAAACAGCATTCAATCGGACGCAGACACTGTTCAAGTATTCCGACTGCGAACAACCCCAGCTGTCTTAATAATATTGCCCAGCAGGGTTGGATTTGTCTATGCGTGCTGACAGCTTGGAAGGAGGAATCTGTTAGATTTCTTTCCTTGGCTTAACAAAAGAAATTCATAGGTGTATGTTCAGCCTTAGGCCCCTTTCACAAGGACGTTCTGTTTTTTTCATCAGTTCAGTCACGTTTTTTCCAAGAAAAAAAGGATCAGTTCACGTCGGTTTTTCATCAGTGTTCTTTTTTAATCTGTGTTTTTCATCCGTTTTCCATCCATTTTTTGTCCGTTTATATTAGTTTTTCGACTGTTCCAGCTTTTTTCAATGAAAAAAAAAAAAGTTTTATTCTGCTCCAAAAAAACAAACAAAACAAAAACGGATGTTAACGGATGCAGACATTAATGGATGTAAACAGATGATCATCCGTTTACATCCACTAGTCCATAGAAATACATGAGTTTAAACAGATAGATGAAAAAGACATATGGAACACTCGTGTGAAAGGGGCCTTAGTCCTTTATAATATCAATGCCATTCTGAGGAGGAGCAGGAATACCCTGGTGGACAGGGTGTGAGTGACTGTCCAAAAAAAAAAAAAAACACTTTGGGGGCGATTTACTAAAACTGGAGAGTGCAAAATTTGGTGCAGCTATACATGGTAGCCAATCAGCTTTTAGCTTCAGCTTGTTCAATTTGACAAAAAAACCTGAAAGATGATTGGTTACTATGCAGAGCTGCGCCAGATTTTGCATCATGCAGGTTTAGTAAATCAATCACTTTGTGTTTGGGGCTGCATTTGATGGAAGAAAGTGGATGTTCATGAAAAACCTTATAGACTTTCATGAACTTTATTTTTCATGTTTTTTTATACTGGATCGGTTTACTCCATGAATGTATCTGATTTTTTACAAGGATGTGATTATATTGAAGCACTTTGCTTTTCTGATTTGTGACTTAGTTGGTATTAGGGATTAGCACTGCAGTATTATAATCATTTTGTTCAACTAACACCACTTGATCACTATATAAGTTGCATTGAGACAGAGGAAGCACAGGAACTTATCTAAATACAAACTAAAGTTCACCCCACACAATCTGATGGTAAATCTTAGGCTCCATGTACACGGGACACTTCTGAACGATGAAAACTGACTGCTGGAAAATGTAGGTTAAAAAACATCTGTTTAGCTGCGTTTGCATACCGCATGTATGTGCGTTTGCATTTAGAAGCGTTTTTTAAAGATAACCTCAGGAGATCTTCTAAAATGCGCAGAATGCACTGAAAAACAGTAATAAATTAACTATATCAGACGTGAGAGAAATAGAGAGAGCAGTATTTGTTGAGATTAGCTGTGTTTTTTTTGTTTTTTTTTGTGGTGTTTGGATATGTTCCAGCTTATTTCTGTGCAGAAATGAAACCTCAAAGTATGGTGTACAAGGTCCATTTGAGTACCGGGAAAACGCTTTGCATGTGTTTTTCATGATGAAAAAAGGCTCTGGACAGCATCTGGAAATGGAAGAGTTAAAAAAAAATCCAAACGCAAACGCTTATAAACGCGGTTAGCCACATTTACAAGTGTTTGGCGTTTGAAACGCTGATAAAATATACTCCTGAACGCAAGTTTGGTGCGTTCAAAAAAACGACTGTAAACTCAACTGCCTGTAAACGACATAGTATACATGGACACATAGGAAAACATTAGGGAGAGTTCAGGGACTGCGGAAAAAAAACGCAGAAAAGCTCCTAAACGTGAGTTATTCAGCTGCAGTGTACATAGAGCCTTAGGCTTTATGTACATGAACAATTCTTAAACTCGAGTATAGGAGCTTTTGGCATTTTCTTGCCAAAGCTCCTAAATTCAACTCCATAAAAGCCTAGGCGTCCACGTATACAAAAGCCTAGGCGTCCACGTATACAAAAGCCTAGGCGTCCACGTATACAAAAGCCTAGGCGTCCACGTATACAAAAGCCTAGGCGTCCACGTATACAAAAGCCTAGGCGTCCACGTATACAAAAGCCTAGGCGTCCACGTATACAAAAGCCTAGGCATCCATGTATACAAAAGCCTAGGCGTCCACGTATACAAAAGCCTAGGCGTCCATGTATACAAAAGCCTAGGCGTCCACGTATACAAAAGCCTAGGCGTCCACGTATTTAAAAGCCTAGGCGTCCACGTATATAAAAGCCTATGTGCGCATGTATATAAAAGCCTAAGTGTCCACGTATATAAAAGCCTAGGCGTCCACGTATATAAAAGCCTAGGGGTCCACGTATATAAAAGACTGTGTCCACGTATATAAAAGACTATGTGTCCACGTATATAAAAGCCTAGGCGTCCACGTATAGAAAAGCCTAGGCGTCCACGTACAGTGGGGATCGAAAGTTTGGGCACCCCAGCTAAAAATTTGTATTAATGTGCATAAAGAAGCCAAGGAAAGATGGAAAAATCTCCAAAAGGCATCAAATTACAGATTAGACATTCTTATAATATGTCCACAAAAGTTAGATTTTATTTCCATCATTTACACTTTCAAAATAACCGAAAACAAAAAAATGGCGTCTGCAAAAGTTTGGGCACCCTGCAGAGTTAATATCTTGTACTGCCCCCTTTGGCAAGTATCACAGCTTGTAAACGCTTTTTGTAGCAAGCCAAGAGTCTTTCAATTCTTGTTTGAGGTATCTTTGCCCATTCTTCCTTACAAAAGTCTTCCAGTTCTTTGAGATTTCTGGGCTGTCTGTCACGCACTGCTCTTTTAAGGTCTATCCATAGATTTTCAATTATGTTGAGGTCAGGAGATTGTGAAGGCCATGGCAAAACCTTCAGTTTATGCCTCTTGATGTAATCCCCCGTGTATTTCGAGGTGTGTTTAGGATCATTATCCATTTGTAGAAGCCATCCTCTCTTTAACTTCAGCTTTTTCACAGATGGCATCAAGTTACCATCCAAAATTTGCTGAAATTTTATTGAATCCATTTTTCCTTCTACTCGTGAGATGTTCCCTGTGCCACTGGCTGCAACACAACCCCAAAGCATGATTGATCCAACCCCATGCTTAACAGTTGGACAGAGGTTCTTTTCATTAAATTCTGTGCCCCTTCTTCTCCAAATGTACCGTTGCTCATTCCGGCCAAAAAGTTCAATTTTAACCTCATCAGTCCATAGAACTTGTTTCCAAAATGCATCAGGCTTGTCTATATGTTAATTTGCAAAGTTCAAACGATGATTTTTGTGGTGAGGACGTAGAAGAGGTTTTCTTCTGATGACTCTTCCATGAAGACCATATTTGTACAAGTATCTCTTTATAGTGGAATAGTGTACCACAACTCCAGTGTCTGCCAGATCTTTCTGGAGGGATCGTGCAGTCAAATGTGGATTTTGAATTGTTTTTCTCACAATCCTGCGAGCTGTTCTGTCTGATATTTTTCTTGGTCTTCCAGATCTTGCTTTAACTTCCACTGTTCCTGATGACTGCCATTTCTTAATTACATTCCAAACAGAGGATATTGACATCTGAAAACGCTTTGCTATCTTCTTATAGCCTTCTCCAGCTTTGTGAGCGTCAACTATTTTCAGTTTCAGTTTTCTAGACAACTGCTTAGAAGAACTCATGGTGCTGATTGTTGGGGCAAGGTCTGGGCATTTAAAACCTTTGAGATTGACATCATCTGGTCTTCCCAGATGATGATTGAGAACAATCCATGACACTGGCAGGTCTCAGCTTTGCAAAGGGGGCAGTGCATGCTATAAATTCTGCAGGGTGCCCAAACTTTTGCAGATGCCATTTTTTTGTTTTCTGTTATTTTGAAAGTGTAAATGATGGAAATAAATTCTAACTTTTGTTGACATATTATAAGAATGTCTAATCTGTAATTTGATGCCTTTTGGAGATTTTTCCATCTTTCCTTGGCTTCTTTATGCACATTAATACAAATTTTTAGCTGGGGTGCCCAAACTTTCGATCCCCACTGTATATAAAAGCCTAGGCGTCCACATATATAAAAGACCTAGGCATCCATGTATATAAAAGCCTAGGCGTCCACGTATAGAAAAGCCTAGGTGTCCATGTACACATAGGCTTTTAGCAGAGTGTAGGAGCTCACTTACATGGAAAGAGAAGAAAAGACACCACTCTCGCCTTCCATGCACTCCTCTGTGATCAAGCCCCGATGGGTGAGATGAAATGCATCAGGGGATGTAGCCGACGTGACGGCTGAGGCCATCCTCTACACACGGGATTGCACGGGAGGTGAGAGCGGTGTATTTTCTTCTCTTTCCATGTAAGGGACTAAACTAACACTGGGGCACCTCTCCGCTATATCTCCTGGTGTGGTGATTCCTTTGACCACTCACCTTCCAAGCCACTACGTCTCATGCTTCAGAGTTTAGCAGCTGCCGCGTTTTGCTGAGGTTAAACCTCCCTCTTCTGAATGCGGAAGAATCATGCTCAGGATAGGAACAATTTGACTGACGACTGTGGGAAAATGTGGCAACCGTGGTACCACGTTTTTGCCGCGATTAGCGTTTTTCTGAGGCCAACGGTCAGGATAGGCTTGTGTACATGAAGCCTAAAGAAAATTGTATAAATACCTACGTAGGGCAAGGGCCTGCCTAATTGGATACAAATGTATTGGATGGATTAGTTAGGTCCCCAAATGACAATTTTGGTAAATCTAAAGTCAGATTGCAACATGTATGGTGACCTTAGCTGATCTAGTTGAATGCTAAGTGCATGTAAAAGACAGGAGGTGCGAATGAACAAGAACATCCAGTGTACTGCAAATCTGCATTCACAATAGACAATGCACACAAAAATGGCTGTATTTCTGCAATGGATACAATGATTACTTTGGATAAGCAGACAGGAAGAGATAACTGATGAAATACCCAATGCATTCCCCTTTCCAGCTGTCATCACCCTACTTCTGCTCAGCTACTTGGCCTGTTATAAATATTGCATCCTGTTATTCCCATCAGTTTCCTGGGAAGAGCTGACTGTCTATCCGTTTTATGTCATTAAGTACACACATTGTAAAGTTGTATATACAACGTGATGTGAATGTAAACAATGTCTTTAATACCCAATGTAAAAGTAAAGAGACCAAAGTTTACAATGCATAGAGGTAAAGCAAAATGCCAAGTATGTTCAACTTTACCCCTCTGCAGGGATCACCAAGTACAGCTGTCACTCACTGCTAGACATAGGCCTAAAATAAAAACACAAAACAAGGGAGGAAACCTAAGATAAAAAGGTGTATAGTAACCACAAACCACAGTAATTCCACCCTTCTTGCCTGAAGAGACTCTTCACTAAGATGGATAATGGGTATTACTCTCTTCACACCTTATCTGCCAACAGTGTATAAAAGCAAATGCAACATTATATCAAGTAAAGGTATATTGTGGAAGGAAAATCGATCTTGTCATCAGCTTTATTCCCTGTAGAATCATGAAATGTTGACAATGTTTCAACACATGCCACCTTTTTGCAGATTCGATTGTTGTAGACTAAAGCCCCGTACACAAGGGCCAAATATCAGCAGAAGTCAGCAGGTACAGTAGATACCATCTGACATTCAGCCCTTTTGTAAGGGTCCTTGTGTGACAGAAGCTGGTGTCTGAGCCGAATTCTGTTGAACGCGCTTGATGGAGAACCAGCAGCCAATCGGCATCCAATCAGTGCTCTCAACCAATGGCTGCAGTGGGAGGAAAAAAATGACATCATTGGTGTCAGTGGGAGAATTAGTTCCCCATCTCTGGTGTCAGTGAGAGAATTAGGGTCACACTGTTGGTGCCAGAGGGAGGAACAGGGTCCCACTGTTGGTGCCAGAGGGAGGAACAGGGTCCCACTGTTGGTGCCAGAGGGAGGAACAGGGTCCCACTGTTGGTGCCAGAGGGAGGAACAGGGTCCCACTGTTGGTGCCACAGGGTCCCACTGTTGGTGCCACAGGGTCCCACTGTTGGTGCCACAGGGTCCCACTGTTGGTGCCACAGGGTCCCACTGTTGGTGCCACAGGGTCCCACTGTTGGTGCCACAGGGTCCCACTGTTGGTGCCACAGGGTCCCACTGTTGGTGTCACAGGGAGGAACAGGGTCCCACTGTTGGTGTCACAGGGTCCCACTGTTGGTGTCACAGGGTCCCACTGTTGGTGTCACAGGGTCCCACTGTTGGTGTCACAGGGTCCCACTGTTGGTGTCACAGGGTCCCACTGTTGGTGTCACAGGGTCCCACTGTTGGTGTCACAGGGTCCCACTGTTGGTGTCACAGGGAGGAACAGGGTCCCACTGTTGGTGTCACAGGGAGGAACAGGGTCCCACTGTTGGTGTCACAGGGAGGAACAGGGTCCCACTGTTGGTGTCAGAGGGAGGAGTAGTGCTCCATCTTTGGTGTCAGTGGAAAGGATAGTGCCTTGCATCAGTTGAAGGAATAGTGCCCCAAGGGCCAGATGAAGGCGAGTAAAGAGCCACATCCGGCCTGCGGACCACAGTTTGGAGACCTCTGGTGTAGGCCATGATGCTAGGGCAAGATAAATCTCAGGGTCAACTGGACATACAACTATATAAATATTGTTATATCTTAGGAGATTCAGCTTTTCCAATGATTCCTAAAACTGGGGAAAAAAAAATAGTATTTCCCTAGCTTCCAAAACAATTTGCATAATTTTTAGCATTAGAGAAGTCATAGTGGGATCCTGGTAGAGACAAATGAAATGAAAGCATAAATCCTGACTGTTCCCTGCTGTTTTAGATGCTTTTCTGAGATTAAAAACTACACACATTGCTTAGATATTTCAATCAGATGCTACAGAGGGATTAATGTCTGCTTTAAGATTCTGACTCCAGATGGTTAGACTGTATTAAAATATCTTCCATTTGTTAGAAATTAATCTTTATGAGTGTTGATTTTATAGTCACCACAATAACAAGCTCAGTGAGATTGACTTTATTCACCGAAATATTTTTTATCTTTTTTTTTTTCTTTTATAGATGTATATTTTGATATGTATATGTATTGCTGACATCGCAGAGTCAACCCCCATCCACAAATTCCGCTATCCATTCCCAAAGTCACTTTTTATTACTTACTTTTGACACATGACCCTTAACAGTGCCTTTCCAGAAATAAAAGCCTGGCTGTCTGCCATGGAAGCCCAAGACCCCCAACAGGTCTTGTTGCTGCTTCTTGGGTGATAATGCCCTCTTTAAGATTAAACGACTCTGCAAGGAACCTTGAAAAGCCCTAAAATAGACCCCTAAAATAGACACCTTCATCAGCTAATGGGAGGGATCAACGTGATTCAAGAAAGGACGTAGGTCCTACAAGGAGGACCATCTCACACTACAGACCAGAGGAAGAATAGGGACCTAGGCTTTCACATAAAACTTTAATGCAGACCTTCACACTCAAAATGTACTTTATGTTATTTGCTTCCTTCACCCTCCCACATCATTTTGTTCTCCTAGCACTGGCTCCCATTTAGTTTTCCCTCACCTAGGTGAGGAGGATGTAGACCTTGCGCCCACAGCCTCTGGTGATACACATCATACATCCCAGGATCTACATGACAGTCTCCCCACAAATCACCACCTCGCACATGAGGTATAGCAGGGGTTCAACTGACTTGTCGAGGGGGGGTGGGGTGGGGGCAGGGGAGTTCTAGAAATTCATTTAAAACCCTCTCAGAAGAATATTATGCTACTTATTATTTAGCAAAGAAGGAATTGATAAATTAAAAAGAAAAAACTTGAAAACTCTGCTCTAGCTCCACTTATGACAGATTAACATTAAGTTAAAAGGTAACTCTTTTGTCGGGAAAAAAAATACAGATTTAAAAAAATAAGAATAAAAAATACTAATACTAACAATAATAATAATAGTATATATATATATATATATATTAATTATACAATTGCTACACAGGTCATATTGTAATTGAATGTTGTTATTAAAAATGACCTTTTCCATCTGCAGCGCTGTAATTTTCAATAAAATGCAATGCAAAACGGTTACCTGGAGGTGTTCTGTACACAGATGGTGTACGGAATGCCCCCCAGAAATGTCATTTCCTACTTGATTGATTGGCTTACTGATTTTCTCAGAAGTCTGCACTAAGATACAATTCCGATTTTCAGCATCCCCTGCAACAAAATTGTCATTTTTGGTGTGATACTCCCAAAGGGAAAACAAGGGATGCAGACCCTGCAATTTCCCCCTTAAAGCTCTGCTGGTTCTGCTGCTAATTGAGCGTTGTTTTCCTGCATTTGGAAAGCAGGTCAGAAAAATCCTGTTGACTTTAAATGAGTGGTACACAAGGTTTATAGGCTGTGTTTGGCCTGCTTTGCATTACACTGCATTTCTATGGAAGCAGCATATCCGATGAAGATACGTTTGATCTGCAGGCAAAACAGGCCAAATCCTCATCCTTCAGTCTGATAATCAAAGAAGTCTGGGGGAAACTGACGTCCAAACAGAAGGTGCATCTGTGTGTCTCAGCTGTTAGAAAATAATAGCCAGCAGAAGAGATTCGTCCATCCAATCTGTTTAGCATGGATGGACAAATCGAATGATTTATTTTGTTCAACATGTAAAGTGCAACTAAGCTCTTTCAATCAACATTTTTTAATCCTTTTGCTGCTAGCTTTAGTAATAGGGTAAGTGTATTAGAAAGGTATATTAAACTTACTTTAACCTTTTTTAATATTTTTTTTTATTCAGTTGCTTCCTGGTTTTTGGCCTACGGCAAAACAAAGTCATACATCCCAGGAGTCTTCATGAGTTAAGAAGAGGCTTTCCCAGCTAAGCACACCCTCTTGTCTGCATGACTGAGCTAAGGGCAGATGGATTCCAGAAAGTGAATGCTACATGATTCGTCTACCCTTACTCAAGATGGACGCAGCTAGAAATGCTAGGAGGTGTTTTTTAAAGTGATCTCTCAACAAAATAAAATGGAGACATGAATGCATGGGTGGGTTTTCTGTGCATATTAGAAATTAATAATTTGCATTTTAATTTTGTAAGCTCCAAAGAGTTTACAGGCTGAGAATACCAACGGCATTCACTGTCTCCAATCAGCACAGGCCAGACGCAGAGGTGGTGTAAAGAGAATACTGAAATCCTAATTTTTTTTATTATTATACAGGTTTTATATAGTGTCAACAGTTTATGCAGAGCTTTACAAAATGAAGGTAGACATTACAGTTACAATATAATTTGGTAGAAGAGGAATCAGTGGGCCCTGCTCGTTAGAGCTTACAATCTAGAAGGAAGGGTTGAGTGATACAAAAGGTGATAGCTGTGGGGGATGCTCTGGAGGAAATAAAAGGCAGTTTACTAGCTAGAAGCAGGAGAGACTTCTTTAAAGAGAAAGGCTTTCAGGGATCATCTAAAAGGTGGAAAAATTTGAAGATAGCCAGACAGATTAGGGAATTCCATAGGATGGAAGAAGCTCGGGAGAAGTCCTGGAGGCGAGCATGGGAGGAGGTGACATGGGGACTAGAGAGCAGGTCTTGGGAGGATCGAAGAGAGTGCTTTGGTTGATATTTTGAGACCAGGTTGATGATGTAGCTGGGGCAGAGTTGTGGATGGCTTTGTAAGTTATTAGTATTTTGAATTTTATTCGTTGGACGAGTGGAAGCCAGTGGAGGGATTGGCAGAGAGGGGTAGCAGACACTGAACGGTTGGTAAGATGGACGAGCCTGGCAGTAGTATTCATCATGGGGGGATTCAATGAGGAGGTAGTTGCAGTAGTCGAGGCGAGAGATGACCAGGGAGTGAATTAGGAGCTTTGTGGTATCATTTGTTAAAAAAGGGGTGTATTCTGGAGATGTTGTGGAGGTTGAGGCGGCATGATTTGGACAGGGATTGGATGTGGGCCTGAAAAGATAGTTCAGAATCCAGGGTTAACCCTAGCACCCTGGCATGCGGGGACAGGTTGATAGTGGTGCTATTGATCTTGACTAAGAAATCAGGGGAAGAGGCACGTGGGTGAGCTCAGTTTGGATAGATTGAGTTTTAGGAAGTGGTGTGACTTCCAATCTAATATGTCTGTTGCGGTATATGGGAGTTGCAGTAGTCGAGGCAAGAGATAACCAGGGAGTGAAATAGGAGCTTTGTGGTATCATTGGTTAAAAAGGGGCGTATTCTGAAGATGTTGCGGAGGTTGAGGCGGCATAATTTGGACAGGGATTGGATGTGGGCCTGAAAGGATAGTTCAGAATCCAGGGTTACCCCTAGTACCCTGGCATGCGGGGATGGGTTGATAGTGGTGTCATTGAACCTGACTAAGAAATCAGGGGAAGAGGTACGCGAGGGAGCTCAGTTTGGATAGATTGAGTTTTAGGAAGTGGTGTGACATCCAATCTGATATGTTTGTTAGCGAATTGGTGATTCATGAGGAAACTGATGGGGTGAGCTGAGGAGTAGAGAGATAGATTTGTGTGTCAGCATAGAAATGGTATTGGAAACCATGGGAAGCTATCAGCTGACCCAACGAAGAAGTGTAGATCAAGAATAGGAGAGGACCAAGGACAGAACCTTGGGGGACCCCAACAGTAAGAGGAGTAGGAAAGGAGGAAGTAGAGCTGAAGATGTGGTGAGATAGGTAAGATTCGAACCAACGGAAAGTACAGTCACGGTGACCAAGTAAATAGAGTTTTTTGAGGAGAAGGGGGTACTTAACTAGTTGCCGACCGCAGATAGCCGAATGACGGCTAAACTGCGGCCGGCCAGTTCTGAGTGGACCTCATAGGACGTCCTCCCAGAACGCGCTATCCTGCGCGCCCCAGGGGGCGCGCACCCGGCGATCTCCGTGATCGCTGTGTCCTACGGACACAGCTGATCACGTGATGTGGTAAAAGGCCAATCATACCGGCCTTTTACCACGTGATCAGCGGTGTCCAATGACACGCTGATCACAGGGAAATGCAAGTGCTGGTTCTCGGCTGCACTTTCCTCACGCTGTCAGATCGTGAGGAAAGTACTGCCGAGAACCGTCAGTTGTCAGAGCGGGGATCGGCACCGATCATAAGGGCCCTGATGATCGGTGCCCAGCAGTGCCACCCGCAAGTTCCGCCCACCTGTGCCCAGCAGTGCGCCCACTAGCTCCGCCCACCTGTGCCCAGCAGATCGCCCACCTGTGCCCAGCAGTGCACCCACCTGTGCCCAGCAGTGCACCCACCTGTGCCACTCTGCAGTGTCACACACCTGTGCCCAGAAGTGCACCCACCTGTGCCCAGCAGTGCCACCCACCTGTGCCTAGCAGTGCCACCCACCTGTGCCCACCCACCAGTGCTGCCCACCAGTGCCACCCACCAGTGCAGCCCAGCAGTGCTGCCAGTCAGTGCCCAGGGGTTGTGCCAGTCAGTGCCGCCAGTCAGTGCCCAGCAGTGATGCCAGTCAGTGCCGTCTATCAGTGCCCATCATCAGTGTCACCTATCAGTGTTGCATATTAGTGCCGCCTATCCGTGCCACCTCATTAGTACTGCCTATCAGTGCCCTTTAGTGCTGCCTATCAGTGCCGCCTATCAGTGCCCATCAGTGCTGCCTCATCAACGCACATCAGTGAAGGAGAAAAAATACCTGTTTGAAAAATTTTATAATAGAAACAAAGAAACTTTTTTTTTTTTTCAAATTTTTTGCACTTTTTTTATTTATAGCGCAAAAAGTAAAGCGCCCAGTGGTGATTAAATACCACCAAAAGAAAGCTCTATTTGTGAGAAAAAAATTATCAAAATTTCATATGGGTACAATGTTGCATGACCGCGCAATTGTCAATCAAAGTGCGGCAGCGCTGAAAGCTGAAAATTGGCCTGGTAAATAAGGGGGTATAAGTGCCTGGTAGGCAAGTGGTTAACTGTGTTAAATAGTGACCATTGGTTTTAGCGGTTACAAAGTCATTTGTTGGTTTTAGGAGAGCAGTTTCTGTTGAGTGTTGTGGGTGAAATCCAGACTGAAGGGGATCGAGAGAGTTATTCTCAATAAGGTGGCAGCTTAGCCAGTTGTAGACTATTATTATTATTATACAGGATTTATATTATTATTATTATACAGGATTTATATAGCACCAACAGTTTGCTCAGCACTTTACAATATAAAGGGAGACAATACAGCAACAATACAGTTCAATACAAGAGTGATAGGAGGACCCTGATCCTGGGAGCTTACAATCTAAGAGGGAGGGGCTGGTGGTACAAAAGGTAATAACTGTGGGGGATGGACTGGTAGGAGGAATAGAAGATTCCTATACTAGACTTGGAGAGCTTGGAGGCAAACGGGAGTAAGGAGATGGGTCTTATATCTCCATAAAGAGAACCAATCACATCAGTAGCATGCCAACACCCTTGTGATAGCACAAAAAATATATTGGATTGTCTGGAAAATATTAATGTATAACTAAAGGCAACATTTTTTTTTTAGTTTTGGATAGAGTGGAGGAGGACTGAAATGCCTGTCAGTTTTTTATTGCTGTCTGTGCCCCCGTGAAGGAGACTCACCCTTGTGCTATTTACCATTATCACGGAAAGTGAAAGTAAAAGAAAAATCCCAAATTTTGGGTTGTCCCCAGAAAAGTAATTGAGGGCAAATCATCCAAAAGTGACATTAGTTCTGGTGACCTGGGGGGCCCCAAGGAATTCCCTTAATTTGCAGAGATTTCCTCACTTCCTGTTTGACTATGGGACAGGAAGTAAAGGAGAATCTTAGCAATGGGACACAGATGGTGAAACAAAAAACTTGACAGCGGTTCTACTTAAATTCTTAATTGAGGGTACTTCTATTAAATGTACCGATGCCAAGCTGACCCACAGCCAATAAACTTTTTTTTAAAATAAATCGAATATCCAATTTCATGCAGTAGAGCAACACAAATTACAAAAATATAGGGTTTTTTTGTGTTTGGAATTCTATTACTTCTGTAGTAGCTCGGGAATGTTTCTCTCCAGACATATACATGTCATCATTTCTTTTAGGAGAAAATGAAAATACCAGAAGGTCCCTTGAGATTTGCAGTGAACAACGCCTCACTAACTACAGGATCACATTCCAAGTAATGATAGCCATGTCCATGTACAAGAAAGACAGACACTGCACACCCAGGCTTCCTTTACACTCCTACTTCTAACCCTTGCTTGTACACTCAGAGAAGGCTCAGGGTGGAAAAAGGAATCAGAACAATGGGATAACCACCTGTAAAATCCAATCCATTATGAAAAGTGTAAATACTTTAAAAACTTTGAAAGGGGCTTATTCATAATAATACGTGGAATAGAAGTGGACTTGTTGACTCTGACCGATTAGGTTTCCTTTTTCACTTAAGTCTGATAATCAATCTGATGGTCACTATGGAAAAAATCCGAACTTTAGCTTTCCAGCCACTGCAAATAAATATGCACTTCTGTTCTTAAAGGATAGGTTCACCTTTGGGAACATGTAACACATTCCCGATCCCGCAGCCACCGCCCGATCCCCCCCTCCCCGTGACAGCAGTTTGGGGAGAAGTTCCCCGTACTAGCTATCACTTTTTAAAAACAGCGTGGGCCTTTTGGGCTCCACACACACATGGCTGCATCATCATTTATTTACAGTGTTCTGTGAATAAATGGACTACAAGTCCCAACAGCCTTAGCAGCTGTCAGCTTGTAGTCCCCAATGAACTACCACGGCTTGTGAAGTGCCATAGTAGTTCATTGAGTCTTCCTGTAAGAAGTATCGGCTTGCCCATAAAGGATGTATGAGCAAACAGATACACTGAATTTGCAGGAGATCTGCTGATCGCTGGTGCAATGCTTTACAGGCTCCTACTCCAAAAAATAATAAAATGCTAATTTTTTTTACCTGCAAAAACAAAAAAAATTTACATATATTATTTTTTTTAGAAAGGTGAACTTATCCTTTAAAAAGGACAGGTAGGGCCAAAGCTCTTTTGGCCCTACTTGTCCTGTGGATGACAGGAGGGCACTTAGTTCTGCATTACCATGACCTGTATTCAGCTGAATCAGCTGGTCCAGGCTCTGTAAAGATTCTGATCTTAAAGTCGAGATCCACCCAGATGCCTGGGCTGACAGCTGGCTCAACCCTTGTCTCTTTCTCCACAGCCCAGCGCTCCAGTGAGAGATGGAGGGGCACAGTAGAGAGGCAATGACTGACAGTCACCAGCTCTCTGCTCAGTGAAGGCTGAGAAAAGAGCGATCAGGGCTCTGTGATCGCTCGGTTCTCTGTCTTAGGCTACATGTACACGAGACACTTAGGTTAAAAAACGTCTGTTTAGCAGCGGTTGCATACCACGTTTATGAGCTTTTGCGTTTAGAAGAGTTTTTTAAAGATAACCTCAGGAGACATCCAAAATGCCCAGAATGCACTGCAAAACAGTAAAAAATTAACTATTTCAGATGTGAGAGAAATAGAGAGAGCAGAAGCAAAGAGAGTAGTATTTGTTGAGATTAGCTGTCTTTTTTTGTGGTGTTTGGATGTGCTCCAGCTCATTTCTGTGCAGAAATTATTGCAGCAGTGTCTAACATATTTTCGTTCATGCGAAACCGCAAAGTATAATGTACCAGGTCCATTTGAGTACCGGGAAAATGCTTTGCATGCATTTTGATTATGAAAAAAGGCTCTGGACAGCATCTGGAAATGGAAGAGTTAAAAAAAATTTCCAAACGCAAATGCTTATAAACACGGTTAGCCACGTTTACAAGCATTTGGCGTTTGAAACGCTGATAAAATCTACTCCTGAACGCAAGTTTGGTGCATTGAAAAACACAACTGTAAACTCAACTGCCTGTAAATGACATAGTGTACATGGACACATAGGAAAACATTAGGGAGAGTTCAGGGGCTGCTGAAAAAAACGCAGAAAAGCTCCTAAATGTGAGTTTATCAGCTGCAGTGTACATGGAGCTTTCAAGGCGGAGGGGGACAGATGCAGCATCGGACCAATGCTGCTGCACCCACCTAGGCGAGTATAAATGTTGTTTTTGTTTTAATATTCCCATACTTCTCTTTCAAATATATATAAATCTGAGCTCAGCAGAAGGACCTGCTTTGCGTTGTCAGACGCACAGAGACAGTTAAGTAAGGGGCCCTGAATGTGAACACTTTGCATCCAGAGCCACTTATCTGTTCCTGTAAGGACTCCGATGGCACCCTGATACAGCCATGGCATCTAGCACCCTGGCATTGATTTGTATATGCTGCTGTCTGCGTCTGTATGCCTACTTCTGCAGTGTACGCCCGAATGTGCCCATGTGCAGGAGCCCCAAATCTGTTCTTCCAGTATTAGAAGTTGCATATTCTGTAGAATTAAAAGTGAAGAACAGGCTTAATGATTGCTATCCCAAGGAAAAATACATTTACCATGACATCCAACCCTCCAATAATATGACAATAACAGTAAATGAAAGCTGATGTCATGTTAGTAGTTGTACAAAATGTGTATGGATATATTCTAAGGGCTCATGTACACTGCAGCTCCTAAACTGATGTTCAGGAGATGTTCTGCGTTTTTTTCAGCAGCCCCTGAACTCTCCCTAATGTTTTCCTATGTGTCCATGTACACGTCATCGTTGACAGGCAGTTGAGTTTTGAACGCACCAAACGTGCATTCAGGAATAGATTTTACCAGCGTTTCAAACAGCTTGTAAACGCAGTGAACTGCATTTATAAGTGTTTGCGTTTAGAAGTGTTTTTTTTAACTGTTCCTTATCCAGATGCTGTCCATAACCTTTTTTCATCATCAGAAATGCATGCAAAGCGTTTTCCATGTATTCAAATGGACCCAGTACACCAGTGCAGTCAGTTCCAGGTTTCGTGTGAAGGAAAAAAATGGTAGAACGTGCTGCATTATGCTCATGATGGGAACCATAGTGAATACAACCAGAAAACACCGGTCATCTCAACACATACTGATCTCTCTGCTTCTGCTCTCTCTATTTCTCTCAAAATCTCTGAAATAGTTAATTTTTTACTATTCTTCAGTGCATTCTGGCCATTTGGGAAGGTCTCCTGAGGCTATCTTTTAATAAACGTTTTTTAACCTCCATTTTCCAGAAGTCAGTTTCCATCGTTCAGAAGAGTTCTCCAAACGCCCCGTGTACATAAACCCATGAACCCTTATAATCACACAGACTTTGCAGGTGCAAACAAAACAAGCTTTACAAGAAACCAGTTCATTGCACATCCTGCCCCTTTATAGACTGGACTGGTTTCGTATTGTGTAGACACAGGAATTCCCCATGATTATCAAGACAGAACAGTACAAATAGTCAGCTTTGTTCAGGGGAATTTTATTTTATATTTAATGATATGATGAAAAGGAACGAGAGAGTACAGTTTTGCGTAGTTAGCACTGCTGAAGTGAAATGCACTGAGACACCAACAACAAAAAAGGTTACCGGCAGGAAAAAGCTAAGAACCTCAATCAGTCATGCATGCCTTACCAATGAGCTTGAGAAAAACCCAAGCACTGTGCAGGGAAACCACAAACACCATGCGTTGTTGATTACCTCCTAGATTCACACTACAAAATTTATAGAAATACGTTGTACGTACCATTCTGATCAACTCTGCACACTGTGCACATTCTATACTCCAGATTGCACTGCTCACTACACCTGTGTACTGTTGTATTCTGTATGCTGTGCAGTACACAACTCCACACACTACTTCACTCAGCATTCTATCCCCCTCGACACTGTTCCACACTGTATTGTACATTCTATACCTCTCCACACCATGCTTACTTTCTGTACCACATACAGCTCCACTCTGCACACCGTGCTGTACATTCTATACTGTGTGCATCCCTGCTCTGCACACTGTGCTGTACATTCTATACTGGGCATATCTCTACTCTGCACACCGTGCTGTATATTCTATACTGTGTGCATCCCTACTCTGCACACCATGCTGTATATTCTATACTGTGCATATCTCTACTCTGCACACTGTGCTGTACATTCTATACTGTGCATATCTCTACTCTGCACACCGTGCTGTACATTCTATACTGTGCATATCTCTGCTCTGCACACTGTGCTGTACATTCTATACTGTGCATATCTCTACTCTGCACACTGTGCTGTACATTCTATACTGTGCATATCTCTGCTCTGCACACTGTGCTGTACATTCTATACTGTGTGCATCCCTACTCTGCACACCATGCTGTATATTCTATACTGTGCATATCTCTGCTCTGCACACTGTGCTGTACATTCTATACTGTGCATATCTCTACTCTGCACACTGTGCTGTACATTCTATACTGTGCATATCTCTGCTCTGCACACTGTGCTGTACATTCTATACTGTGCATATCTATACTCTGCACACCGTGCTGTATATTCTATACTGTGTGCATCCCTACTCTGCACACTGTGCTGTACATTCTATACTGTGCATATCTCTACTCTGCACACCGTGCTGTACATTCTATACTGTGTGCATCCCTGCTCTGCACACTGTGCTGTACATTCTATACTGGGCATATCTCTACTCTGCACACCGTGCTGTATATTCTATACTGTGTGCATCCCTACTCTGCAAACTGTGCTGTACATTCTATACTGGGCATATCTCTACTCTGCACACCGTACTGTTCATTCTATACTGTGCGCATCACTACTCTGCACACCGTACTGTACATTCTATAATGTGCGCATCACTACTCTGCACACCGTACTGTACATTCTATAATGTGCGCATCACTACTCTGCACACCGTGCTGTATATTCTATAATGTGTGCATCACTACTCTGCACACCGTACTGTACATTCTATAATGTGTGCATCACTACTCTGCACACCGTGCTGTATATTCTATACTGTGTGCATCATTACTCTGCACACCGTACTGTACATTCTATACTGTGTGCATCACTACTCTGCACACCGTGCTGTATATTCTATACTGTGCGCATCCCTACTCTGCATACCGTGCTGTACATTCTATACTGCATACAGTTCCACACTATACACTGTGCTCTACATTCTATACTACATATAGTTCCACACTATACATTGTGCTTTACATTCTATACTGCATACGGCTCCACACAACAGTCAGGTCTATAAATATTGGGACATTGACACAATTCTAACAGTTTTGGCTCTATACACCACCACAATGGATTTGAAATGAAACAAACAAGATGTGCTGTAACTGCAGACTGTCAGCTTTAATTTGAGGGTATTTACATCCAAATCAGGTGAACGGTGTAGGAATTACAACAGTTTGCATATGTGCCTCCCACTTGTTAAGGGACCAAAAGTAATGGGACAGAATAATAATCATAAATCAAACTTTCACTTTTTAATACTTGGTTGCAAATCCTTTGCAGTCAATTACAGCCTGAAGTGTGGAACGCATAGACATCACCAGACGCTGGGTTTCATCCCTGGTGATGCTCTGCCAGGCCTCTACTGCAACTGTCTTCAGTTCCTGCTTGTTCTTGGGGCATTTTCCCTTCAGTTTTGTCTTCAGCAAGTGAAATGCATGCTCAATCGGATACAGGTCAGGTGATTGACTTGGCCATTGCATAACATTTCACTTCTTTTCCTTAAAAAACTCTTTGGTTGCTTTTGCAGTATGCTTTGGGTCATTGTCCATCTGCACTGTGAAGCGGCGTCCAATGAGTTCTGATGCATTTGGCTGAATATGAGCAGATAATATTGCCCGAAACACTTCAGAACTAATCCTTTTGTCAGCAGTCACATCATCAATAAATACAAGAGAACCAGTTCCATTGGCAGCCATACATGCCCACGCCATGACACTACCACCACCATGCTTCACTGATGAGGCGGTATGCTTAGGATTATGAGCAGTTCCTTGACTTCTCCATACTCTTCTCTTCCCATCACTCTGGTACAAGTTGATCTTGGTCTCATCTGTCCATAGGATGTTGTTCCAGAACTGTGAAGGCTTTTTTGGATGTCGTTTGGCAAACTCTAATCTGGCCTTCCTGTTTTTGAGGCTCACCAATGGTTTACATCTTGTGGTGAACCCTCTGTATTCACTCTGGTGAAGTCTTCTCTTGATTGTTGACTTTAACACACATACACCTACCTCCTGGAGAGTGTTCTTGATCTGGCCAACTGTTGTGAAGGGTGTTTTCTTCACCTGAGAAAGAACGCTTCGGTCATCCACCACAGTTGTTTTCCGTGGTCTTCCGGGTCTTTTGGTGTTGCTGAGCTCACCGGTGCGTTCCTTCTTTTTAAGAATGTTGCAAACAGTTGTTTTGACCACGCCTAATGTTTTTGCTATCTCTCTGATGGGTTTGTTTTGTTTTTTCAGCCTAATGATGGCTTGCTTCACTGATAGTGACAGCTCTTTGATCTCATCTTGAGAGTTGACAGCAACAGATTCCAAATGCAAATAGCACACTTGAAATGAACTCTGGACCTTTTATCTGCTCATTGTAATTGGGATAATGAGGGAATAACACACACCTGGCCATGGAACAGCTGAGAAGCCAATTGTCCCATTACTTTTGGTCCCCTAACAAGTGGGAGGCACATATGCAAACTGTTGTAATTCCTACACCGTTCACCTGATTTGGATGTAAATACCCTCAAATTAAAGCTGACAGTCTGCAGTTAAAGCACATCTTGTTCGTTTCATTTCAAATCAATTGTGGTGGTGTATAGAGCCAAAAATGTTAGAATTGTGTCGATGTCCCAATATTTATAGACCTGACTGTATATACTGTGTTGTACATTCTATACTGCATACAGCTCCACACTATATACTGTGCTGTACATTCTATACGGCTCCACACTATATACTGTGTTGTACATTCTATACTGTGTTGTACATTCTATACTGAATACAGTTCCACACTATACACTGTGTTGTACATTCTATACAGCTCCACACTATATACTGTGCTGTACATTCTATACGGCTCCACACTATATACTGTGTTGCACATTCTATACTGAATACAGCTCCACACTATATACTGTGTTGAACATTCTATACGGCTCTACATTATATACTGTGCAGTACATTCTATACGGCTCCACATTATATACTGTGCAGTACATTCTATACGGCTCCACAATATATACTGTGCTGTAAGTTCTATACTGCATACAGCTCCACACTATACACTGTGTTGTACATTCTATACTACATACAGCTCCACACTATACACTGTGTTGTACATTCTATACTGCATACAGCTCCACACTATACACTGTGTTGTACATTCTATACTACATACAGCTCCACACTATACACTGTGTTGTACATTCTATACTACATACAGCTCCACACTATACACTGTGTTGTACATTCTATACTACATACAGCTCCACACTATGCACTGTGTTGTACATTCTATACTACATACAGCTCCACACTATGCACTGTGTTGTACATTCTATACTACATACAGCTCCACACTATACACTGTGTTGTACATTCTATACTGCATACAGCTCCACACTATACACTGTGTTGTACATTCTGTACTGCATACAGCTCCACACTATACACCGCGTTGTACATTCTATACTACATACAGCTCCACACTATACACTGTGTTGTACATTCTGTACTGCATACAGCTCCACACTATACACCGCGTTGTACATTCTATACTACATACGGCTCCACAATATATTTTTTTATGTTATAAGCACCACTCTGTTCAGCTGTGTAGTATATTACCCTGCCACTGTTGATGCCCCCCCCCTTCAGACTCACCAGATGTCAGATTTCATGCCCTATTATAAATACTTTGTGAGTCTACACATTTTTTAACATAATTTCCAACCTACCTACCTGTACCAGAATGTAAAATGCAAATCTGTTCAGAGCTAATGGGTGAATGAAGACAGATGGCTATAATGCTTAGACTGTCCTGTTACTGGAGATACAGAAATGTACTGTAATAGTCTGTGCTACATACAATGAGCACTGGTTATTTCCAGGTGTTGCTCAAGTGTCTTCTGTAAACAAAACACATGGGGTCAGTAACTCATCATCCCTGCCATCCAAAGAATGTCCAAATACATGATGTTCTCTGTTCAGGGAAGATCCAATGTCATATCCCCCCCCCTGCACCACATCCAATCAGAACACCTTCATTCATTGAGAAAAAATACAAGACGTTCTCTGAAGGGCAAAGTTGCCAAACAAGCGACCGACTGTGTTCCATATACACGGCAGGTCCCTAGAGTAGAACCTCGAAGAGACCAGCTCTCTTAAAGCGGAGTTCCACTCACCTGTCAAAAAATAAAAGTCAGCGGCTACAAAAACTGTAGCTGCTGACTTTTAAAAAACAGCCACTTACCTGTCCCTCGGTCCCGCGGTGTGTCCCCTGCAGCCCGTTTCACCGGCTGTCCTGGATTCTAGGAGGCCAGCATCTTCAGTGTGGGCACCCGGCTGTGATAGCTTACGGCTTCACAGCCGGGGACCCACTGCGCATGCACGAGTAGCGCTGCGCTTCATGAATGGCCCTGTAGTCTTCTGGGACCTGTCACGTGTCCCAAAATACTACAGAGAGGGAGGACACCTTCCTCTTCCGATTGCCTAGGCAATCAGACCG
This sequence comes from Staurois parvus, assembly GCF_062004578.1. NCBI lineage: Eukaryota > Metazoa > Chordata > Amphibia > Anura > Ranidae > Staurois > Staurois parvus. Next base: position 2,233,392 of record NW_028317968.1, read on the forward strand.
GAAGTGGGAGCGGGTACCTGTCAAATTCGGGCCCCCGCCTCCCCAAGGTGCCAATCCTTAATGTGGAGCAGTCCTTAAAGCAGAACTTCCCATTTTGGGTGGAGCTCCGCTTTAACCACTTCCAGGCCAGTCCCTTTTACTCCCTTCCTGCCCAGGCCAATTTTCAGCTTTCAGTGCTATCACACTTTGAATGACAATTGCGCGGTCATGCAACACTGTACCCATATGAATTTTTTAGCATTTTTTTGAGACAGATAAAGCTTTAATTTTGGTGGTATTTATTCACCACTGGGCTTTTTATTTTTTTTTGCTATATAAATGAAAAAGTCCAAAAATTTTGAAAAAATGTTTTTCTTATAAAATTTAGCAAATAAATAGTATTTCATCATAAATCTTGGCCAAAATGTATTCTGTTGTGTTTTTAGTAAAAAAAATAACCCAAATTAGTTTATAACCAAAAATTATAATTTTTAAACTTTTTAATTTTTTTATATTATTATTATTATACAGTGTTTATATAGCGCCAAAAAGTTTGCTCAGCGCTGTACAATATAGTGGGGGACAGTACATGAGACAATACAGTAACAAAACAATATACGAGAGGTTCGAGGGCCCTGCTCTTTTGAGCTTACAATCTAGGATATTATAATTTATGTTTTTTTTTGTTTGTTTTTTTACATACTGTCACCCTAGCAGTACAGCGTCACCATGGTGACCCTGTACTACTTGTGGGGGGTGATGAAGATTTTATTTTATTTTTTTTTACACTGATTCCTTTTACACCCATAAAGGCTGTAAAAGTAATAATTTCTCCTTCTCTCTAGCTGCATTCTTGCAGCCATTGAGAAATACTGTGTGAGCTGTGATTGGTCACAGCTTGTCACATGGTACAAGGCTGTTGTGAATAGCCTTGTACTATGTGATCATTCACAGATTTCACACGTAGTAAGCAATGATGTCAGAAGTGATATCTTGCTTACTACTCTGCATGTGATCACTGATTGGCCAATCAGTGATCACATGATCGGGACCTCGCACAGAGGTCCCGTCCGGCGATCGGTGTTTCACTGTGTTCGGAGGACACAGCGGGCACCGGATCGCAGTGCTGCGCACACAAGCAGGGTGCGGGGAGCCCGTTTATAAACGGCCACCCGAACCTGTACTGCCACTGTCCGGCCGTTTATATACAATGGCCGGACGGGAGGTGGTTAAAGGAGAACTCTGGGATAGGCAAAAAAAAAAAAAATCACCCATTAGTACACCCCCTACACAAAACAATGGAATGGGATATTTTACAAGGTGAGGGTTTACATATACCTTAACTTCACTTGCTAAATGTTAGTTTCAGGTCAGTGATTCAGAAAATACTGATATCAGAGACAGCCAGGCACTGGTAATCCCAAATGGAGGTTAGCATTGGCTCCCCCCTCCCTTTCCCTAGTATAGGTTTCCTTTATACCAGTGGTCTCCAAACTGTGGCCCTTTGCTTGCCTTTATCTGGCCCTTGGGGTACTATTCCACCAACTGTCACCAGTGCTCGAGCACTATTCCCTCTACTGACACCATCAATGGGGCATTATACTTCTCACTGATATCAACAATGGGGCACTATTCTTCCTATTAAAAATGATGATGTGGCACTGATGCCGGAGGTTTTCTACTCCCACTGTCTACAGTCCGACCCCCCTAAAGTCTGAAGGACAGTAAACTGGCCCTTTGCTTAGAAAGTTTGGAGACCCTTGCTTTATACTGTGAGCCTGAGGCTTCATTCACTTTGGTCATGCGACTTTGGACATCAAAGTTGCAGCCCATTGTTTTTAATGGCACCCGTTCAAATCAATGCGACTTTGCAAAGGTGCCTGCATTACTTTGATGCAACTGATGATGTGACTTTTATCCAGAGAGTGTAAAGGCAGATCAAAGTCGCACTCAAAGTCACTCCAAAGTCACACTGGAAATTGTGCGACTTTGCAGTTACGCAAGTGTGAATGGAATCTAACGGTAAGCAAACCTATGTGTTTTTAAAAATACACAGCAATGTCCAGTTTTCAGCCAGCTCTGATCTAGTAAAAGCTCCCAAAATATTTTTCACAGTGCTGTATAAGTTAAATGTATTACAGGCACAGGTGCTGTGTTCTCAGTTATCCTGGCCTAGGGCAGAGTAACATAAGCCGGAGTCAAGAGAAGGACATACATACAGCTACACATGCCTCATCGGTTCAAGGATTTCTGTTTTAGTCCTCATGTACACTGGACGTTTTTACAGCTGCTGTTTTTGGCTATTGATGTTTTTTTCTACAGCCGGTAAACCCCCCAGCATGTTACCCTATGTGTCCATGCACACAGACTGTAATCAACGTTTTTTTGGCTGGAAAAAAACCCCAAAACTAGTGGATTTCTAGGAGTTTTTTAGCTGCAAAAACGCGGTAAAACGTGGCAAACCGACGTTTTTGGAGGTTTTTTTTTTAACCTCCAATTTTTTTTTTGGTACAAAAAAAAATAACGCTAAAAACCGCAAATGCAAAAAACGACTTTACACAGCTAATGTTACCAGCATTATTAAAACACCCAGTGTGCATGGAGCCTTATTACTATACAAGAGAAAAAAAAAACAAAAGTCAACCACCTTTCAACAGAAAACATGCACCTGGTGTGAACATAGGCATTGGGACTACTCAAAGTACGAGGCTGCACTGCATATGCTATGTAAAATCTATTGGAATTAGCTAGTGCCAATCCCTCTAATGAACTACATCTACAATGTTTTGAATGCCATATTTTCCAACTACTAGATACACAGAATATAACTGGATACTAACATTTATAGGTAAAGTTGATCCAGGGAATATCCAATTGCCTCCCGGGGGATCAGGAAGGAATTTTTTTTCCCCAGCAGGAACAAATTGGATCATGCTTTGCTGGAGTTTTTTTTCCTTCCTCTGGATCAACTGTGGATTTAGGACTATCATTTTTTTTTTCTTTTTTTAATGGTTGAATTGGATGGACTTTTGTCTTTTTTCAGCCAGACTAACTATGTAACTTCTGAGCCACCCTATAATAATGACAATAATGACCTTTGCTACTACAATTAACTACTATTATCTACCCCAACTCAATACTGCTGTGCTGTTTAGTGGACGTCATATCTGCTTACACTGCCAGCAAAAACACAGCATAGAACTAGGGATGCACCGTTGCAGATACAGAAGAAAAAGCTGTGGATTTTAAATCACCATGGCCTTTTCTCCTCTCCTTGCGGGGATGACAGTACAAGCTAGAAGGCTTCTGATTGGTCAGCAGTGCGGCAGTGCTGACCAATCAAAAGCCGTCTAGCCCACACTGTCATCCCTGCACAGAGAGGAGAAAAGGCCATGGTGATTTAAAATCCACAGCTTTTTCTTCTGTAACAGAACAGCTATGAAAAGCCTGGGTTCACAGAGGAGAGGTGGGGAAACCACATGCAATTCGGACAGGAATGGCAACACATTCCAGTTCAAATCGCATGCTATTCTTTGCAGTGCAATTTGCATCCATGCATTTTGTATCGACACAAATCACATTGCAAAGTATTGGTTTCAAGTATCAGGAGCATGTATTTTCATGAGTACTTGTGAAAATGCTCCTGATACCTGAAACCAATACTTTGCAATATGATTTGTGTCGATACAAAATGCATGGACGCAAATTGCACTGCATAGAATAGCATGCGATTTGAACAGGAATGTGTTACCATTCCTGTCCGAATTGCATGCGGTTTCCCCACCTCTCCTCTGTGAACCCAGGCTTTTCATAGCTGTTCTGTTACAGAAGAAAAAAAGCTGTGGATTTTAAATCACCACGGCCTTTTCTCCTCTCAGTGCAGGGATGACAGTGTGGGCTAGACAGCTTTTGATTGGTCAGCACTGTCACACTGCTGACCAATCAGAAGCCTTCTAGCTCGTACTGTCATCCCTGCAAGGAGAGGAGAGAAAATCACAGGGAGTTCAAATGCCCAGACCTGTGAAGTGGTTTTCTCTCCTTGCAAGGATGACAGTACGGGTTAGACGGCTTCTGATTGGTCAGCACTGTGATAGTGCTGACCAATCAAAAGCCATCTAGCCCGTACGGTCATCCCTGCAAGGAGAGGAAAGAACAATCACAGGGAGTTCAAATCCCCAGACCTGTGAAGCGGCTTTCTCTCCTTGCAAGGATGACAGTACGGGTTAGACGGCTTCTGATTGGTCAGCACTGTCAGGGTGCTGACCAATCAAAAGCCATCTAGCCTGTACGGTCATCCCTGCACTGAGAGGAGAGAAAGCCGCAGGGATTTAAAATTCACAGCTTTTCCTTCTGTGACAGCATGGGTTTGGTGCAGGGAGGTTTCCCTCCTGACATGCCTGGGTTCACACAGGAGTGGTTGGGAAACCGTATACGATTTGGACAGGAAGCACATTCCTGTTCAAATCGCATGCTATTCTTTGCAGTGCAATTTGCGTCCATACATTTTGTATGGACGCAAATCACACCGCAAAGTATCAGTTTGATAAACACAGGGCTCTGTTTTGTGACTGGACACAGCTAATCAGCAGGTCCCAGCCATAAGTCATTGGCCAGGATCTGCTGACAAAATAGCGGTGTCCAACCGCAGCGTGGGTCAGCAGCAGGTGCATGCATGCATCCACGCTCTAGACCCGGAAGTAGGTTTGCAGTGTTTATATACGTTGTTGAGCCTGCGGCTGCCATCCTGTCACAGCAGCTTTAGTGTGATGGAGCAGCAAGTGTTTAAGGGTTCCTGCACACAGGGCTGTGTACTTATAGATGTCGATGCATATAATATGCCTTGTATAGAGGAACCCTAATACCTCTTCATCAGTAGAACACAGAAACCTTTCCATCTCTCCACCACAGCTTCATTCAGCTGCCAGAAGTGAGGGAACTAAACTCTGTAAAGTCGGAGTTAACTAAGCAGAAACCAGAGGCAGACTGACAACTCATGGGGCCCCCGGGCAATAGGGGATCATGGGGCCCCTGTGTTCTTGCCCAAACTCAAAAAAGCCTATGAAAAAGGTACCAGGGGATTCTCATGGGGCCCTCTACTGACCCCGGGCCCTCGGGCAGTGCAGTCCGCCCCTTCGCAGAAACATACACAGGGCCGAGCACTCTTCTCACCCCCATGTGGGCTGTCAATAAGCACAGACACAGGCAAGGAAGGTGGATGAGTCACGGGAACTAAAATAGCTGTAAATGCCAGGTACTTTCTTCTTTCCAGCCAGCTGAATAGAGCTGTCATGAGCAAAGATGAGTAAGTGCTACATGGGTGGATGGACAATAAAGTAAGCCGGTTGCCTTGTCCTCCATGGGAAAAACATAGGTTTGCTTTAAAGCGGAGCTCCACCCAAAAGGGGAAGTTCCGCTTTAAGGACTGCTCCCCCACTCCCCATTAAGGATTGGCACTTTTGGGGAGTGGGTACCCGAATTTGACAGGCACCCGCTTCCACTTCCAGTCCGATCGCCTAGGCGATTGGAAATGGAAGGTGTCCTCTCTCCCTCCCTCCCTGTAGTCTTTTAGGACACGTGACAGGTCCCAGTAGACTACAGGACCATTCATGAAGCTCAGCACATGCACAGTGGGTACTTGGCTGTGAAGCCGCAAGCTATCACAGCCAGGTGCCCACACTGAAGATGCCGGCCTCCTGGAATACAGGACTGCCGGTGAAACGAGCTGCGGGGGACACACCACAGGACCGAGGGACAGGAAAGTGGCTACAGTTTTTATAGCTGCTGACTTTTATTTTTTGACAGTGTGAGTGTAACTCTGCTTTAAGGATCACCAACAGCAAAAATACATATTAATAAATAACACAACCGTCACAAACCTGAATTAAAAATAAAAGAACATTCAAAAAGTAAAAAAATAAATGCCATAGACTCACCTGTGTCTTGTCGAAACTGTGCCAGAGTTGCAATGTCTATTATGTATGGAGCTAATTTAGGGTCAACTTGTCCAAGGGAGATACTCCTACTGTTTGCAAGAGCCCGAGTATTCTTCTGCTGCTGATAGGATTGCATACATTGCTCTATATAGGTGCTCACTTTACTACTGTATGGTCTCCACTTGCAAAGTTCATCTTGCCATTCCCAAACCGCTACAGCAAAGGATGCAGGGTTCCACTGACTGGCCATCATAGGAGGTCCTAATGGCCCTGCGGCTCCTCCACTTTGGGGTGGACCAGCTGCCATTCTTCAAGGTTTCAGTCAACGTTTCTCTGTATTAAAATCTGCTGTTATCAGTCAAAATGTCCCTTTATGAATACTGCCGATTCTTTTCTGTACCATCTTTCTGTTTAATAAAAAACAAAAGTAACAAAAAGAGAGAATTACATGACATGACATAACTTCAGCAATAAAACACACAGTACGAGGTGTGATAGTGTACGTGAATGGATCGCCACTCTCACATCCAGCTTGAAAGTTAGGAGGGGGCTCAGCCTTCCCATATCTGACACGTTTTGCCTCACCCACTGGGGCTTAGTCATAGGGTTTCTTTTGTTTTGGTCACATATGGGGTGTGACAATATAATTGCCCGCACAGTAGCACTTTGGTGGTGAGTCACACAGCCATTCGCACTTGAGTGTGTTCTGACATGTTCTCACTTGCACTTTCCTGGGTCGCAGACCAGTTGACTTAGTCTTTACAGAGTAGTAGAAGAAATGACACATGTATGTGTTGCGCTGTTGGTAGAAATAGTGACAGGAATCTGGAGCTGCTGATTAACATTACATTTTTTTTGGTGAAAATTGGCAAAAGTGCAAGTGTCACTTAACTTTCAGCAACAACAGGCTAATAGTTAGCATTCCATGAAGAAATCAAGAGTTTTTGAATGGTATAGTGGATTTAAGGAGTGGCAGAAAGATGTTCACAATGATTCAACATTATTACTTGGACTTTCTAAAAAAGATACAGGAGTCTGTTCAGAGAAAAAGACCAGAACTCTGGCCTGACAAATGCATTCTCAGCCACAACAGTGCTCCTGCACATGATGTGTTAAAGTGCCCAGAAATATTTTCTGAAACGTGATCAACCACCTTATTCCCCTAACTTAGCACCCTGAACATTTAAAAATGCCCTAAAGCGATACTAAAAGGTTCATTTTTTTTTTGTTTGTAATATAACAAACATGTTATACTTACCTACTGTGTGCAGTGATTTTGCACACAGCAGCCTGGATCCTCCTCTTCTCGGGTCCCCCACAGGCTGTCTTGGCTCCTCCTTTGTGTCGGATGCCTCCATAGAAAGCAGCTTGCTATGAAGGCACCCGCTGCTCCGTGTGTCCATTTACACACTGAGCTGCTACTTGACCCCGCTCCCCTCTCTTCATTGGCTGACTGGCTATGTTTGACAGCAGCGGGAGCCAATGGCTCCCGCTTGCCGTCTCAGCCAATGAGTAGGCAGAGACACGGGACCGCCAAAGTTGCTGTGTACATCGCTGGATCTCGATGGGGCTTCTGGTAAGTATTGAGGAGGCTGGGGGCACTGCTGCACACAGAAGGTTTTTTTATGTTCATACATAGAATGCATGAAGGTAAAAAACCTTTACAACCACTTTAAAAGGACACATATTTGAGAACATTGTGGTCATCCAGAAGGCCACAACAAATATACTGTGCAGCATTCAAGAAAATGGATTCCAGGAATGTTTGAGGCAGTTATACAGTCATCTAGAAAAAAGTGCATTGCTTCATAAGGGGACTACTTTGAAGGTGACAACAGCCGCTAGTGTATAGGTAAGCAAACTTTGTTTTGTACAGTTCATTCTGGGAATTAACTTGTCACACCTTGCAGATGTAGATCACTCCTACCAGGGTCCAACATTCCCCCCCCTTAAAGTGTCACTAAACCCTCACTAGTAAAATAAGTCTGAATATGAAGTAAAGCATGACTGATATACCAACTGTGGAACCTAAGGGGTTAATCCTCTGCATTGTGTAAAATGCTGTTTGATCCTGACTTCTCTGATCCTCCCCTTCTTCGACTGTCCCCCTCTTATCTCCTGAACACTCTGCACATGCTCAGTTTGATGTGTATTGCTAGAGAAGTTTTTTTTTTCCTTGGGCGAGTGCATGTGATCAGCACAGGGCCAATCGGCACTGTCCAGACAGAGGTCAGGGGTTCTGCATCCTCCTAAAGCCGAAAGAAAACTCCTCCTACAAGCTTTAACCAGTGTTCGGCTGGACACTGATAGAAGTCACAAGACTGCTCTAACTGCTGATGAGAAAAGGTATTTAGCAGATTATATTTAATAAACTAATTTCATTTCCATGTTCTGTGTACTGTGGGAGACCAGACAGAATGAAAGCAGGGTCCTGGGTTTAGTAACATTTTAATTAAACTTCTGTAGCTCATACAATAGGGACTCAATCGATCCATCTGTTAAATGATTGATCACTATGCTTACTAATTGATCACTAGTGATTGTAGTAGCATGACTGAGCGACAAAGAAACCCCCATGCAGCACAGCCCTCACAACACATCTAGATGCATGATACCACCGGAAAGCAGATCAAGAAAAGACAAGCAGTAACAGTGGGGATGATGTATGTTGTAACAAATGAACAGAGAAGGTTCACATTGGAAAGTGAATACTTACTTAGCCAAGTGGACAAGGTGAAGCTGGGTTCAAATTCAATCATTCAATCATGAGCAAATTAAATCTTGTCATTTAATTTACTATTCTAAGTGAACAGATCATCACTTACACTCATTAGATATGGGTTCATGAGATCCTGTTGCCAGACATACAGTTGCAAGAAAAGTATGTGAACCCATTGGGATTACGTGGAGTTTTGCATGAATTGGGCATCTGTCCGCCAACTGAAGCTCCGCAGAGGATGGGTGATGCAACAGGACAATGACCCAAAGCATACAAGTAATTCAACAAAACAATGGCTGCAACAGAACAGAATACGCCTTCTGGAGTGGCCCAGTCAAAGTCCTGACCTCAACCCGATTGAAATGCTGTGGCATGACCTTAAGAGAGCGATTCACACCAGACATCCCAAGAATATTGCTACACTGAAACCGTTTTGTGAAGAGGAGTGGTCCAAAATGACTCCAGATCGTTGTGCAGGTCTGATCTGCGACTACAGGAAACGTTTGGTTGAGGTTATTGCTGCCAAAGGAGGGTCAACCAGTTATTAAGTCCAAAGGTTCACATACTTTTTCCTCCCTGCACTGTGAATGTTTACATGTTATGTGCAATTAAACCATGGCAACATCTAATGTTTGTGTAGTATTATGTTCAGCAGACTGTGTTCTTCTATTGTTGTGACTTAGATGACGTTCAGAGCACATTTTATGCCCAATTCATGCAAAACTCCACGTAATCCCAAGGGGTTCACATACTTTTTCTTGCAACTGTATAATGTCATATGTGTATTTAACAGATTTTAGGCATATTGATTATCTGAAAAACATTTTCCTTTGTGTAGACATCGAAAAGTCTTGAGACTGATCCTGAGCTCCTCCATTTTAGATCAGTCATCACCAGCACTAGCAGACTTAGAGCTGTCACTCAATGTGACATTCTATAGTCTTTCCCTTCAATACTTCCCCAGTAGCAACATCAAAATTTATATAAAAAGGGGAAAGGAGAAACAGAGGGGATAGGCCATCACAGAGGGTAATTACATACTCCCTGAGGCTCCATGCACACTGGGAGTGTCAATAAAACTGGTAACGTTAGCTGTGTAAAGTCACGTTAAAAATGTGTGTTTTTCAGGGGGGTTTTTTAGCTTTTTTTGTATTAGCGTTTTGCCGCATTTTAATTTTTTAGCGTCTTTTTTTTTAAAAACCTCCAAAACGCTGATTTGCCACGATTTACCATGGCTTGCCACATTTTTCAGCGTTAGAGCATTTTTACAGCTAAAAAACTCCTGGGTTTTTTTTCCAGCCAAAAAAAGTCCCTGCCAAAAAATGCTGAATAAAGCCTATGTGTGCATGGACACTTAGGATATGTTGGGGGGTTTACTGGCTGTAGAAAAAAAAAAACTTCAAAAGCCAAAAACAGCAGCTGTAAAAACGTGCAGTGTGTATGAGGACTGAAGAGGAGAGATTCATGCAAGAAGGAAAGGGTTAGCTCAAGGGAATTGACTCTTCCATGATTAGTCAAAATTTCTAGCAAGCTCACAAGCCTGTTGCAAGTAAATAAAATATCATATACTCCCACTGTAATGTAAAGTGCTGAGCAAACTGTTGGCGCTATATAAATACTGTATAATAATAATAATATATGTAAGAAAAAAAAAAAAAAAGAGCACACGAGTAAGCACTTAAAATAATACTCGATTCTCCATGTTTTTACCTGCAATATTTTAAGCTGAGGACAAGGTTTCCTTAAGGTGATCGTAACAGTTTACATTTTTGTTCCCCAAAACATCAAACATGTCATACTTACCTGCTCAGTGCAATGGTTTTTCACAGAGCAGCCCGATCCTCTTCTTCTAGGGTCCCCCGCTTGCAGTCTTGGCTCCTCCTCTTCATTGAGTGCCTCCACAGCAAGCAGCTTGCTATGGCTGCACTCGTGCAGGCTCAATCCTGATCGCCGCTGTGTGTGTCTATTGACACATACAGTGCAGCTCAGCACCACCCACCAATTCCTCATCACAGGATTCGATTGACAGCAGCAGGCTCCAATGAATCCTGCTGCTGTAGGCTTCCTAAGAGAGGGAGAGTAGAGTAGTGCTTCTGCAGATGTGCACAGCTCTGGATCACGATCGGGCTCAAGTAAATAATTTTGCGGGGCTGGGGGGAGTGGGGGATTAGCTGATACTGAAAGGTTTGTTACCTTAATGCAGAGAATTAAAAAGCATTTCCCTTTAGAACCACTTTAGCACACACATTGCCAATTGAACATCTTCTTAAAGCGGAGCGCCACCCAAAAGGGGAAGTTCTGCTTTAAGCCTTTGTCCCCTGCTCCCCATTAAAGATTGGCACATTTGGGGAGCAGGGGGAGGTGCGGGTACCCGAATTTGACAGGTACCAGCTCCCACTTCCAAAGCGGAAGTTGTCCTCCCTCCCTGTAGTCTTCTGGGACATGTGACAGGTCCCAGAAGACTACAGGACCATGCACAAAGCACAGCGCTTCTCGCACATGCGCAGTGGGCCCCCGGCTGTGAAGCTGCAAGCTGTCACAGCCGGGTGCCCACACTGAAGATGACAGGGAGAGAAGAAGGTGAAACCAGCGGTAGTGAGGACACCAGTGGACCAAGGGACAGGTAAGTGGCTGTATTTTAAAATTCAGCAGCACGGTTTATGTAGCTGCTGTTTATTTATTTTAGGTGGAACTCCGCTTCAAGTAAATCAACCCCAGTGTCTTTGGGCACATATGGTCAAGGTGAGAGTGCGCTTACACCGTTTTCCTGCCTGCCACCCATGTATTCTTCAAATTAGGATGCCATCTTTTAACAACACATTGACTGGAAGAACACAGGAGAAAGCAGTATCAAACAGAGCTGCAATCTCCTTGATGATGGCTCATCTGGACAAACTTACCCTGCTCTAACTTGAATACAAAAAAAGAGGAATAAAAAAAGTCGAAATGTCATTTTACTTACCTGAAGCCGCAGTCCTATGTTGTGCCAGTCCTTGGCATTCTCTCCTCTTCGGTTACTTTCTGCAAGGTACGTCTTTAGGTGTCCAAGTCACTGCCTGTGTGATTTGGACACTTCCCACTGGCTGTCCAGCAGCAGTGTCTTCTCAAGATCCAGAGGAGGAATGGCGCCAGTAGAGTCAACTGTAGGGTAGCGGCGGCATTGAACATAGGCTGGATTAGTGGTCCCCCCAGGCACCCATAAATGGTAGCAGAGAGGAACATGTATGGGGTGCTTAGGTGAGTATACATTTCTTCAGAAGGTTAGAAAAGGAGGAAAACTTGCAACATGGGTTAGAGGGAGATGGTGGGCAGTGGATGGGGAAGGGGAAATTATATATTTCCAAAGTGAGGCTTCAAGCTCACCATACAGCACATGCGTCAAACACATTTCGTGTGGCCCTCACGCCTCTTTTGCAGCTGCAGAATCACCCCAACCCGTGTCTCAGCAGTTGGCAGGAATGAGGACAGAACTCCTCCTACAGATCCTGCGCCTCTCTGTGCAGCCACAGCACCCCCTTGTATACACCTCCCCTGGTTTCAGCATTCAGTAAATTCCAACGGCTTACTCCAGATCTCCTCTGCTCCAGCTCCAGACCCCCACACCCCGCCATTTCTGCTTCCCATCCCTGCCCCCATCTTTTTCCTGGCAGCAACACAAGATAAGGGGGTGTACTGTGATTTAAGAGAGGGTGGGGGACTTCTGATGGTGGGGGGACCCTTGACATCTGATGTAAGAAATGGGGGTGCTCTGGACATCTGCTTGTAATTATTAGGAGAATAATACAATTCTTGGCCAGTTGAAAAGCAGGATCACATCATCCAGAAGAAATGTTACTAGAGACTGCCAAGTCAGAACACCGTGGTAGAGCAATGTTCTGTCTGAGCAGTCTCCAATAAAGTTTCTTGTGGAGGATACCACCAATGTGAGATCCTCCTTTTCAGACTTGCATCATCTGCTACAGGAGAATGAGTGGGATCCGTGCCGGTCTGCACCTACCCTTCACACCTTAAGTCTTGGTCCTCATGCACACTGGACATTTTTTACAGCTGCTGTTTTTGGCTTTTGACGTTTTTTTCTACAGTTATAAACCCCCCAGCATGTTATCCTATGTGTCCATGCGCACATAGACTGGAATCAACGTTTCTGGCTGGAAAAAAACCCAGGACTAGTGGGTTTCTAGATGAGTTTTTTAGCTGTAAAAATGCTCTAATGCTAAAAAATGCGGTAAAACGTGGTAAACTGGCGTTTTTGTTGACCAAAAAAAAAGCTAAAAACGCAAACGTGGAAAAACGCGGCTAAACGTTAATGCAAAAAACATTGAAAAACTCACGTTTTTAACATGACTTTACCAGCGTTATTAAACCGCCCAGTATACATGGAGCCTTAAGTTATTACTAAAACCAGTAATTTTTTATTATTTAAATATTTTATTATAAATTTTCAAATGACCATTTTACATATACAAAAGCTAATAAAACAGCTAAAATATCAGAATTATATTATTGTATCAGAATTTTTAACATTGCTCTTGGTATCCATTTTCCCCTCCCACCCCACCTACCCCCTACTTCATCCCCCCCCCCCCCCCCCTCCCATCCTACATTGCCTTGATTATGCTCTTTCCTACTTGTTCTTTTGATCCTAGTCAGAGAATAATACTATTTTAGTTTACTATTATAATTATCCTCCATGACTTCCTTTCTCTGCTACATATGTTCTAGATATGAGTTTGACTTTTTGAATTCCTCCCACTTCTTCCATCTTATACGGAAAATCTCCATTCTATCTTCATCCATATGGTAAAGTTCCTCCAATCTGTAAATCCTCTCCACTCTATCTATCCAATCCTTTACTCTTGGTGCCTGTTGTTTCCTCCAAAATGTAGGTATCAGGCCCATCGCGGCATTCAAGTAGTACACTAATTTGTTTTTTTTATATTTTTTACTGAGAGCTCAGAGCCATAGAAAAGACAAATCTCATTACTAAAACCAGTAATAATCAAATGCAGAAGCAATCATTTAACATGATAAAGAGTAGATACATTTATATACAGTAGTCCTCATGCACACTGGACGTTTTTATAGGTGCTGTTTTTGGCTTTTGACGGTTTTTTCTACAGTCAGTAAACCCCCCAGCATGTTATCCTATGTGTCCATGCACACAGACTGTGATCAACGTTTTTTGGCTGGAAAAAAAACAGAACTAGTGGGTTTCTAGAGGAGTTTTTTAGCTGTAAAAATGCTCTAACGCTGAAAAACGTGGCAAACCGTGGTAAATCGCAGCAAATCAGCGTTTTTGGACTTTTTTTTTTTTTTTACTAAACAAATGTTTTTTTGGTCAAAATAAAAAAATGCTAAAAAATTTCACACCTTATATTATCCTATGTGTCCATGCACACATAGACTGTAATCAACGTTTTTTGGCAGGGGCGTTTTTTGGCTGGAAAAAAAACCCAGGACTAGTGGGTTTCTAGAACAGTTTTTTAGCTGTAAAAACACTCTAACACTGAAAAACGCGGCAAAACGCTAAAAAACAGCAGCAAACCACTAATGCAAAAACACTGAAAAAGTCACGTTAAAATGTGAGTTTACACAGCTAACGTTACCAGCGTTATTAAAACGTCCCGTGTGCATGGAGCATTACAGATACAACCGACCCATTAAAGGCAACCACAATGCTGATGTGGCCCGCAATGAAATTGAGTTTGATACCCCTGCCATACAAGGTACACTCTTAGTGTTTTTTTTTTTTTTCTCCATAAATGTTTTATTGAAACAAAAAGAAAGGAGCAAATCAACAGACCCACAGAGTCAGTATGCACGTGTCCGGACAAAAGGTTACATGTGTATGTGCATACAAAAAGGGATGACCGATAGGTTCTACAACTTCAATGATGAATTCTTACATTTAGCAAGGCAGTGCCTAAACATGAATGCGCACATCGCAAGGTTCAGGCAGTCTAGAAAGGTAGGCATACTCTGTCAGAAACGCTGAAATGCTGGGCAAAAAAAGGATGGGGGGGGGGGGTTGGGAACAGAAGAGAAGACATAAGAAAGGAGAACAAAGAGGTTAGTTGTGGAGCAAAGAGTAAGGTGCAATGATTCTGCGTACTGGGCACATGAATAGCGGAGTGTAGCAGCCATTTTGTCCACGTCACCAGTCTCCTATTCCATTTCTTCATAGGAAAGCATTGCAGTGACCTTTTCCGCACTCCCCCTCACACCTCCTTTCAGCTCATACAATCCACAAAATCTTAATTGCTGGCAGACACCGGTTATCAGCCTGATAATAGGACTAGCAGAATCTAACCCCCAATATACATTGCAGGGCCCATAAAAGTATCTGACATAGCCTCTTCAATGACCATAAAGTTAGACATTGGGTCATAAATACCTTAGCTGGAAGTCAGAATATGATGGAGTGGTTCTCAGCCGAGACTCAAACTTCAGCATGTGTCATAAATGAAATAATGACAGCACAGCCAGAATATGGACATATTTACCTCCTTCACTTATTGGGTAGCATTTTGAACCCAAACATCCCTATGGCTAGGAGGTAGCAGAGTAGATTAAGCCTTCACACCCCACCTACAGTGCTTTGAAAAAGTATTCACACCCCTTGAAATTTTCCACATTTTGTCATGTTAGAACCAAAAACGTAAATGTATTTTATTGGGATTTTATGTGATAGACCAACACAAAGTGGTAGATAATGCGAAGTGGAAGGAAAATGATAAATGGTTTTCAAAGTTTTTTTTACAAATAAATATGTGTAAAGTGTGGTGTGCATTTGTATTCAGCCCCTCTGAGTCAATACTTTGTAGAACCACCTTTCGCTGCAATTACAGCTGCAAGTCTTTTTGGTATGTCTCTACCAGCTTTGCACATTTGGAGAGTGACATTTTTGCCCATTCTTCTTTGCAAAATAGCTTCAGCTCTGTCATATTGGATGGAGAGCGTCCGTGAACAGCAATTCCCAGGTCTTGCCACAGATTCTTGGCTTTAGGTCTGGACTTTGACTGGGCCATTCTAACACATGAATATGCTTTGATCTAAACCATTCCATTGTAGCTCTGGCTGTATGCTTAGGGGCTGCTTGTCGTGCTGGAAGGTGAACTTCCGCCCCAGTCTCAAGTCTTTTGCAGAGACAGGTTTTCTTCTAAGATTGCCCTGTATTTGGCTCCATCCGTCTTACAATCAACTCTGACCAGCTTCCCTGTCCCTGCTGAAGAAAAGCATCCCCACAACATGATGCTGCCACCACCATTTTTCACGGTGGGGATGGTGTGTTCAGGGTGCAGTATTAGTTTTCTGCCACACTAAGCGTTTTGCTTTTAGACCAAAAAGTTTAATTTTGGTTTCATCAGACCACAACACGTCTTGCAAACGGGACTCCTTATGGCTTTCTTTCAACAATGGCTGTCTTCTTGCCACTCTTCCATAAAGGCCTGATTTGTGGAGTGCACAACTAATAGTTGTCCTGTGGTTAGATTCTCCCACCTGAGCTGTGGATCTCTTCAGCTCCTCCAGATTTGGGCCTCTTGGCTGCTTCTCTAATTAATGCTCTCCTTGCCCGGCCTGTCAATTTAGGTGGACGGCCATGTCTTAGTATGTTTGCAGTTGTGCCATACTCTTTCCCTTTTCAGATGACGAATTGAACAGTGCTCCATGATATGCTCAAAGCTTGGAATATTTTTTTTATAACCTAACCCTGCTTTAAACTTCTCCACAACTTTATCCCTGACCTGTTTGATATGTTCCTTGGCTTTCATGATGCTGCTTGTTCATTAAGGTTCTCTAACAAACCTCTGAGGGCTTCACAGAACAGCTGTATTTATACTGAGATTAAATTACACACATTAAATTACTAATTAGGTGACTTCTGAAGACAAATCGTTCCACTAGATTTTAGTTAGGGGTATCAGAGTAAAGGGGGCTGAATACAAATGCACACCACACTTCTCAGATATTTATTTGTAAAAAAATGTGAAAACTGTATGAGAAGTGGATATCCGAGACCGGTCATATTTATATCCATTTTGAAAGTAATTTCATGCTGGACAATACGATTATGAGTTTCTGCCTTCTCAGTCAAAACATGGTACTGGTAGCTTAAAAAGTTAATTGTTTAATTAAATTAACCCAGTGAAAATTGCTCTCAGGCTGCAGTCACCTAGACTGTGATCCCGCCAGCTGGAAAATTTTTGTGCAGGGTGCAGCTGAGAGTGGCACTGTTATGTAAGTGACAGCGCGGTGTGAGATTGGCTGAGAAGGGCAGGGGTCGAGCATCGTGGTTGTCACATAAGTGTTCGGGGTGGGGGAAACGGACTCATTCATTCTCCCACCCACTGCACTAGGGCAACTGGTTAGCCCTGTAAGATTTAGGGGTGAACATGGGTACTCCCAGTAGCGCGGATAGTGAAAAGACTGTATGGGCCCAAAGTGTGCGCCAGAACCTATGGACATAGATCTCGATACGCTGAAGTTGTTTTGAAATAGATCCAACAATACCAAGTAGAAGTGAATTTGGACAATCTTTCTCGTGAGATTGCGATAAGATCTTCAATCTTTTCCATTCTGTCAATTCTTCAGAACCACTCCTCTATTGTCGGACTTTTGTTGGAGACTCTTACAATATAATTTTTGCATCATCTACATTTATATTTACCAAAATTTAACATGGGAACGGACTTTAAAATGACACTGAACAACAGTGGCATCCCCAGGGGGGTCCGGGCCGCGCTGGGCAACACCATCACAGGGGGAGCAGGATGCCAGCAGAGCTTCTGGGCTCTGTGAAGGTCCTGGCCAGTTTTTGGGGTGATCCCAGATTCCCGGCACAGTGACAACTTCCCCGGTGTAGCAGTAAAATGAGTATTCCGTGAAGATATGTATCCCCTGAAGCAACTGCGCATGTACTGATTTCAGGCCAAAGAAGCCGATCGCCGATCTCTGACTTTAGCACAGAGCTGCCACAGTTAAACCCTTACAGGCTGCAAACCGCTGAAGCTGATCCTGTGGGTCACTATGGGTTGCAAGATCAGTTAACCCCGTATAGCCAGTCAGAGATCAGCTATACAGGATACTCATTTTGGCACTGCTCCTTCCTCTCTGGAGGGGTGACACCACGTGTTACTGCACCAGGTGACACCAACCCTAGGGACACCTCTGCTAAACAATATCCTTATTCTCCAAAAACAATCCATGCACATCCACTATGTAAAGACACTGTAATCTATTTTTAATAAAATTGTTTCTTACTGTGTTTTTCTGCCTCCTGAACCTCTCCTTTTTCCCCCTCACTTCCGTTTGTTTGAAATAAGCAGTAACTGTTAATTGTGATCATGTGCACTGCCCTATACACACTACAAATCCTATAGTGTGACTTTATCTATCCATTTAGTTTGTATTTAATCAGGCAGGTCCTTGCACTACATTTTGGGAGATCTATTTTACAGTAAGATTGTAATGTGTATTGTGAGCTTTAGATTTAACTTGTGGCTGCATCATACATCCAAACCTAGATTTTAAGCTTTGAATGATTTCCCTTATTTCCAGTAATGATCTCCCCTGAATAAACAGTATAACTGGCTCATAAAACTCTGACAACTCTCTTCTGGTGATAAAACGGTCCGATACAATGTACAAAGAAATCACAAACACTCAGGGTTTTCATCATGAATAAAAGACTTTTCTTTTACTATTGAAAGAACCACAAAAAGTGTTTGGAAATAGGCATTTTTAGAATAACATCTGGGCAGATATTCTGCATTATAGAAAGAAAGCAGAACTCAAGCATATTGTCCATTTCAGGAAATACGTTCCTCAATTAAAAGGAAGCAGCTTTCCAAAGTTGCCAAGTCTGCAACCCTCATGAAACATCCTTGCTTCTCCTGCCAACAATCCCCGGGCAATTCATACCGCCGTACATTCCTGCTATATATTAAACAAGATCTAACACCAAATCGTTTTATTACCCACGGATTGACCTGATAAAAAAAAAAAATCTCCTGTTATAGAATTTTACCTACGTTCTGCAAAATAAGACTGCATAGATAGCTCATTGTGTTAGGTGGGTCGTGTTTTTTCTCTCTGTATCCCCTTGACATCCCAG
Source organism: Staurois parvus (assembly GCF_062004578.1). NCBI lineage: Eukaryota > Metazoa > Chordata > Amphibia > Anura > Ranidae > Staurois > Staurois parvus. Next base: position 2,252,137 of record NW_028317968.1, read on the forward strand.
GAATCGCTGTTTGTCAGTTATTATTAGGGGTGTGAAAACTTCCTAAGTGTGGCCTAATGACAATGGATATGTGACCTCAAAGGTTGGGCATGACATCACCGCGGATGCTTTTAACTTTGTGTTAATGTGCTAATCCACAATTAAAATACAAGACCAGCCAACACTTTTCTAGACTTGGATAGATCAGAGAATGGTTGGAACTTCTGTAGGATGTTTTTTTGTTTTTTGTTTTTTTTTGTCTGTGTCCCATCACCCCATGTCCTGTCGACATTGCAAGCAGCACAAAAAAAAAAAATCTTTAACATGATGAGACATCTGACAACTGTCAAAGAAATCAGTGTCTCCATTGGAAGGTTTCCCCTGATTTGGTGGCAAGTATGACATTTTGGATTTTCCATCACTTTCTGTTTTGGTGACCATGGTCTCTAGGACAAATACAGAGGGTGAATTTCCAAAATAATAAAGAGAACATGATCTACCACAAATTACCTGGAAAACTGGCACAGATGCCTTTGAATTGTAGTAATAACCCGCTAATACAAGAGTCTCCAAACTTTTAAAACAAAGGGCCAGTTTAGACTTCAGAACTTAGGGGGGCTGGATTGTGGTCAGTGGGGGGCTGGATTGTGGTCAGTAGGGGTAGAAAATGTTCCAGGCCCAGCATCAGTGAGAATAAACATGGCCTCAGGGTTGGTGGTAACTAGGAGTAGTGTCCCATCATTGGTATTAGTAGGAATAGTATCCCATCAATGAATCAATAGAAGAAATAGTGCCCCATTGTTGGTGTCCGTGGGAGGAATAGTGTCTTATATCATTACTATCAGTGGAAGAAATAGTGCTCAATTGTTGGTGTCAGTGGGAGGAATAGTGTCTCATAATATTACTATCAGTGGAAGAAAAAGTGCTCCATTGTTGGTGTCCATGGGAAGAATAGTGTCTTATATCATTACTATCAGTGGAAGAAAAGTGCTCCATTGTTGGTGTCAGTGGGAGGAATAGTGTCTTATATTATTACTATCAGTGGAAGAAATAGTGCTCGGTAAAGTTTGAAAAAAAATCGGCCGATTTTCACGGCAATGATGGGAGGAAGAGGAAGAAGAGGAGGAAGAGGAGAAGAAGAAGAAGAATTCCAGTCCGCTATTATATTTGACATGAAAAAGTATTGTGGTTGCAACAATGTATCTATTTGTATCCGAATAAAAACATCTGTATCTGAAATGGATACAATGTTGCAACCGCAATATGTTTTAATGTCAAATATAATAGCGGGGCTGTCTGCAGGGACAGAGGTAATTAAATGCCAGCCGTAGATGTTTTTTTTACCGTTGGTGGTAACATCAGCCAATTGAACGACCGATTTTTCATTTTTTTGTTAAAAAAAGGCCGGTTTTCGACCAATCTGTGGCCTGCATAGGCTACGTTCACACTAGCTTTGTCAGCAAGCATCAGCCAGGAGTTTGGGAAGCATTTTCAACACTTCTCAAACACCTATGAAAATTCTGCACAGGGCAGCACACAGTGCTGTTCACACTGAAGCATTAGCGTCACCTTGCGTCGCGGCAAAACTGACGCCTCATGTCAAGTCAGGAGGAGTTGAAGCCTCCCATTCAAGTCTATGGTGCTGCTCCTCAAACACCTTGCAGGCGTTTGCGGAGTGTTAATACCATTTAACTTCATTATAGGCGTTTGTGATGCGGTTTTAACGCTTGGCAAATGCCTCAAACCCGCACATAGGGCGTTTGGGGAGCAACAAAAACGCTTCCCAAACGCCTGTCAAATGCTATAGGGGTGTTTGGCAAGAGTTAGAAATAGTCAATTGTGAACGAGCCCTTACAGTTGCCACCAAAATGGGAGGAGAGGGGACATCTTCCGATGGGGACACTGATTTCCGTGACAACTGTCAGTTGTCTTGTCACTTTACAGAGACTGCTGTTTACTTGCAGTGTTTCCAGGATAAGGAGTGAAGGGAAATCCTCCCAATGAGACCCAGACAGAAAAAAAAAAAAGGAATTCCAACAGGGTTTTACCCTTTCCCTGCTCAATCCATGCAAATCAAGCTGTCCTGAGGAGTATTCAGTGGGCTGTCATTGCTGGACTCTGGTGGTCTCTGCATTCAATTCTTTCACAGTCACTGATCCAAAACCAGCATGCAGCAAATTATATTTAGAGAACTGTCACAAGAACAAGATCATCACAGAAGAGAGGTCAGCAGTGGCATATTCTCAGTTCCATCAAGAATCTATGAGGTCACCATTTCAGTTTCAAGTTCTAAAACAAATACAAAAAACTAGAACACAAAACCCCAGCTAGAAGGCTCATATGGAAACTGAGAGCAATACGAGTTTGTAATCCCACCCTCAGGCCTGTAATACGGAAAGGGCTGCACACAAATGATACACTTGGTATGTACATGTAGACTTTGATATATGAAACGCCATCCCCTCTGTGGAAATGTACAGTATAGCCAGGTTCTGAAGTGATAACATAACAAGGCATTGCCAGGGATAGGATATCATTGGAAAGCGTCAGCTCACCTTTACCAAAATGCTGCCTATGCAGGTAAGGGGTGTAATTACAGACAAAGGTAGCTCTAGCTAGTAGATCGGGGGGGGGGGGGGTGAAAACGAATTTTTAATTAGATAACCTTTGTACAGCAATTAAAAATATTTTGTACCCTGAAAGCTTAAAGAATCAGTAAACTCAACATTTCATATTCCTGATATGTACCATGTAAATGTATATAAATGTATCCTGTTCTCTTTGTATTGCTTCCTTTTTGTGAAATCCCTGGTGTTCCTGCCAGACCCTCTGCTTTCCTAATTAAAAACTGACCACACTAGGCATGACAGCACAGTGTGGTCAGTTTTCTAGCTGTGCTGAGAACTCAGCCTGCTCTCCTCTAACGATCAGATTTGTCCTGACATGCACCTCCTGCCACACAGCCATTCACTGGGAAGACCAGTGTGCTGCTGTTCCTCCTCCTTTAGCTCTCTAAGCTCCTTATGTAGCTGAGAATAGAGGTCATGTTATCACTTATAAAAAAGGGAAGTAATAAGTATTTGTAATGTTTTTTATATGTATACACAAATGTTTTACTTCTCATTTCTGAATGGGTTGGTTTACACATTATTATTACTATTACACAGTATTTATATAGCGCCAACAGTTTGCTCAGCGCTGTACATTACAATGGGAGACAATACATGAGACAGTACAGTAACAAGTATTGAGGGTCCTGCTCCTTGGAGCTTAAAATCTAGGAGGGAGGGGATAGTGGTACAGGAGGAAATAGCTGTGGGGGATGGAGTGGTAGGAAGAAAGGAGGAGATCAGCAGTTAGGTGAGGGCAAGCTTCTCTGAAGAGATGGGTTTTCAGGGTGTGCCTAAAGGTGAGGAGGGTAGGTGATAATCTGATGGATTGGGGTAGTGAGTTCCAGAGGATGGGGGAATCCCTGGAGAAGTCCTGGAGACGGGCAAGGGAGGAGGAGACCAGGGAACTGGAGAGAAGGAGGTCTTGTGAGGAGCGGAGAGTACGTTTTCGGTGTTAGATGGATATCAGGTCGGTGATGTAGTTTGGAGCAGTGTTATGGACAGCTTTGTACGTCAGTGTTAGTATTTTGAATTTTATGCGTTGGGCAATCGGAAGTCAGTGGAGGGATTGGCAGAGGGGGGTGGCAGATACGGAGTGGTTGGTAAGGTGGATGAGTCTGGCCGCAGAATTCAGAATAGACTGAAGCGGGGATAGCCTGTGTTGGGGTAGGCCGGCGAGGAGGGAGTTACAGTAGTCAAGTCGTGATATGATAAGGGAGTGAATGAGTTGCTTTGTAGTTTCTGGAGTTTACATACTTTAAAGTAGAGTTCCACCTAAAAGTGGAAGCTCCGCTTATCTGCCTCCTGCCCCCTCCGCTGCCACATGCGGCACCTTTTGGGGGGAGTGCGGGTACCTGGTTTTGACAGGTACCCGATCCCACTTCCGGCTCAGTTCACCCCCCCTTCCCTCCACAGCCCTCTTGGACACATCACAGGTCCCAGAAGACTGAGACCCATTCACAAAGCACAGTGTGGTTTGTGCATGCGCAGTAGGAGAGGCAAGGCTTCACTGCTGGTTTCCTTTGTCAAGATGGCAGCCCCAGCACCTGATTGAAGAATCGGCTTTGGAGGAGTACATCACTGGATCCCTGGACAGGTAAGTGCCCTAACATTAAAAGTCAGCAGCTATAGTATTTATAGCTGCTGACTTTTAATTTTTGGGAGGGGGGGTGGAATTCCGCTTTAAGTATGGACAAAAATGATGTTTGGCTGTTTTCAAAGTAAAAATAAGTTACCTTCAATGAAGTGTGCTGCCTCTGTGCCTGTTACAGCATTTGTTAGAACTTTTATTCAGCCAGCACTCCCCTGTCAGCAGGAGACTTGTAGTTCTGGCTGAAGTACAAATATCACAGGAGGTCTCTTGCTCAGCACCTCCTCCATTCAGAAAAAAACCTTGTTTTCTTTTCACTGAATACAAGGTGTTCTGTGATTAGTAAAGATGCAAATGAACGTCAATGTCTCCCTCCTCCAATCACAGAATGCCCTGAAGTGAGAGAAATCCCCTCTTAGTTGTCACCAGAGCTAGTGTCCCCATTGGAAGATTTCCCCTGTTCTGGGGACAACCCAAAGTTTGGGAATTTCTTTTACTTTAATTTTTAATGATAGTGGTAAACAGGACAAACAGAGACAGTGAATCTCCCTATCAGGGGCACAAACAGCAATAAAAACCTGACAAGGGTCCTAATCCCTCTGCATTCTATCCAAAAATATTCAGGTGCAGTTGCACTTTCACTTGCTTTCTTTTACCCATCAATTCTAAAAACATTGTTTACAGATTCCTAGCAGATGCAACCACACTGATGTCAGATGAGGGACCACATAGCTACTGATCAGACACGAGTACCAGAAGTAGGTTCACTTGTTTGTCTCAATGGAATTGCTTCTTCAGTAGCTGGGGCAGCAAGATTTTCCTTCCAAGACAGAGCAGCGTTTGGGTCACCATTAGAGGGACATTTAGCTGTGCATGCCCACAGGGGGTGTGTGATGGACCGCCTGTCACCCCGATTGGGTGATTCCAAAAGAGAACTGTGTACTCACTGCAGGGACACGGGACCAATGTATTATAGCCGGTAGTGGTGCACTGTAATGAAAATTCTGGTGCCGAAACAAAAAAATTCAAAATGCACTTGGCCGAAAACCAAAACTGAAATGCGCAGTTTTTAAAAATGAATATATATTTTCTGGAAAAAAATGCACTTAGATGAAAAAAAAAACAATATATACCCAAATGCTTTTGTAAAATAAGAAAGAGGATGTTACGGCAAGTAAATGGATCATGTCACGCTTTAAAATTGCGCATGCTCGTGGAATGGCGTGCAACTGCGGTACTTAAAAATCTCCATGGGTGACGCTTTTCTACAGAAAAAAAAAATTTCTACAGGTTAGCTCTGCCGTTCGTGGCGATACCTCGTGCATCGTTTTATCCGGCGCTTAAAAAATCCACAACAAAATGGCGCCTGGATATTGTACATGCGTGAATACGGACTCACAAGTTTCACGCATGCGCGCAATCGCCGGGAAAATGACGGAGGCGATCATCTGTGCGCCATTTCTCATTATTTATAGAACCAGACGGACGTCAAGCGTTGATAGCATACCCCCTATGAGTATGTGCGTAGCACGAAACGCATCAGGGGGGAGCTACAACGGTGTGACGTTACGCTGCTGAGACCCTGTGGTGGTCCGGCAGCCATCTTGCCTACACATGGTCAGTGTCTTTCTGGTTTACTTACCTACAATTATACATGTGACTGGATAATACAATTTTGAAGCAGTATCACACTATGTGGCCTCCTCCTTTTTTGGACTCTTTGTGAATCCAACCATCCGCAGAGTTCTTTGCAACGGAGAGAGAAGCTGCTTTCACCCACGAGGTATCCAGGGAGGAATCCATGTCAGATGGGATTTAAGAAGCTTCAGTTGACCTACTGAGATATTGTTTTCTCAAATGCGCAATAACTTTGTGCATCTGGTGAGTGCGCAATATATTTATTTATCATCAGAAGTTCTTTGGGAAGAAATCACCCCTGTAATTGATATCTTCATTATCATACTTCACTTCTGACCTTTTATGTGGACTTTTATTTTGTGTACCTTACACATGATTCCATTTTATAAGACTGCTAGATTCATACTGTTGATCATATAAGCACTGCACCTTTATTTATACTTTGGTTTGAACACCGTTTTACATATGTGGGAGTGGCCTACATATGCGTTCACCACTATGTGCGAGCACGGGGGGACAGGGGCACTTTAAACTTCTTTTTTTTTTTATTTAATTTTTTTTTTTTTTTTTTGCACTGTTCCTTTAAAAAAATTTTAATCACTTTTATTCTTTTCACAAGAAATGCATGTATCACTTGTGATAGAAATATTTAGTGACAGGTCCTCTTTATGGAGAGATATGGGGTCAATAAGACCCCACATATCTCCTCTGCTATGTAAATCATTAGATAAAAATCTAGTGCATAAAAAAACAAAAAAATGACCGGAATGGGAAGTGACATCGCTCCAATCCTCCAACGGCATAGAGATGTGTGGCGGCCATCTTTCCTTCATGCATCTCTATGCCCAGTGCTGAGATCAATGGTTTCTCAGGTAAGGCTGAACTACCGAGCAGTGGCAAAGGGCGGTGGCAAGGGTTTTTTTGGCACCTGTATCGGTGCTTTATTTCATTTCGGCCTAAGGCTGAAAGGGGTGTTTTCGGACGAAATGGGTCAGCCTCCAAAATTTCAGTGCATCCCTAATAGCCGGGCATTGCACCCACGACTAGATGACACTAGCTTAGATGCAACTGGAACAACTTCATTGAACAGAAATACAGATTTTTATACTCTTCAGAAATAGGGGCAGTCCCCACATGAACAATAAAAACAAATATTACACATTGAGATAAACATACCACACTGATTAGGCAAGAGCTTGATCACATTATCCTAAACAGTGTAAACGGTAAACAGTACAGCTAACAGTGATCTAATTAACAGTAAGCTAATCAACAGCCAGACACCTAGGCCAGCCAGGGAGCCCACCCCAGACAGCAGGGCACCCCCACCCCTGATTACACAAAGTCCATTACACATGCTGTCTTTTAGGTGTTTGATTTTAGTTGTATAATCTGTCCATCATAAGACAAAACTCATACAATATTCCAACAGTCTGAAAAGTGGAATTAATTTATCTTCATAGATTTCTTGAAGGAGATTGTTGATAAATATTTCTATCCTAACTGGAGGAGCTTCTCCAACCCAGTCTGCAGGAGGGCCCCATATTTCCTCTGACCATTAACCTGTAGAAGATCAAAGGATAAGTTCACCTTTGGGAACATGTTACATGTTCCTCACGTTTTTAGTAACATGCACCATAGCTGCAGCCATGGCCGCCACCTCCTTCTCTCTGACCGATAGTACGGGGAGAAGTCTCCCCGTACTATCTGTCAGATTTGAAAACAGCACAGCCGTATGGGGTTCCGCCCACATGGCTACCTCACTTATTCACAGACTTCAGAGAATGAATGAACTACAAGTCCCGGCAGCCTTAGCGGCGGTGGGTTTGTAGTTTTCAATGAATTACCACGGTGCTGTGGAGCGCCATGGTAGTTCATTCAAGCTTCCTGTCAGAATATCTGCTTGACTGTACATCCCATACAGCAAGCAGATATTCTGACAGGTCTGCAGGAGACCTGCATGGCATCAGCAATCTACTGACTGCTGGTGAAAAGCTTTCCAGGCTCCTTTGGAAAAAAATAATGAATGCACATTTCTTTACCTGCAAAAAAAGTGCATTTATTATTTTAGTCCAAAAGGTGAACTTATCCTTTAATATTACTCCTTTCCATCCAGTCCAGAAGGGAGTCTTTATTCAGAGAATTGATCCAAGCCTCGCTCTCCGTGATCATCATGTTGTCCATCATTAGAGAATGATTTGCTCGCTCCATAGGATCAGAGGCTGAACTGAGCTCTTCCTCATGCTCTGACTGGCAGAAGCAGATGAAATCCCCAGTCTCCTCCATGGGCCATAATCAGCGAGTAGAAGGCTAGCCCCTAGTCCCCTCCAAACCCCTGTCCTGGATGAATCTGTCACAGGGCGTTATTCCATAAGGGCAGACAGGCAGTAGATCTAAACCCTCCTATCCTTTCTAAACAAAGGGCCAGTTTACTATCCTTCAGTTGATTGGGGGGCAGGACTGTGGTCATCGGGATCAGAAATTGTCCTGGCATCAGTGGGAGTAAACAATGCATCTTTGGTATTAGGGGAAGGAATAGCATCCCATCGTTGGTGTCACTGGGAGGAATAGCGCCCCATCGTTGGTGTCACTGGGAGGAATAGCGCCCCATCGTCGGTGTCAGTGGGAGGAATAGCGCCCCATCGTCGGTGTCACTGGGAGGAATAGCGCCCCATCGTCGGTGTCACTGGGAGGAATAGCGCCCCATCGTCGGTGTCACTGGGAGGAATAGCGCCCCATCGTCGGTGTCACTGGGAGGAATAGCGCCCCATCGTCGGTGTCACTGGGAGGAATAGCGCCCCATCGTCGGTGTCACTGGGAGGAATAGCGCCCCATCGTCGGTGTCACTGGGAGGAATAGCGCCCCATCGTCGGTGTCACTGGGAGGAATAGCGCCCCATCGTCTGTGTCACTGGGAGGAATAGCGCCCCATCGTCTGTGTCACTGGGAGGAATAGCGCCCCATCGTCTGTGTCACTGGGAGGAATAGCGCCCCATCGTCTGTGTCACTGGGAGGAATAGCGCCCCATCGTCTGTGTCACTGGGAGGAATAGCGCCCCATCGTCTGTGTCACTGGGAGGAATAGCGTCCCATCGTCGGTGTCAGTGGGAGGAATAGCGCCCCATCGTCGGTGTCAGTGGGAGGAATAGCGCCCCATCGTCGGTGTCAGTGGGAGGAATAGCGCCCCATCGTCGGTGTCAGTGGGAGGAATAGCCCCACATCGTCGGTGTCAGTGGGAGGAATAGCCCCACATCGTCGGTGTCAGTGGGAGGAATAGCCCCACATCGTCGGTGTCAGTGGGAGGAATAGCCCCACATCGTCGGTGTCAGTGGGAGGAATAGCCCCACATCGTCGGTGTCAGTGGGAGGAATAGCCCCACATCGTCGGTGTCAGTGGGAGGAATAGCCCCACATCGTCGGTGTCAGTGGGAGGAATAGCCCCACATCGTCGGTGTCAGTGGGAGGAATAGCCCCACATCGTCGGTGTCAGTGGGAGGAATAGCCCCACATCGTCGGTGTCAGTGGGAGGAATAGCCCCACATCGTCGGTGTCAGTGGGAGGAATAGCCCCACATCGTCGGTGTCAGTGGGAGGAATAGCGCCCCATCGTCGGTGTCAGTGGGAGGAATAGCGCCCCATCGTCGGTGTCAGTGGGAGGAATAGCCCCACATCGTCGGTGTCAGTGGGAGGAATAGCCCCACATCGTCGGTGTCAGTGGGAGGAATAGCCCCACATCGTCGGTGTCAGTGGGAGGAATAGCCCCACATCGTCGGTGTCAGTGGGAGGAATAGCCCCACATCGTCGGTGTCAGTGGGAGGAATAGCCCCACATCGTCGGTGTCAGTGGGAGGAATAGCCCCACATCGTCGGTGTCAGTGGGAGGAATAGCCCCACATCGTCGGTGTCAGTGGGAGGAATAGCCCCACATCGTCGGTGTCAGTGGGAGGAATAGTGCCCCATCGTCGGTGTCAGTGGGAGGAATAGTGCCCCATCGTCGGTGTCAGTGGGAGGAATAGTGCCCCATCGTTGGTGTCAGTGGGAGGAATAGTGCCCTATCATTGATATTAGTGGGAGGAAAAGTGCCTCATTGTTGGTGTCAATGAGAGGGTGCCCGGTTGTTGATGTCAGTGAGAGGATAAGTGTCCCAGGGGCCAGATAAAAGCAAGCAAAGGGCCGCAGTTTGGAGAGCACTGCTTTACAGCCAAGGAAGCTGACATCTTTGCCTCTGACCTGCCATGGTGCTGCACATGTGATCAGCTCCAACCCCGGCCATTTGATGGTGTGACAGTTCAGCTGAGAGCACAAGTGACAGTTATCAGTCACAGCATGCCTTGAATGTCCTTGTTTTGGGAATCAGGGATTAGTTCCCCTATAATCAATCCTGCGGCTGGGGAATCGCCCATCTGACATCAGCGTTCTGGCATTACAAAACCATTTGTGAACACTCCCAGGATCATTGTCCTCTGTAAACAATCCCTCCAATGTAAATGAGCCCTCCTCCTCCTCCATACCTAGACTCCTATGGAGAGATCAGAGCTCCCACACTGCCTGTCACAGGGGTCTCCCCTTCATGAAGGGGTTCAGCACTGTCACCTCCATCACCACCAGCCATGGTGTGTGGAAGGAGTGGCAGGAAGAGCTCCTAGGTGACACACTACTACAGCCTCCTTACACTGCACCCCAAGGCAGGACAAGTCCTGCAGAACCAGTAACCCCCCCTTATAGCACACAGACCATCAGGACAGGCACAAAGTAAGCCGATCGCCGAGTTTACTAAGACTGCCTGAACACCAATCAGATTCCACCTTTCACGTTCAATGCTTAGCTGAACACGCGGAAGCTAGGAGCTGATTGGATACCACGCACAACTGCCCCTGTTTTGGTCCAATCCCTCTCGTCTTGTGTCAGTGGATTCTAAAGAGAGACGTGATCGGGTGACAGATTAGATGACACACACAGCGATCAGATCGCTCACCTGAGCTGGGTGTCCCCTGTGTGTGATCACACTCCTCTACCGGCCTCCGGCTCTGTGCACTCTGCCAGCTGTGTACGATCTACTCGGAGCTGACTCCCTGTGATGTCACGGAGCTACGGGGACCCCGCCGGATCAAACTTCCGCCAGCTTCGCCTTCCTGGCTGATAGCAAAGCACTGCACACTCTGCTGGGGGCTACCAGAACTGCACTGTCACTAGTCACCTATAGAGACATCTCATAAACTGGGTCCACAGCAGGGGATCATGGGGCCCCTGTGTCCTCACCCACATTCAAACCATACCCAAAAAAGCATATGAAAGGTACTAGGGGCATCTCATGGGGCCCCCTACTGACCCTGGGCCCTCAGGCAGTACCCGAATGGCCAAATGGTCAGTCCACCCCTGGTCCACAGGCAGCACTTCTCTCCTCCTCCTCTTCATCCTCCTTCTTCTCTTATTTATTGGGCTTTCCAGCTTTAGGTGTATACAGTAGAAACAGAGCTGCTTCCAGACAGATCAGAATAAGGTCTGCTCCATGGCAAAGGGAGTCATGTTTTCAAACTGCTGCAGGTTGAAAATTATGGACAGCCCCGAGGCACCCTTGAAAATTATGGACAGCCCCGAGACACCCTTGAAAATAATGAACAGTCCCAAGGCACCCTTGAAAATTATGGGCAGTCCCGAGACACCCTTCAAAATTATGGACAGCCCCGAGGCACCCTTCAAAATTATGGACAGCCCCGAGACACCCTTGAAAATTATGGACAGTCCCGAGACACCCTTGAAAATTGTGAACAGTCCTGAGGCACCCTTGAAAATTATGGGCAGTCCCGAGACACCCTTGAAAATTGTGAACAGTCCCGAGACACCCTTGAAAATTATGAACAGTCCCGAGGCACCCTTGAAAATTATGGGCAGTCCCGAGACACCCTTCAAAATTATGGACAGCCCCGAGGCACCCTTCAAAATTATGGACAGCCCCGAGACACCCTTGAAAATTATGGACAGTCCCGAGACACCCTTGAAAATTGTGAACAGTCCTGAGGCACCCTTGAAAATTATGGGCAGTCCCGAGACACCCTTGAAAATTATGGACAGCCCCGAGGCACCCTTGAAAATTATGGACAGTCCCGAGACACCCTTGAAAATTGTGAACAGTCCCGAGACACCCTTGAAAATTATGAACAGTCCCGAGGCACCCTTGAAAATTATGGGCAGTCCCGAGACACCCTTGAAAATTATGGACAGCCCCGAGGCACCCTTGAAAATTATGGACAGTCCCGAGACACCCTTGAAAATTATGGACAGCCCCGAGGCACCCTTGAAAATTATGGACAGTCCCGAGACACCCTTGAAAATTATGGACAGCCCCGAGGCACCCTTGAAAATTATGGACAGTCCCGAGACACCCTTGAAAATTGTGAACAGTCCCGAGGCACCCTTGAAAATTATGGGCAGTCCCGAGACACCCTTGAAAATTATGGACAGCCCGAGGCACCCTTAAAAATTATGGACAGTCCCGAGACACCCTTGAAAATTATGGACAGCCCCGAGGCACCCTTGAAAATTATGGACAGTCCCGATACACCCTTGAAAATTATGGACAGCCCCGAGGCACCCTTGAAAATTATGAACAGTCCCAAGACACCCTTAAAAATTATGGACAGCCCCGAGGCACCCTTGAAAATTATGAACAGTCCCGAGACACCCTTGAAAATTATGGACAGTCTCGAGACACCCTTGAAAATTATGAACAGTCCCGAGACACCCTTGAAAATTATGAACAGCCCCGAGGCACCCTTGAAATTTATGGGCAGTCCCGAGGCACCCTTGAAAATTATGGCCAGTCTTGAGGCACCCTTGAAAATTATGAGCAGCCCCAAGGCACCCTTGAAAATTATGGACAGTCCCGAGGCACCCTTGAAAATTATGAGCAGCCCCGAGGCACCCTTGAAAATTATAAACAGTCCCGAGACACCCTTGAAAATTATGAACAGCCCCGAGGTACCCTTGAAAATTATGGGCAGTCCCGAGACACCCTTGAAAATTATGGGCAGTCCCGAGGCACCCTTGAAAATTATGAAAAAAGGGGGAAAACATGAACTGGAATGCATAAAAAGGCACTGTAACATGTCAAAAACACAACAACGCACCAGAAAGCGTCAAAAATGTGCATGTGGAAACGCATCCATAACGTATCTGAACTGTGTTTCTATAGTGTGAACTGACCCTAAGGGCTAATCCACATTAGATGCAGTCCAGTGCAGTTTTTTTTCTGCATCAAAAATGCATGCACAGTGTTTTCCATGTATTCTAATGACCCTAGTTTACACCAGTGCAGTCAGTTCCAGTGTGTTTCGGTGCAGAAAAAAAAAGTAGAACAGGCTGCATATTTTCTGCACAGAACTGTACTGGAAAGCAGTAAAACGCATAAAGAACACATTGAAAAGCACATGTCCCTATTTAAATTGAAAAAAAAGAAAGGGGGAAAAAATGAACTGGAATGCATAAAAATGCACTGAAACAAATAAAAAACACATCAAGAACACACCGGAATGCGGCAAAAACGGGCATTCGGAAATTAATCTGGAATGCATCTGGACTGCGTTTCTATAGTGTGAACCGGCCCTAATGGCTAGTTCATATTAGATGCAGTCCAGTGCGTTTTATTGTGCATCAAAAATTCATGCACAATGTTTACCATGTATTCCAATGTCCCTAGATCACACCAGTGCAGTCAGTTCCATCAGTTTCCAGTGCAGAAAAAAAAGAGTAGAACATTCTGCATTTTTTCTGTACTGAACTATACTGGAACATAGCAAACTTCATTAAAATTGCACTGGAATGAAGTGTGGTGTGAACTGTAAGCAAAAATGTGTCTGGAGTGGGTTTTTGTGGTGTGAACTGGCCCTGATGGCCAGTTCACACTCCATGCGTTTCAATTGCTTTTTTTCTGCATCCAAAACGCACAGAAAATATGTTATATGGTTGTCAATGTCATAGTTCACATCAGTGCTTGCAGATCCAGTGCGTTCAGGTTGCAGAAAAAACAGAACAAGCTGCATTTTTTCTGCACAGAACTGTACTGGAATGTGGTAAAACGCACTGAAACACACCAAAAACACACAAAATTTCCCTATTAAAATTGAAGAAAAAGAGAGGGGAAAAAGTGAACTGGAATGCATAAAAAATGTACTGGAACGTATCAAAAATGCACATGTGGAAACGCATCCAGAACACATCTGCACTGAGTTTCTATAGTGTGAACTGGCTGTAAGGGCTAGTTCACATTAGATACAGTCAAGTGTGGGTTTTTTTCTGCATCGAAAATGCATGCACAGCATTTTCCATGTATTCCAATGGCCCTCGTTCACACCAGTGCAGTCAGTTCCAGTGTGTTTCAGTACAGAAAAAAAAAAGAACAGGCTGCATTTTTTCTGCACAGAACTATACTGGAACACAGCAAACTGCATCAAAACAGCACTGGAACGGAGTGTGGTGTGAACTGTAAGCAAAAACGGAGCCAGAGTGCTTTTTTGTGGTCTGAAGTGGCCCTGAGGGCCACTTCACACTACATGCGTTTCAGTGTGCTTTTTTTTGCATCCAAAACGCACAGAAAGTAGGTAATATGGTTGTCAATGTCATCGTTCACATCAGAGCTTGCAGTTCCAGTGTATTCCGGTTGCAGAAAAAAAGTAGAACAAGCTGCATTTTTCCTGCACAGAACTGTATTGCAATGTGGTAAAATGCATCAAAAACACATTGAAATGCACATGTCCCTATTTAAATTGCAGAAAAAGAGAGGGGAAAAAATTAACTGGAATCAAAAATGCACCAGGATGCGTCAAAAAGGCGCATGCGAAATGCATCCAGAACGCATCTGGACTGCACTTCTATGGTGTGAATCAGCCCTGAAAGCGGGCGTGATATAACATTCTTTTGCTCCCACTGTGTGATGAGACACCTAGCTAACAGGTGGGAAGCCTCACTTCCGTCATTCACTGTGTGCTGCTAGTAATACAGAGTCATGTCAGAGCTTACTGAGTTTCAAAGAGGGCAAATTGTTGGTACCATTTAGCTGGTGCCTCTGTGATGGAAGTTGCCAATTTATTTGAGGATACAGGCGTGCCTTGGTTTACGAACGCCTCCGCTATCGTAATTTTCAGTTTACGAATGAAAATCCATTGCAAATAGTGCCTCGGTTTACGAATTTGTTTCATAATACGAAGTAAGTTTCCCCAGGATGCATTGCGCCTGGGAGGTTTATAGCGCCGGCCCCGTGCCTTTAAAGTGCACTTTATAAAGAGTTTTAGACAGATAAAATAATTTTTTTTTACTTTTTTCTGACCTCCAGAACGGATTGATTGGTTTTCAATGCATTCCTATGGCAAACTGCGTTTCGGTTTATGATGCGAAACATCCTGGAGAACTTCAAAAACCGAGATATGCCTGTAGTTCGAGACTGGTTAACTCCTCCAGGGATAAATTGATTCAGACAAGATTCCTACACAGAGTATATTATACTCCTGAAAAGTTGCACAGAATCTACCCTCAATAGGGGTATCCAGGTTCTGAGAGGCAGTGAACTCATCCATCTCCACCTGCAGCTGATCCTTTCAATCTCTCCAGCCTTGGCATTGCTTGGTATTCAGGATGATAAGCAGGGGCGAACTGACAACTCATGGGGTCCCCGGGCAATAGGGGATCATGGGGCCCCTGTGTCCTTGCCCAAACTTAAAAAAGCCTATGAAAAAGTTACTAGGGGCATCTGATGGGGCCCCCTACTGACCCCGGGCCCTCGGGCAGTGCCCTATTTTCCAAATGGTCAGTCCGCCCCTGATGAAAAGCAAAGGCTGCAGTATACCAAATCTCTTATCTACTATACCAGGGGTCTCCAAACTTTCTAAGCAAAGGGCCAGTTTACTGTCCTTCAGACTTTAGGGGGGGGCCGGACTGTAGCCGCTGGGAGTAGAAAAGCTCCGGCATCAGTGCCACATCATTGGTTTTAAAGGGATGAATAGTACCCCATTGTTGATATCAGTGAGAAGTATAATGCCTCCTTGATGGTGTCAGTAGGGGGAATGGTGCTCCATCATTGGTGACAGTTGGTGGAATAGTGCCCCAAGTACCAGAGAAACTCAAGCAAAGGGTCACATCCGGCCCCCGGGCCGCAGTTTGGAGACCACTGTACTATACTATGCCAAGAAGGAAATTATACTCAAATAGAATGCATCCTCCCCTCTCTCCATTGACTCTTGGGAGGAAGCTGTTAATGAAATCCTTCCTATGTACAAGTTGACATACATTAATAGGAACTACCCACTGAAATTTGACAGGGTATGGCAGCCGTGGCTGGACCGGTGAGTGAGCTCTTTCCTCTGGTCATCCATCTGGTATGGGCCCAGACATGACTATGACCCCCTCTCAATTACACTCTAGGATGTGTGTGTGTGATGATACTCTTTAGGACCTATGTGGACATTGCTTTTGTCTGTTACCAATTTATCTGTCATGTCGTGAGCTCCAGTATCAAAGGTTATGTCAGCATATACAGTTTCCAGGAAAACATTGTCTGATAAACGTAAGCATGGTCAACATGGTCAACTGGACATTACACAGGATTGTGACCCAGAATGAGAAACCAACTGTGCAAAAGTGACTGCAGAACTCCATCTCAGTCTTCCAAAACCTGTGTCCACAAAAACTGTGTGAAGGGAACTCCATACGCAAAACATTCATGGGTGAGCTGTAATTGCCAAACCACTAGTGAACGATATTAATGCTCAGAAGAGGAGAGAGTGGTGAAACACCCATGAATCGTGGATTATCGATCAATTGAAGACTGTAATATGATCTAATGAATCGAGCGTCACACTGTTCCCAACCACGGGACTTGTTTACGTGTGGCAAACACCATCCCAAGCATACGACCAGGACTGTCTTGTGCCAATAGTAAAGCATGATGGCGGCGCATCATGGTTTAGACAGCCATATCTTGGTATTCTGCAGGCCCCATCATCACCATGAAAGGCAACAGAGTCACTTCCAGAGACTATGTACAAATTGTGGCCGACCATGTGCACCCCATGGTGCAGACATTGTTTCCTGAACACAGCTCCATCTACCAAGACGGTAATGCTTCAGTTCAGACAGCTGGAGTTGTCAAATCAAATGACGAGCAGGCAGATGAAGTCTCGCACCTTCCATGGGTGCTGCAGTCGCTGGACTTCAATATCACAGAGCTACTATGGTCAATTTCAGAGAACAAGGTTCATGCTCGTTTTTCCGCCTCTGGCATCTCTGCGAAAAGTGGAACAAATTTTGCATGCAGAGTGGTATCAGATTCCATTATCCACCATCCAAGACTTATATTTGTCAACTCCCAGGGGAATTTAGACCCTCTTGGATGCCAAAGGTGGTCCAACACCATATTAGGTAACAATTATGTTCTTTTACCTGGTGTTTCCATACTTTTGTCCAACTCCTGTATATTGTAGTCACATCAGTCCCTGTCCTCAAGGAGCTTACAATCCAAAGTCCCTAACTCACATTCATATATATACACATACTAGGGCCATTTTAGACAGGAGCCATTTCAAGCAGAACTAAACCCATCGATTTAATGGTTTCAGAAAACAGTTACATTCCTGGCATGCTGGGAATGTAACTCATATTTGCTTGCGCTGTCAACAAAACTGTCAAACCATCAAATGTCTGGTGTCATAACTGATCACATGTGCAGTACCATGGCAGTTACAGATTAAACAGAGGCCAAGATGACAGCTTCCTTGGCTGCAAAGCATAGGACATATATGTCAAACACAAGGCCTGCGGGCCAAATCCGGCCTGCCAGGCTTGTCATGTGGTTTCCTCACCCAGTTTTGCAGCCAGATCGTGGAACTCCATTCCGCCACCTCCTGCTCCCCACTGTCATTTGTAAACACAGAAGCCTTCTGTGTTTACAGGGGCAGCTTTGCTCTCAGTCGCTTCTGGAGGTAACAGATCTCTCATGGTGGGGACAGATCTCCAGAATCTGAGAGTGAGAACAGTCTCCCTGCCAAGCAGTGTCACCTACACAGGGAGGTATATAACAGAGCCAAATATACGAGTAGTAGAGAGAGCTGCCTACATAGGGAGAGGTAGGAGAGAGTAGAGATTCAAGGAAGCTTTGGGGGAGGGGGGTTCGTGTTGCATATTGCGCATATGTTCATAGCACACCCCTAAACTCTGCACTCTATACATAGCACACCCCTAAACTCTGCACTCTATATATAGCGCACCCCTAAACTCTGCACTCTATACATAGCGCACCCCAAAACTCTATACATAACGCACCCCTAAACTCTGCACTCTATACATAGCACACCCCTAAACTCTGAATTCTATACATAGCGCACCCCTAAACTCTGCACTCTATACATAGCGCACCTCAAAACTCTATACATAACGCACCCCTAAACTCTGCACTCTATACATAGTGCACCCCTAAACTCTGCACTCCATACATATCGCACCCCTAAACTCTGCACTCTATACATAACGCAACCCTAAACTCTGAACTGTATACATAACGCAACCCTAAACTCTGCACTGTATACATAACGCAACCCTAAACTCTGCACTGTATACATAACGCAACCCAAAACTCTGCACTGTATACATAACGCACCCCTAAACTCTGCACTCTATACATAACGCAACCCTAAACTCTGCACTGTATACATAACGCAACCCTAAACTCTGCACTCTATACATATCGCACCCCTAAACTCTGCACTCTATACATAACACACCCCTAAACTCTGCACTCTATACATAACGCAACCCTAAACTCTGCACTCTATACATAACGCAACCCTAAACTCTGCACTCTATACATAACGCAACCCTAAACTCTGCACTCTATACATAACGCACCCCTAAACTCTGCACTCTATACATAACGCAACCCTAAACTCTGCACTCTATACATAACGCAACCCTAAACTCTGCACTCTATACATAACGCAACCCTAAACTCTGCACTGTATACATAACGCACCCCTAAACTCTGCACTCTATACATAACGCAACCCTAAACTCTGCACTGTATACATAACGCAACCCTAAACTCTGCACTCTATACATATCGCACCCCTAAACTCTGCACTCTATACATAACACACTCCTAAACTCTGCACTCTATACATAACGCAACCCTAAACTCTGCACTCTATACATAACGCAACCCTAAACTCTGCACTCTATACATAACGCACCCCTAAACTCTGCACTCTATACATAACGCAACCCTAAACTCTGCACTCTATACATAACGCAACCCTAAACTCTGCAGTCTATACATAACGCAACCCTAAACTCTGCACTCTATACATAACGCAACCCTAAACTCTGTACTCTATACATAACGCACCCCTAAACTCTGCACTCTATACATAACGCACCCTTAAACTCTGCACTCTATACATAACGCAACCCTAAACTCTGCACTCTATACAAAGTGCACCCTTAAACCCTGCACACTATACATAACGCAACCCTAAACTCTGCACTCTATACATAACGCAACCCTAAACTCTGCACTCTATACACAACGCAACCCTAAACTCTGCACTCTATACACAACGCAACCCTAAACTCTGCACTCTATACACAACGCAACCCTAAACTCTGCACTCTATACACAACGCAACCCTAAACTCTGCACTCTATACACAACGCAACCCTAAACTCTGCACTCTATACACAACGCAACCCTAAACTCTGCACTCTATACACAACGCAACCCTAAACTCTGTACTCTATACGTAACGCAACCCTAAACTCTGCACTCTATACATAACGCAACCCTAAACTCTGCACTCTATACATAACGCACCCCTAAACTCTGCACTCTATACATAACGCAACCCTAAACTCTGCACTTTGTACATAGTGCACCCTTAAACCTTGCACTTTGTACACAACGCACCCCTAAACCCTGCACCCTGTATGTAACATACTCGTGAACTCTGCACTCCTGAATAATAAGAGTAGATACCTAGCCTGATAGGCAGCACTGATGGGCACTGATAGACGGCACTGATGGGCACTGATATGCAGCACTGGTGGGCACTGATAGGCAGCACCGACGGGCACTGATACAGTGCCTTGAAAAAGTATTCATACCCCTTGCAATTTTCCACATTTTGTCATGTTACAACCAAAAACGTAAATGTATTTTATTGGGATTTTATGTGATATACCAACACAAAGTGGCACATAATTGTGAAGTGGAAGGAAAATGATACGCAAACTGATAAACAGGACATTTCGGTTGGTTGCAGGTTGGTTGGTAAATTGAGCTGGGAATTTTTCTTTTTTGTTGTTTGCATCTCCTTTCCATGTGCGCCTTAGAAAACTAATGCAACCATCACATCTAAGAAATGGTCAATTGCAATATAATAAATTGTTGCTTTAGTGTGTGATACCACTTTACAGTAAGCAGTGCAATAATTCAAAATATATGCTCAGCAGAATCAGGCTACTCTTTCCTTTTACATTTCCTGTGTCTGTCACAGCCCCCCCCCCCTTCCTGGTTCAGTCTTTTTATTCTGTGGTTGTAGCCTCCTGCTTATTCTCACGGATTAGATTAATTTGTCAGCTTTCTTTGTGTTCTCGGTTTGTGGAATTTACTTTATTAAAAAGAGAACATAGACATTTGCATTCTACTATTTAACAGCTATTTAGCTGTACAGAAAACTCAGACAGCTGTCATTTACTGGATATACACCCAATTTCTGCCTCTACTTGTTCTCAAATACCACTGACTTTTTTTCTTAAAAGGTTTAAAGAAGATTCATCATTTAGGAATCCTGATCTTAATAATGCCTATCTATTCATTCCTATAGTGTGTTTGTGTCACTCTGTTTCGGTCTCTTTTGCTCCACTAGCACTATGTGTATTAACTTGTGCTGCTCCCTAGTGGCCAACTCATAGTTTGTAGGTGAAGTTTTTACATATACAGTATCTCACAAAAATGAGTACACCCCTCACATTTTTGTAAATATTTTATTCTATCTTTTCATGTGACAACACTGAAGAAATGACTCTTTGCTACAATGTAAAGTAATGAGTGTACAGCTTGTATAACAATGTAAATTTGCTGCCTCCTCAAAATAACTCAACACACAGCCATTAATATCTAAACCGCTGGCAACAAAAGTGAGTACACCCCTAAGTGAAAATGTCCAAATTGGGCCCAAAGTGTCAATATTTTGTGTGGCCACCATTATTTTCCAGCACTGCCTTAACCCTCTTGGGCATGAAGTTCACCAGAGCTTCACAGGTTGCCACTGGAGTCCTCTTCCACTCCTCCATGACAACATCACGGAGCTGGTGGATCTTAGAGACCTTGTGTTCCTCTACCTTCCATTTGAGGATGCCCCACAGATGCTCAATAGGGTTTAGGTCTGGAGACATGCTTGGTCAGTGCATCACCTTTACCCTCAGCTTCTTTAGCAAGGCAGTGGTTGTCTTGGAGGTGTGTTTGGGGTCGTTATCATGTTGGAAAACTGCCCTGCGACCCAGTCTCTGAAGGGAGGGGATCATGCTCTGCTTCAGTATGTGACAGTACATGTTGGCATTCATGGTTCCTTCAATGAACTGTTGCTCCCCAGTGCCAGCTCAACTCATGCAGCCCCAGACCATGACACTCCCACCACCATGCTTGACTGTAGGCAAGACACACTTGTCTTTGTACTCCTCACCTGGTTGCTGCCACACACACTTGACACCATCTGAACCACATAAGTTTATCTTGGTCTCATCAGACCACAGGACATGGTTCCAGTAATCCATGTCCTTAGTCTGCTTGTCTTCAGCAAACTGTTTGCGGGCTTTCTTGTGCATCATCTTTAGAAGAGGCTTCCTTCTGGGACGACAGCCATGCAGACCAATTTGATGCAGTGTGCGGTGTATGGTCTGAGCACTGACAGGCTGATCCCCCACCCCTTCAACCTCTGCAGCAATGCTGGCAGCACTCATACGTCTATTTCCCAAAGACAACCTCTGGATATGATGCTGAGCGCGTGCACTCAACTTCTTTGGTCGACCATGGCGAGGCCTGTTCTAAGTGGAACACAGAAAAAATGGCGGTTAACTAGTGCATTACTGCCTACAAAGTGGTTCATTAAATCCCATGCGGAGTAATGTTAACTACTAAAATTCAATGCAATGTTGTATTTATTAGATCACATGGATCATAGAAAAGTTGACATTAACATGGTGGACATGTTGCAATCATAATAAAATCAAAGAATTAAAATGAAAGAGCCGTTCGGCGTCTTCAAAAATGGTTGTATGGGCAAGAATTGGTCCATATGAGGCAATGGAGTTTCCTTTTTGCATACATCAGCAATAAAATTCCATATAGTGCATCCTAGTGAAGAAAGATTCTTCTTAGACTGTTCCTTCATAAATAACACAATGCAACTGGATGATCTCATAGGGATTAAATCATGGAAAAGTGATGAATGCAGGGAAAACAGGGGATTGTCACTATACATTTACCAGAAGGGATGCACATACTCAAATAGCCATGTATAGCTCTCCTTTACCTTCTTATTGGCTGTGCCATCATGAATATATAATGGATATGAAACCTTCCTGGATATCCACCCCAACTGGAAATGAATCCACAATAGCAAGTGATTCTAAAAGTGAATAAATGTGAATAGTGAACATAAAATATCAGTGATACTGGAATATGTGTAATAAAATTAAAATAATGTAAATTACCATAGAAGAGATCAGAAAAAATTCCTTCTCACTGAGAATGTGACCTAAAATCCCAGTATTGTGAATAAGTAGGTGAAAATCCAGGATATTATATATGGGTGGTCCAAAAAGTCATGCAGGCATCAATATACCATAATGTACATACCCATCTAGGGTTTCCAAAAATTGCTCTTATTAGAGAGCTGATGCGGTTCCTATAGGTGTGTATGAGACTAGCGTCCCATATCACTGACTGTTTAAAACATAGTATATATTATTTACCAGCTAGAGTCCAAAAATTTCCCTCAGACTACGACTTTAGGCAGAACAACCAACGTTCGGGATGTGATTCCCGTCTAAAGTGACTCAGCCAAACAGACTGTTACTTGCCACCGGTGGAAGTGAGCTGTGTCTCTTAAATCGCCAAAAAAGACTCCTTAGAACGGTTGCCTCGTCATATTCTATTATGCCTCATGCTTATCCAAGATTGAGCTGCATCTTTTGCTTCTTCTCCCCTCGTGGATACCGCACCCTATGAAGACGCCGAGCGTGATGATGTCATTACGTTGACGCGTTTCGTCTGCCAATCATCGCAGACTATGTCAGAACTGGGAGGGGACAGATCATCCATTGCCTTATATAGTGCCTTAATTGCGCCTTTTTAAACTGCTTACGTCGCCCTCTTGTGTTAGAATGTCATTACTACATTAAAATCCAAATCACATAGAAAAACATATGATTGTAGAAGAACATTAGGGAAAATGCCCAATTTAAATGGAATTACTCAGGATAGTGTTCAAACTGAATTTTTAAATTAAAATATGTTCCCATATTGTCAAAACGTCTTGTGGACATATTGAGTCCAGTAGATTCTTACTCCTTACTCAATTCAAAAAAACTTTAAAATTATTTAGGCCATATGGCAATAATGTACCAAGAGTATAAATCCAATATTTTTCTTTATGGATTAGTACCTTATCAAAGTCACCCCGCCTTGCAGAGATATTCAGCAGGAAAAATCCCTTTACTTTCAAATCACCAGTTCTTCCCTTGTGAACATCCCTAAAATGCTGGGCCAAGGGATTCTCTCTCTCCTTTTCACTTCTATTTTTATTCCCATTTTAATATATCTCAGGTGTTCACCAAGTCTTACTCTCAGTGTCCTTTTAGTCTTTCCTATATAGATCTTTTTACATGGGCATACAATCATATAGATTACTTTACTACTGGAGCAGTTGATGAAATTCCATATTTGAAAAACTTGAGATTTATCTGTATTATAAAATTGATCCATTTTATGTACAAAAGGGCAAATTTGACAATGACCACACGGAAACATACCTACTACCTTATTATTTGTTAACCAGTTAGCTCGGGGAACCTTTTTAAATTCCGACTGAACCAATAAGTCATTCAAATTGGAAGCTTTTTTTGCTACTATTAGTGGCCTTTCACCTACAATTTGTGCTATTCCTGGGTTCAAGGCTAATAGGTGCCAGTGTGAATTTAGGACCTCTTTAACCTCATTCCACTGTTGTCCAAATTTTGTAATAAATTTCACTGGTTGATTTAGTGATTTATCAATTTTCTTGGGATTCACTTTATTAATTAATTCATTTCTAGTCTTATAAGAAGCTTTTTGTTTGGCCCTTCTTAGTACTCTATGTGAATATCCTCTTTCCCTGAACCTTTGATAGAGTTGAATTGATTCAAGTCTATATTGGTCCTCATCTGAACAATTTGTCTTGATTCTTTGGAATTGACCAATTGGTATACCTTGTTTAAGGCTCTCAGGATGGTAGCTTGTAGCGTGTAAGAGTGTATTTGCTGCTGTCTCCTTTCTGAATGTCTCAGTGGTCAGTTTATTCTCCACTTTAGGGAAAAACAATGTTTTCCCACTTGCTGTGGCCCTCCCCCCTTCAACACTTACCTCCTCTCACAGTCCAGCACTTTCCCAGCTGCAGCTCTTCTCTCCTCTCTCCCTCTTCTCACAGGAGATTCAGGCAGCAGCGAGAACCATTGGCTCCTGCTGCTGACAGTCACATCAAATCCTGTGAGGATGGAGTGGGGGAGTGGCCGAGCTGCTCCACGTATGTCTATGGATACACAGAGACTGGTTTGGGAGCACTCCCACACGTGTGCCTCCATAGCACATTGCTTGCTATGGGGGCAAATGCAGGAGAGGAGAAGCAGGGAGATCCAGCAGGGGACCCCAGAAGAGAAGGTAAAGGGTCGCTCTGTGCAATACCATTGCACAGAGCAGGTAAGTATAAATTTATTTTTATTTTAATTAGGAAAAGGATTTAGCATCACTTTATGCTGGTTGCATGACTACTGCCCCAGGTTTCCTGTTTCAGAGTGGTTCCTTCCTTTTGCAGCATCCTATGGAGCCAACTTTGCATGCAGGGACTAGAACTGACCCATATTCTAGGAAGGTTAATGCACCCGCTGCTTCTCTCCCCTCCATGTCCAAGGTAACAAACTGACTGGAGACCTCACTGTCCACTTGTAACTATTCCCTATAAAGACTGGAAGTTCAGGGAAGCAGCACTAAGACTGCAGGAGTCAGCAGCATTGAAAGTTGTAAACTGCATGTGCTGGGGTAAGAATTTTAACATACAGTTTACTAGGGAATGTTTATTTTATTGTGTGCAATGTATTAGGGCCACTTCACACTCTATGCATTTCTGTTGCTTTTTTTCTGCATCCAAATTGCACAGAAGGTAGGTGATATGGTTGTCAATGTCATAGTTCACATCAGCGCTTGCAGTTCCAGTGCGTTCTGGTTGCAGAAAAAAACATGCTGCATTTTTCCTGCACAGAACTGTACTGAAACGTGATAAAACGCAACAAAAAAATGCACTGGACCGCACATATCCCTATTTAAATTGAAAAGTAAGAGGGGGGGTAAAAATTAACTGGAATGCATAAAAACGCACTGGAACACGCCAAAAACGCATCATAAACGCATTGGAACGCGGGCACAGTTTTCATACTTTTGGCTCTGTATGCCACCAGAATAAATTAAAACGAAACAATCCAAATTAATTTGAAATGTAGACTTTCAGCTTTAACAGCTTCCCGGCTGCCCTATAGCAGTAAACAACACAGGTCTCTCTCCTGCAAGCAGTAACAGGCTGCTTTGTATCTTTCTGCACAACATGTTTCCCTAGTAAAAAACACGCAGCACAGTTAACCCCTTGATCGCCCCAGGTGTTAACCCCTTCCTACTCAGTGTCATTAGTACAGTATCAGTGCTTTTTATTAGCTCTGATCACTGTATTAGTGTCATTGGGACGTCAGTGGCAGTTAGTCAGTTCCCTCTAGTGTCAGAATGCACGCCGCCGGCCCGCTATAAGTCGCTGATCACCACCATTACTGGTATAAAAAAATTAAAAAATTCCAGTATCTATACCACCATTTGTAGACATTATAAATTTCACGTAAACCAATTAATTCGGTCTTTTTTTGTTTATAGTGGAAAAGATAGAAACCACAGAGGTGATCAAATACCACCGAAAGAAAACTCTATTTGTTGGAAAAAAAGGATGTAAATTTAATTTGGGTGCACTTAAAGTAACGCAGTGCCGTATCGAAAAAAATGGCCTGGTCAGGAAGGGGGGGTAAATCCTCTGGAGGGCAAGTGGTTAATGGCACCCCATGCACTATAAACCACAGAATGTTTCCCCATGGCTGTGATTTTGCGGGGAAAGTGGTTAATTCAAGGGGTTGAACATAAATATCTAGTACAAATTTTAGGAACTGCAACTATTTTTATACACAGTCCCTCCATTTTCAGGAGCTCAAATGTAATTGGACAAATGAATATAATCATAAATAAAATGTTCATTTGTTAATATTTTGTTGAGAATCCTTTACTGGCAATGACTGCCTGAAGTCTGGAACTTCGCCAGGCTCTAACCTCAGCTGTCTTCAGTTGTTCTTTGTTTGTGGGTCTTTCTGCTTTTAGTTTTGCCTTCAGCAAGTGAAATGCATGCTCAATTGGGTTGAGATCAGGTGATTGACTCGGCCATTGCAGAATATTCCACTTCTTTTCCTTCAAAAGCTCCTGGGTTGCTTTTGCAATGTGTTTTGGATCATTGTCCATCTGTACTGTGAAGCGCCATCCAATCAACTTTGTTGCATTTGGCTGAATCTGGGCTGACAGTATATCTCCAAACACTGTAGAATTCATCCGGCTGCTTCTGTCTTCTGCCACATCATCAATAAACACCAATGACCCAGTGCCACTGGAAGCCATGCATGCTCATGCCATCACACTGCGTCCACCATGTTTTACAGATGATGTTGTGTGCTTTGGATCATGAGCTGTTCCAAGCCTTCTCCACACATTTTTCCCCCATCATTCTGGTACAGATTAATCTTAGTTTCATCCGTTCAAAGAATGCTTTTCCAGAACTAGTCTGGCTTTTTAAGATGTTTTTTTGGCAAAGTCTAATCTGGCTTTTTTATTCTTCAGGCTTATGAATGGTTTGCACCTTGTGGTGAACCCTCTGTATTTGCTCTCGTGAAGTCTTGATTGTTGACTTTGACAATGATACGCCCACCTCCTGGAGACTGTACTTCACTTGTCTGGATGTTGTGAATGGGTTTTTATTTACCAGAGAGAGTATCCTGTGATCATCCACCACTGTTTTCTGTGGACATCCATGCCTTTTAATGTTGCTGAGCTCACCAGTGCATTCTTCTTTCCTCAGAATGTACCAAACTGTTGATTTGGCCACTCCTAATGTTGCTGCTATCTCTCTGATGGATTTGTTTAGTTTTTGTGCCAGCTACCGGGCACCCAGCTACCGCCCCTGGACACCCAGCTACCGGGCACCCAGCTACCACCCCTGGACACCCAGCACCCAGCTACCGGGCGCCCAGCTACCACCTCTTGACACCCAACTCCCGGACCACCCAGTGAATCGAGACGTCGCCCAGCGAATCTCCCGGACCCGGACCACCCAGCGAATCTACAGTCACCGAGCCGCCAGCATCACCAGACGCCGTGCCTACCAACGCCCCCACATCGCACCCTACGACCCCTCCACTCGCCGATCCACTGGACCCACTGAGGACCCCTCGGATGCCAGCATACTGCACCCACAGATTGCAGCCAGCCAGCTGCTGCCCTTTATTCCCACTCTCCCCCTACAGAAAGACTCTAGTGGACTCCTCCACAGTGATACAGACTCTCCACATCACCTCGCCCTGACCCGTATCCCTTCTCCTCCCCTGACCCGAACAGCACTGCACTCACCCCAGCATGCCACCTGCACTTCTCCTCCTCGTTTTCCTCTCCTCCATCCCAAAAATCGCCTCCCTCTACCCGCCCACCCCCCCAAAACAGCTCTACATTGCCCCTTCACTACTGCCCTCTCCCCACTACGGCACTCACCACCTCCTCCTGGTACTCCACTCCCCGGTCGACCCACGTGCCACCACTACCAGACCCACACGCTCCTGCACCTCCCATTCCCATGCCACCCTTCTCACCCTTCTCCTTCTCCTACCTGCTGGGGACATCTCCCTGAACCCTGGCCCCTCACCACCTCCCCCCCCTCCAGGAACCCCCTCTCCAGGGACTCCCCTGCTCCCGCCAGCCGCCACAACCCCCTCAACCTTATACCTGTGCACCTCCTCCCCGCATCCATCCCCCCTCTCTCGGTTGCACTTCTGAACGCCCGTTCGGTTTGCAACAAACTAACTGCCATCCATGACCTCTTTATCTCCCGCTCCCTCAACCTCCTAGCCATCACCGAAACCTGGGTACAGGCCACTGACTCTACCTCCCCTGCGGCACTCTCCCATGGAGGTCTCGTCTGGTCCCATTCACCTAGACTGAGCGGTCACAAAGGTGGTGGTGTCGGCCTGCTCCTATCACCACTGAGCACCTTCCAGGTCCTCCCTAACCCCCCCTCCCTAACCTTCTCCTCCTTCGAGGCTCACTGCATCCGGCTCTTATCACCCACCCCCCTAAGGATCGCAGTGATCTACAGGCCCCCCGGATCCATAGCCCGCTTCCTGGATGACTTTGCCGCCTGGCTTCCCTTCTTCCTCTCCTCTGAGCTACCGACCATCATCCTCGGGGACTTCAATATCCCCATCAACGACAACACCCCAGCTACCTCCCAACTCCTCCACCTAACCTCCTCCTTCGCGCTCACACAATACACTCAATCCTCCACCCACATCAATGGGAACACCCTGGACCTCGTCTTCTCCAACCTCTGTACCCTTAACCACTTCACTAACACCCCCTTCCCTCTCTCCGACCACCACCTCCTCACGTTCTCCATCTCCCCTTCCCCTAACTCCCCTCCCCAGTGCGCCAAACCATCACCAGCCGCAACCTGCACCCGGCCCCCCTCCACTCGGCTGCCGACCGCTTACATGACAGCATCCTTCCACTGTCATGTCCTGACCTAGCCACCACCGCGTACAACGACTCACTATCAGCTACCCTAGACTCTCTGGCACCCCTAACCACACGTAACATCAAACCCAGACCGCTCCAACCATGGCAGAACGACCATACTAAATGCCTCAAACGTCGCAGTCGTGCGCTGGAGAGACTATGGCGCAAAACCAGGTCCCCTCATGCATTTTCCCTCTACAAATCTGCCTTCCTCACCTACACCTCCTCCCTCCACGCCGCCAAGCAGGCCTACTTCGTTGACCTGATCAACACCCTCTCCACCTGCCCTCGCCGACTCTTCTCCACCTTCAACTCCCTGCTCTCTCCCCCCCCTCCTCCACTCAGTACCTCACTTACCGCCCACGAGATTGCCACTCATCTCCATAACAAGATTGACGCAATTCGCAAGGACATAGTCAACTTGCAATCTACCTCCCCATCTAGCCTCCCCCCTTCCATCACCCCCTCATCTCTCCCCTCCTGTGACCCCGCAACGGCACTGCCCCCCACCACACCCAAGGCCCTGCCTACCGTAACCCCCCCATCACTGCACTCCTTCAGCCCTACTACCACTGAGGAAGTCACCAGAGTCTTCTCAGAAGCCCGCCTCACTACCTGCCCCCTGGACCCTATCCCCTCTCAACTCCTCCGGTCACCCCCCCCTTCCCTCATCCGCTCCCTTACCCACATCTTCAATCTCTCCCTCTCTACTGGCGTCTTCCCCTCCCCCCTAAAACATGCGCACATCACCCCCATACTCAAAAAGCCCTCCCTTGACCCCACCGACCTCAACAACCTCAGACCAATTTCCCTGCTGCCACTCACTTCCAAGCTCCTTGAGTGCTTGGTCTACGATCGCTTAAGCGCCCACCTAACTGACAGCAACCTCCTTGACCCACTACAGTCCGGCTTCCGTCCCCTACACTCCACCGAAACTGCCCTCCTCAAAATCACCAACGATCTATTAACCGCCAAAGCCAAAGGCGACTACTCTGTCCTCCTTCTCCTAGACCTCTCCGCAGCCTTTGACACAGTTGACCACCCCCTCCTCCTTAACAAACTACTCTCCCTTGGCATCAGAGACACCGCTCTCTCCTGGTTCTCGTCCTATCTATCCCAACGCTCCTTCAGCGTTTCCTACAACGGTGCCACCTCCTCTTCCCTCCCCCTCTCTGTTGGGGTCCCCCAGGGCTCTGTCCTTGGACCCCTTCTCTTCTCCATCTACACCTCCTCCCTTGACAAACTCATACACTCCCACGGCTTCAATTACCACCTCTACGCTGATGATACTCAAATCTACCTATCCACCCCTCACCTCACCCCCACATTCTCCGCCCACATCACTCACCTCCTACACGACATCTCTGACTGGATGTCGCTCCATTTCCTCAAACTCAACCTCTCCAAAACCGAGCTTCTCGTCTTTCCCCCTTCCCGCGCCCCCCCCCCCCCCCATCCTCTCCATCACTACCAACAACACCACCATCAATCCCGCCCAGCAAGCCAAAGTCCTTGGAGTCATTCTGGACTCAAACCTTTCCTTTCAACCTCATGTCAAATCACTGACAAACACATGCAGGCTCCACCTCCGGAACATCGCCAAGATACGCTCCTTCCTTACCCCAGACACCACTAAACTACTCGTACACTCCCTGATTATCTCACGCCTTGACTACTGTAACTCCCTCCTCACCGGCCTACCCCAGTGCAAACTCTCCCCGCTTCAGACCATCCTGAACTCAGCTGCCAGACTCATCCACCTCACCAGCCGCTCCACCTCTGCCACCCCCCTCTGCCTCTCCCTCCACTGGCTCCCCATTGCCCAACGCTTTAATTTCAAACTGCTCACTCTGACCTATAAGGCCATTCACAACACTGCCCCTAACTACCTCACCGACCTGATTTCCAGGTACCACCCTACCCGTACCCTTCGCTCTTCACAGGACCTCCTTCTATCTTGCTCCCTGGTCTCCTCCTCCCACGCACGACTGCAAGACTTCTCCAGGCCCTCCCCCATCCTCTGGAACTCACTACCCCAATCCATCAGACTGTCACCTTCCCTCCTCACCTTCAGGCGCTCCCTGAAAACCCACCTCTTCAGGGAAGCCTACCCCACCCTCACCTAACAGCCGCTGCCCTTCCCTCCTCCTACCACTCCATCCCCCACAGCCATTTCCTCCTGTACCTCTACCCCCTCCCTCCTAGATTGTAAGCTCGAAAGAGTAGGGCCCTCTTACCTCTTGTGTGCTGTTTGATGTTACTGTACTGTTTCATGTATTGTCCCCCCCCCTCTATTGTACACCGCTGAGCAAACCCTTTGGCGCTATATAAACTCGATAAATAAATAAATACAATTGCCTGTTTCACTTGCATGGACAGCTCCTTTGAACACATAATGTAGGTTCACAGCAATAGATTCCAAATACAAATGGCACACTTAGGATCAATCCCAGACCTTTTACCTGCTTAATTGACAAAGAAATAATGAAGGAGTAGCCCACACCCGGCCATGAAACAGCTGTTGGTTCAATTGTCCAATTACTTTTGGGTGGGTGGCTACTCTTAAGAGCTGTAATTCCTAAACCCTGCCTCCAATTTGGATGTACATACCCTCAAATTAAACCTGAGAGTGTGCACTTTCAGACCATATTCATTATATGCCTATAGCTTGAATATGTTTTGGTAAATAACTGAAAAAAAAAACTAAAATTGTTCCTGTGTCCAAATATATATGGACCTAACTGTAATATTAACATTTAATACACCCTATTTGTGTTTTTCAATAACCTAAAAAACATAGTCAAAGTGTATATAAACCCAAGAACAAAAAGTGATAGTATTGCAGTTTATCAGTCCTTAGATGTGGTGGCTGACTGCATTCGTTTTTTTTTCACATTTTTTCCCTTTATTTTAACCTGGTTATCCTGCCACTTCCTGTGCTAGAGATACAAGCATACTAAGCAGAATTGTCACCCCAGGGAAGGGTGTGTGTTAGTACTACCATACACATAACACTGTGTTAGAACTACACAACACCTCCCTCTCTTCTTCATAACAAGGGGAGGTGTTCTGTTCCACTGAGGTATCTGGAAACAATGCTAACTGATAAAAGCCTGTGGGCAGATGGCACATGACATTATCAGCTCATCAGATTTCTGGCTGCATGAACAGCTATTTGTTTTACACTTGGGTGGTAAAGCCAGCATGCAGCAGGGAGGGAGACATGGGCATCTAACATTACCCAAAGACAGTGAAGACTGGCTGCCAGTGAGTGGTCACAGGAGAGAGAGAGAGAGAGCTCTTCTTATTTAAAGCTTGTATTATTCCCATACTGATGTGCATCTACAGTACGTATGGTAAATGTTACATGATGGTTGCAGTATTTCCTCTGTGCCCAATTACTTTAATTAGATTACTGATTAATTTCCTAGGAAGGGAATCTCCTCTGTTTAGAGTAACCCTGTCCTAGGTGGAGGCACTACCAACTTTTTTTTATAAAGCCCACTCTTCCATTTAGCAAAGGTTCTGCTTCTTATTTACCTACAGGTTTAGCTCAATATCCTGTTTAGAAAGGGCCATTTCTCATAACCCCCCCTAAAAGAGGGCAACAAAAGTAATAGTACTACCGTTGTTCCTTTGGGGTAACATCCATTAGATGCCATTACTGCCTAATGCTACTGGTGTATCAGTATTACTAAATGTACTTTTCTGATGTACAGCCAGATGTCTCCTAATCCAGTTCCTTGAATTGTTGCCATATCTCTTCTTTCTCATTCTTTACCCAGGTATGCACTGCTGCTGTGCAGTTGGGATGGTTAACAGAATTTTGAGACTCTTGCAGAGATCACTTGGCACCTCAAAAGTTCCATCAGGCCATCCTTTTCATCAAAGTGTCCTTGAAATGCTCTTTCTCACCTTGTTCCCTTTAGCTGACCAGGGCAGCATCAACAGCACATTCCTGCCTTGACCAGATTAGCAGACACACACAATGGGTGTGTTGTTCAGAAAAAGGAAAACTTCACTTAAGACACTTCAAACTGCAGTTCTCATTGAGCGGGCTGTTGTACTGTATGCAAAAAGAGTCCTTTTGTTTAATTCTAGACATAGTTTGAATATTTTCAAATACTTATCCTTATCCCTTTTTAATGTAACATTATATTTACCCTTATTTTTGTTTTCTTTCCACGGTTTACATTTGTTGCAAATTTTATTTTGTTTAGGTTTTTATTTTTTTGGTGCACTTAAGTTTATGATTTTTTACAGTTTCTGCAAATGATCTCTTTGCATGCACACCGTATTCACATGCAAGATATGTACTGCAGATAGCAAAATGTAATTATCTACAATAGCCAATCACAATTAAATTTACCAAAGCTGTTAAGGTGGACTCTGATAGAGGTACTGAACTTTGGGCTTTGCTATTTACATTGCTGAATGTGTGTGCTCTCTGTGATGTTGTCATCCCTCTGGTGTCATTATGTACAGCATTTCTATTTTCTTACAATTTGTACAACCTTTCAAAATATTTAAAGTAAACCTGTACTGGATATGAGCACTGCAAACCAAAAATGCTATTTATTTCATTTTTATTGTTCAAAGCAAAGTTCCCTGTCCATCCATGTCTCCATGCTTTATATTGAATAGGAATCATTTTGAAAAACACCCCCTTGGATTTCTGGCTGTGGCCATCTTGAGAAAGGGCAGATGATTCTTGTAGCATTTATTTCCTGGAATCCATCTGCCCTTAGCTCATGCATAGGCTGAAGACTGAAGGCTGAAGAATGTATGACATCATTTGCCTAGGCACGGAAACTAGGAAGTAACTGAAGAAATGTAAAAACAAGTTTAAAACAAATAAATATGATACACTTTACTATTTACTAATGCTAGAAGCATAAGAATTAAAAATAGTCCATGTTGATTGAGAGAATTAATTTCCACTTTAAACAAAAAAACACATAGAAACACATTGGGGACGATTTACTAAAACTGAAAGAGTGCAAAATCTGGTGCAGCTGTGCATGGCAGCCAATCAGATTCTGACGTCAGCTTGTTCAATTAAGCTTTGACAAATAAACCTGGAATCTGATTGGTTTCTATGCACAGCTGCACCAGATTATACACTCTCCAGTTTTAGTAAATCAATCCCATTGCATTCATCTATTATTTTCTAGATATATTCACTATGCAACAGATTCCATGATACCAGTAAAAATAATGGAAACTGTCTGTCACTGATCCCTTTAAAAATGCCTCTCAGCTTTTTAATTTATTAGACAATAACCCAGACCCAGTCTAATATCCAGCATTATCATTTTGCTTTATGCACTGTTCCAAATGCAAACTGGATGGACTTTTGGACTGGATTTGAAATGGATTAAACTTTTGGTTGAACTGGATGAACTTTTGTCTTTTTTCAGCCAGACTATGTAACTGGCCTTTGTAATTTGCATTGTACTGTAGGGCTCTGGATTTGAATGGAGCATCTGTCATCGATTCGTATACTAAAAGTGGTAAATATAGTCAGTAATTTCCTTGTCTTGGCTATGGACTTCCACAAGGAGATTTAAATTTAGATGGAGGACTCAATCTTGGCCCATGCTTTACCCCAGACAAGGGCCCATGAGCATGCAGACAAATAACTTCATTGTTAGGCAAGAGCATAGTTAGTTGGTTAAATAATCTATTGGCTGTCATAAATGATGCAGCTTTTACTATGGTAATATGGGCACAGGAACAACAGTTCATATGTATACATATATTGTAGTTCAATCATTAGTTTCAAAAAGAAGGGTCAGCCACATTTAAACATATATAAATACAATGCAATGTGACTCCTAAGCAACATTTATGTATAGAGTTATATTTTTCCTTTTCTTTGATTGTTTTTATAAAGGATCATGGTGTAATAAGTTCACATTTGGCATAGTGTTTCTGTATATCTACAGTAATATTTTCTGCACTAATTTATCATCTGTATATTTCTGAGACTCCTCCTGAATGCCCCATCAGTCTCCACTTTCTATCATCAACCAGAGATCCGTAATTTTAGGCACTATCTGCTGCTGCCTTCCTGAAACCTGAGCCACACTTTCCCTCAGCCCACCTCAAACTCTTTTTCCAAGACTCAGTCTGCTGTGTTTTTCTTTATATTTTTCCACCACCAGCAAGGCTTTGGTAAAAGAGCCTTAATCCTGTAAGGTGCAGAATAATTCATGGCAATCCACCATGACGAAGTCCTACTGCCTGCTTGACGAATGATTAACTGGGTTGTTTTTGCCACTTCCATGATTTTACCAAGAGCAACGAAACTGGTTTTGGAAAGTGATGCTGAATTGTTGTTTGGACAAATACTGAAGAGAATGAGGTATTTATACTATAACTTTGTTACAACTATGACAATCATAAAATAATACAATTATTTAATCCAGTATATTAACATTTTGCATTGAGTTCTAGCTTTACTACTATTCTTCATACCTACATAACTATAGCTTGATCATAATGACTTCATATACTTTTCTTGTTTCCTGTTAGAAACCATTACATAATTTGAGACAAAAACTGAATAAAAACACAATTGGACAGTACAAGGGATGAGTTTATCTCCATTTACTTATGGAATAATATAAAATTACACCAAAGGAAAGTTACCTTTGTTTATTACAACCTATTTTGTATATTGATTAGATGAGAAAATATGTTAGGCCTATAAGGAATGGTTGCCATTATTTGGTCCCAGAAACATAAAGTAAAAGCCTAAGGCATAGGTAAACCATCTCTTAGTTCAGGAACCTTATACTAGTAGTAATAAAATATAGCGAATAGCCTAATAGCAGCAGTTTCACAATGTCTTTGATCACCATATAAAATGTAATGGATATAATTGATAATTGTAATTTTGCAGGTTTTTCAAAAGAGGTTTCCATAACTTGACTTTGTAGTTTGTGGCAAGTCACCTCCAGTACCAGTAGTAACTTAAGAAAGCTAAAGCCTGGAAAATTGTAATTTGCTAGCAGTCCCTTTTGGAAGAAGGGGGTGGGCATTAGAATTCGGGTTTTTCTTTTGTGATTATCCTTTAGAGAGAAAATAATCCTAAATTACAGTTTTTGTAAGAGAAGGTGTGACTGTTTCAATGGAAGTAGTTTAAAGGAACCTGCACCATGTTCACAAACATCCAATACTGGAGGCCTCCCACATGATGTCCATCCTAGGCCCTACCTACTGAATGCTATACAAGCCCCATGAAACTTGCCATGACCTGTCTCT
Organism: Staurois parvus; assembly: GCF_062004578.1. Classification (NCBI taxonomy): domain Eukaryota; kingdom Metazoa; phylum Chordata; class Amphibia; order Anura; family Ranidae; genus Staurois; species Staurois parvus. The sequence goes on from NW_028317968.1 coordinate 2,288,373, forward strand.
TCTCCAGTAATCTTGGTTTTGCTGACTGCTGCACAAAAACAAACATTTTTGGGTTGTAAGAGGTAAACAGAGTACCCAAAGGCATCCTACATAAACATAGAGAAAACATATGAAAATACAGGCAGACAGGGCCACTGATGGGAGCTGAAGCCTGGAACCAAGCACTGCAAGATCCTGTTAAGCTATTCTTTGCCAAATTTCACAACATTTGCACATACACTATATTGCCAAGTATTGGGACACCCCTCCAAAGCATTGGATTCAGGTGTTCCAGTGACTACAGGTGTATAAAATCAAGCACCTAGGCATGTAGACTGCTTCTACAAACATTTGTGAAAGAATGGGTCGCTCTCAGGAGCTCAGTGAATTCAGGCGTGGTACCGTGATAGGTTGCCACCTGTGCAATAAGTCCATCCGTGAAATTTCCTTGCTACTAATTATTCCACAATTAACTGTTAGTGGTATTATAACAAAGTGGAAGCAACCAGGAACAACAGCAACTCGGCCATGAAGTGGTAGGCCACGTAAAATGACAGTGTAGGGTCAGCGCATGCTGAAGCACACAATGCGCAGAAGTCGCCAACTGTCTGCAGAGTCAATAGCTAAAAACCTCCAAACTTCATGTGGCCTTCAGATTAGCACAACAACAGTGCATAGAGAGCTTCAATGAATGGGTTTCCATGGCCGAGCAGCATCCAAGCCTTACATCACTAAGTGCAATGCAAATCATCAGATACAGTAGTGTAAAGCACGCCTCCACTGGACCCTAGAGCAGTGGAAACGTGTTCTCTGGAGTGATGAATCACGCTTCTCTGTCTGGTAATCGTGTCTGGGTTTGACGGTTGCCAGGAGAACGGTACTTGCCTGACTGCATTGTGCCAGATGTAAAGTTTGGTGGAGGGGGGATTATGGTGTGGGGTTGTTTTTCAGGGGTTGGGCTTGGCCCCTTAGTTCCAGTTAAGGGAACTCTTAAGGTGTCAGCATACCAAGGCATTTTGGACAATTTCATGCTCCCAACTTTGTGAGAACAGTTTGGGGATGGCCACTTCCAGTTCCAACACCAGTGCACAAAGCAAGGTCCATAAAGACATGGATGCCTGGGTTTGGGGTGGAGGAACTTGACTGGTCTGCACCTCAACCCAATAGAACACCTTTGGGGTGAATTAGAGTGGAGACTGCGAGCCGGGCCTTCTGGTCCGACATCAGTGCCTGACCTCACAAATGTGTTTCTGGAAGAATGGTCAAGCATTCCCATAGACACACTCCTAAACCTTGTGGACAGCCTTCCCAGAAGAGTTGAAGCTGTTATAACTGCAAAGGGTGGGCCAACTCAATATTGAACCCTACGGACTAAGACTGGGATGCCAATTAAAGTTCATGTGCGTTTAAAGGTAGGCGTCCCAATACTTTTGGCAATATAGTGTAGATATATGCAGTATATATCTACACACACACTCATACACTTTGTGGATGATTATTTTACTTGCTATTTACAAAAAAGATACTTGTATTTTAGATGCTGTAAATGTTTTTTATTTTTTAATCCTGCTAGAGTTATTATCAATTCCAGGGATTATGTTAATAGAAATACTGTTATATTGGGATTCTGAGTCATCAGTTTAATATCACATTGATCAGCATGCTACTGCCATAGAAAATGTGGATTTTATGAATGCTGTGTAGAAGTGTTAATATAGTAAGGGCCTTGCAATTTGGACCATTAAGCCAATTTATTACTTTGCAGTGCTCTGATAATACAACCCTGCTGATTATAACAGTGCTGCTCATGAATCATATCATTGATGTTCCTTATTTCTTCGTCCTGTGTTCACAGTGTATGCACTTTATATTAAAGAAAAATTAAATAGTATATAAAAAAATTAAAGTAGGGAAAACATATTTTAAAATGTTTTCAAAAGTTATAAAATGATTTATACCAAAAAAAGAGACCTGAAAATGGAGACTTTTGAGGCACAACATAATCATAAAAACATGATTTATTTTGTATCAAAATTCCATATGTAAAATAACATTCTGTTTCACAACAACAGTACTAAAATGTGTAAAAAATTCAAAGTTTACAATATCAAGGAGGAACCTTCCATCTCCTTCCATGTGATCCAAATTCTTTGTAAACTTTGGGTTCATTCTGATCGGTTTAGGCTCAACGCGTTTCATGGACTTAATCCACTTTTTCAGGAGCCATTTTCTATTATGTTAATAGAAATACTGTTATATTGGGATTCTGAGTCATCAGTTTAATATCACATTGATCAGCATTGATCAGCGGTTTAGGCTCAACGCGTTTCATGGACTTAATCCACTTTTTCAGGAGCCATTTTCTATTCTTTGTAAACTTTGGGTTCATTCTGATCGGTTTAGGCTCAACGCGTTTCATGGACTTAATCCACTTTTTCAGGAGCCATCACCATATAGACATTTGGCTACTGATATAAGAACAAATACAAACAATCAAAAAATCACAAAAACATATTTTTCCATTCTGGCATTATGGAGCGTCATATTCTAAGTGCACCAGAAAAGGGGAGAGAGAACAAAAAGGTGCACCCTTTTCCGGTGCACTTACAATATGATCAGCGACCTGCTGAGAGCCTGAACCAGCCACTCCCACCCCCTCCACAGCCTAAAGAGTGCTGAAGGAGCAGAGAGCTGGTGGCTGACAATCACCACCTCTCTGCTTGCTGAAGATTGAGAACCGAGTGATCAGCGGTCTTTGATTGCTCAGTTCTCAGTCTTAGAAGCGGTAGGGGTATGGATTAGATACACAGCTTGAAATTGTGTTTATTTGTTATGACATGGTTTATAACAGCTACAGAAAATGTGCCTGTTCAGTTCTTAATTAAAGCAGTAGTAAACTCAATACAACAAATCATCAAGCATAATACCACAATATAATGCAGTTGTGAACACAAGGGATGAGATAGTGTCGTATCAGTGATCCTACTATTTCTGCAGCTTATTATTATATTAGTCCATTCCTTCCAAAGCCAGTGCCATCTTTGCAGAAATGCCTTCCCCACTAGTACTTTCGCCCTTGATCATGCGTCACTGTGAGAATCTTGCGCATTTAGGATAAAAGTAAACCAATCCTTTGGTTTCATGTGGGGTTTCAGGAAGTGATCATTCTTGGCACTCTTGTGGGATTACACTGTGTCAAGGAAACACAATGACATAAACATGGCATGTTAATCTACAGATAAGACAGCACCCTCAGTGTGCCGTCCAAAGTATTTATAATGCGCATGCGTGAGCGACGTAATAGAGAGAAGGAGAAAGCGATATCTCCTGAATGGTGCATCTTGAAAAACTTGTTTGTCTGTACTTCTGTGGATCACATGAGTGCACTTCGTCCTGCACTCCTGTGACCTGGTGTCACAGGGCGTCACAGAGCCAGTCCATATTGGGGAAAGATCTCAACCACATAGGATCCACCCAAGAGCCTAGACTGGCATTTGGCTCAGCCTCCCAAAGAGCCACTGAGAGCCTGAGACAGCTGCTCCCATCCCCTCCACAGCCCAGCACTCCAGTGAGCACTGGGGGGGGGGGGGCAGAGCAGATAGCAGTGACTGACAATCAATGCTGTCTGCTCAGAGTTGTGAGGAGATCAGTGGTTTCTGATCGCTCAGTTCTTACCCTTTGAGCCAGCAGGGGACAGATGCAGCATTGATCCAATGATGCATCCACCTAGGTAATTATGATTTAAAAGAAAAAACATGCCGCCATTGGTGGCCTCAGCTGTCGATCACCAGGTCCTGGCCTGTGATTCCCTGCTGGCGCCCAGCGATCACCGAGTATCACTGACAGGGGAGAGACCTGTACGTAAACAATACAGATCTCTCCCTTGTCAGCTTCTGCACATTGCTTTGTATTGCTCTGCATAGTAGATCAATACAAAGCAATGTGCTGACACAGTGAAACACACACACAGTAAAACAGCACACAGTTAACCCTTTGATCACCCCAGATGTTAACCCCTTTCTTCCCCCCATGCCATTAGTACAGTGTCAGTGCTTTTTATTAGCACTGATTACCGTATTGGTGTCACTGGGGATATCAGTGACAGTTTGTCAGTTCCCTTCCAGTGTCAGAATGCTGCCGCAGTCGCTCAATAAGTCGCTGATTGCCGCCATTACTAGTGTATATTTAAAAAAAAAATTGTTGGTCTTTTTTTGTTTATAGCGCACAAAATTTAAACCTCACAGGCGATCAAATACCACCAAAAGAAAGCTTCATTTGTGGGGAAAAAAAGACAGAAATTTCATTTTCGTGCAGTGTTGCATGACCGCGTAATTGTCAGTTAAAGTAACCCAGTGCAGTATCGCAAAAAATGGCCTGGTCAGGAAAGCGGGTAAGTCCTCTGAAGAGCAAATGGTTAAACACAGTGACTAGTAAGTTAAATTATACTCATTGAAATTGCACAGTCCTCTATAGTTTTCTACCGCTTTATTACTTTTACTGACTTTTCCATTTTGTCACACAGTAATAATGTTTATACCGGCAATTCCCTTTTCTTCTTGTAGCCCTTAAAAAAGAAAACAGGTGATATTAGTTAGTTATGTAGCACTACCCGCTTAGGAGTCGTTTGAAGATTTGGATCCCCTTATAGTCCTGCATAGCCAGGCAACACGCATCTTCCAGAGTTAGAGGTCAATCCTTGAGCTTTGGTTTGCTTGTTTTATTGAGGGGATTTGAACTGGCATAGGGTTAGGGGTGTACAGGAAATTGGTAAACCGGGGACAATTTTGTGCAAACTATTTACAAGCCTTTTCTGCACCACAGCCGCTGTTGGAGAGCTAGCCAGCGTCGCGTCTCCTTAATGTACCACCCCAGACCCTAGATGAACTTCTCTTCTGTACCCAGCAATCTGCAGGTATCCCTGAACAGGGGATCTGGTGTCTGTTACTTTAAAAGTGGACAGTCCAGTAGGCAGCAAATCTGGTTTCCCACCAGAGTGCTCCTTCCCTTATCTGCCCAGGGGGAGCAGGGGTACTCACTCAGATTCCCTCCTGTACAGCTGGAGGGTTGGTGGCTACTTCCAGGCCTTTCCAGCTGGGTCGCTCCTTCCATGCCATACAGGTGGTCCTCGCTCTGGGGGCCAGTGAAAGTCTGAGCTTCTACCTTTCCAGCTGCAGGCTTGCAGGTAGGCCCCATCCCATTGGGCCTCATCACAGCCTCCTGCCTTCAGCCTCACACCTTCCTCCTTGTCTTCTACCCGAACTCTCCCGCAACTGAGCAGGCTCCAACATTTTATGGGTGTCCTGGCCCATTTCCACCCTTCTGTCCAGGATTGGCAAGGATCCCTCAAGAGTGCAAGCCAGCCACTCCTCAGATCCACCCACTGCCTATACAGCCTTCCTCCAAACCCCTAGAGCATGGCGAAATTCCAGAGAGGCCGGCCTGCATAGCCTTCTGGCATTTACACCCAGGCTGTTATCTGTCTTCCTCCCTGACAATCAGGACTCTAGCTCCCCCTAGCTAAACTAGGAGGGTGCTACAGTTAGAAATCACAGAAAATTTCATGTAATGATTTGATATCACACAACACTATCATACAACTGCATGTGGAGTATTATTAGTCAGTATTAACAGCTATTGTTAGCCCAGATATAATTTTTAGCTCCATATTAGATATGAGCATATCTCATGCTTTTTTTAGGAAATAATTTATGATCCACTTTTTAATTTAGCACTGGTAACTGTATGGTAAAAATTAATGCAACAAATGCAATGCATGCGTAGAAAAACAAAGTAATAAATATTGTTTATAACTTTGACATTTACAGTATTGCCCATGCTCTCAATAACACAGAATTCACCTCCAGTAGAAGTGTAAGTGTATTGTGTTCACAAGCATAGGGATAAATACAGAATGCAGCTGTAAAAAAGTCGCTGGTTGTATTAGCTGCCCTAAATTGCAGCGGCCTTACCTTTGCATATTAATAAAGTATAGAATTATACCATAGTAATTATTCCTAGCAGTCAGTGGTAAATTATATTTATTATTATTCTGGCATGGAGTCTACATTCCAAATACCTTTTTGGAGCCTTTAATATATTGAAAACACTAAACTTTTAACTCACCCCTTCATGTAAGAGGTATTTAGGATTGCTATGAAGTTGCAATTAGCTGGCCTACTGCTTAAAATTAAACATGCAAAGTCTCATCTGCTGTTCCACAGCATAGATCCCCAGCACTTACTGATCACAAGCAGCATAGGTAACTCACTGCCTTCCAGTTGCATCTTGGGACATTGCTGTCTTCTGCCTTTCTTAGCCAACTCTGTATACATAATCCAGCAGAAATAAATGAAAGCAAAGTCAATAATTATGATTCAAAGTGTTACGAAACCCAGGACCCTGCATTCACTATATCTGGTCTCCCACAGTACACAGAACATGGAGATGCAATTAATTTTGTAAATACAAACTGATAAATACCTTTTCTCATCAGCAGTATATCGCAGTCTTGTGACTTCTATCAGTGTCCAGCTGAGCACTAGTTAAAGCTTGGATGAGAAGTTTTCATTTTCCTCTGACTGTCCTTTGAGGCTGCATGACCCCTGATGATCTGTCAGGACAGTGCTAAATGGCCCTGGTGATCGCATACATCCTCCAAAAAAAAAAAACCTCTCTAGAGCTCTAGCAATACAAACCAAACTGAGCATGTGCAGAGTGCCTTCTAGGGTTCTGTACTATCAGCAGATGGGTTAGGAACAGTAAAAGAAGAGGAGGATCAGAGAAGACAGGATCATACAGCCTTTTTACACAATGCAGAGGATTAACAAAATGAGGGGGGTGTAATCAGCGCAAGCACTGCTAAAAGTCCTGGATAATCCTGGTATGGGGTAATGGTGGTAGCTATGGCTGTGTCAGGAAGATGAGCGTGGGGGACCGTGTAGCACTGAGGGCAAGGCTTCCAAATAGACTGTAGCAGACTCTGTAGGTGAGAGAAGGAGAGAAGTGCCTCTATGTGCAAGATGTAATGAAAAAAATAGGAAAAAAGAAAGGAAAAATAGAAAATGGAAAATTAGAAATATGGAAAAGTATGATCCAATAAAAATAAGGATAAAAATAGAAATAAACATTTTTATATTTTTTTATATTTCTTTTTTCCAATTTTTTCATTACATCTTGTATTTTCTTTCCCTTCTGACATTTCAGAATATCCGTGACTTTCCATCTTCTTCACCTTATAACAATGGCAAATCACTTTTTTCATTGATGTTTTCCATTATGTGCATTCCTCCCATTGGTTAATTGATTAATTAGCCCCGTGCTCCCTATATATTCATTCTTGCAACTCCACCTCCCCTTGCTTGAAAAAGGAGCGCACTTCCGCCTTCCACGGCCAGTGCATGCTCCGAAACGCGTCGTAGTGCACCTTGGGTATTCTGACGTCATCACGGCCATGCCGCAGCTGCGTTCCAGCACGCGTTCCGCCTGGCTCTGAGGGAGGACGCGCACGCCGGCTGACCGGCCTCACCGCTGTTCCCCTCCAGCCACCACGCTGCTCCGGCGGCACGCTGACTTCTCCATACCCCACACAGATGACAGCTCTTCACCATGGATACCCACCTTACCGTTGGTCACCAATAAACCACGGTTTTTATGCTTCTAATTATCTAATCTATGTGAGTGTTCCTACATATAAATCTAAATAAAGAGACATATTGCACTTAGAGGCACTTCTCTCACATGCAGAGGATTAACCTCTTAGGTTCCACAGTGTGTATACTAAGCATGCTTTACTGCATATACAGACTGATTTACTGTTGTGGGTTTAGTAACACTTTAAGTAGCAGGAAAGTATTTTCTAGTTCTCAAAATAAAAGAAAAATAAGAAAAGTGAGCGCTCTCACGACAGCAGCCAATGCACCCAAAGGCAATCACAGCAAAACCTTCGAACATACACAAAAAATATAAAAAAGGTGCGGCGCTGATAGATATAGCATTGGATCTATATACCCATATGTATCTCAAATGATCTGAAAGCACACTGTGATGTGTAACAGAAATAGTAACCAATATTAAAATGAATAAATAAATAAATAAATGAATAAATGATAATGTCCAGGCAAATAAACGCAGGATCTTGCATAGAAGCTAGTAAGCCCAGGATCACACGGTAAAATTGCGCACTCACCGGACGCGCTATATAAAAGCGCATATGTAGTATGACCCCTGGAAATCACTCATCAAGCGGGTACAATGGGTATCCGGGAGCAGGCAATCTTGGTAAATTGGACAGCATCCAGATCCAGAGATCCCCTTTAGACCAGATGAATAAAAGACGAGGAACTCCCTTCGGTGGCCAGAATAGGTATGGTATCCTGAAAATTAATTAGCTCCAAGTAGGAGCCCAAAAAACTCCATAGTGTAGTAGGTGAGTAAAAAACATTTATTTCCAAAGTATTAAAACAGGGCAGAAAACACTGATCAGTGAATAATAAAAGTGGTACAACTGACCAAAAGTAATATGGCCGCCGGGCCTCCTCGTGGCTCCGGGCGGCTAAATGTCACGCTCTGCTGGCTCCTCCTAAGGCCTTTCGTGCTCCAGCACATCATCAGAGGGGAGGCCAATTTATTTATTTATTTATTCATTTTAATATTGGTTACTATTTCTGTTACACATCACAGTGTGCTTTCAGATCATTTGAGATACATATGGGTATATAGATCCTATGCTATATCTATCAGCGCCGCACCTTTTTTATATTTTCTAGTTCTGTTTTCTAAGCCACTAAGACTGTATATATTATATGCTATTATATTATTCTATGATATTACAGTTGTATATACAAGAAATGCATCATTATATTTTTTTTCTTGCTCTTGTTAAATCTTAGTGAGAAAGTTATGCTCCAATAAATATGTGAGCCTGGGCTACCATCCAGTTTTTCCTTATTGTAATCAATCACTGCTTTGTCTCTCTGCAAAACTCAATTCTATCTCATCTGCATATCTGTTAAATACAGAATGGAGCTGCAGTAATTACAGCTTGTAGTCTGTCTCCTAAACACAACTGCTATTTCATTACCATAATGGAGCCATGGTGTGGTACTACTGCAATGTCCCAGGACATCATTTTCGAAAGTTAAAATTTCTGTTAACCGGCTTTCGAACATGCAAAAACACAAAAAGTTGCAAATATGCATGCCACCACACACATGAATGAGCTGATGTCTGGCACCTTGATTTACAAGCAGATATTTCCAGTTCCAAGTTTGCATCCTCTTCCCTAATGAAGCCTGACATAGCTGGATTTTAAAACTTATTTTTATTATACTGTTTTTGAAAAGTACATTTATGATAGATATTTTTCTAATAATTTATACTTTTTTAGAATTAAAACATGTTAGTTGGGTAAACTAAATTTCAAATAAAACTACTTAATTCACGTGGCTGTGCTAGCTTAGCTAGCAACTTGATTAAAAATAATGTTCTTTAGCAAGGAACACACATTAATAATTATGCTACCAAAATTAGTGTCACCTGTAAATTGCCTCCAGCATTGTCCTGGTCTTTTCTTGCCAGAGGCTGCCATTTTGCTGAAGCCCAAAGCCCCTGAGCAGCAGAAAATCTTTAGGCTGTCAGCAGATCGGCCTCTACATTTTCGGCACAGTGCCAAAAAATAGAGAGCAACTGAACATGTGTAAAGCAGGGTGAGACAGTGTATTACTGGATTGTAACCCCTTGGCGCCGGTGCCTCCCGGCCCTTTAAGAGTTTCAGAAGCCGGGAGGCGGGGCGGGGTTTTAAGGTCATGAGACCGCCATGATTCGCCGTCACAGCCGTCACAGCCATCACATAATCGGGAAAGGTCCCGATCGAAAGAGGAGATCGGGACCTTTCCGTGAGTACCAGACATGTGTGCTGGGAGCGTGCAGGGCACACGCTCTCAGCACATATGTTTTTCTTAATTGCACGCAAATGTGCGGCCGCTCGGCGTCAAGGCCCAGATGCTGGGAGGCCAAACATTTGCGTGCGGCTGGCGCGAAGAGGTTAAACAGTATAGGCATTTTTTTTTTTTACATAGTTATACCTGCAAAGGGTATGAAGTGATCTAGGGGGACTTAATTTTCGCACTAAAGTTCCACTTTAAATCTATGGAATCACCGCAAAGGTTTACAACAACTGACTGCCCACAAATGCAAGATTGGGGTTAGATGACTGCAGTTGAAGGTAACTGGCCAAGCGAATGTGAGGCGAATAGATGCAGGCACTGAATTTGTGCAAGTGCTAAACATCTCATATCTAGCTTTCTCTCCATGATGCTGTAAAGTCATACTACCTTCAGTTATGAAAGGAATTCTATTAAGTTCCTATGAATGCCAAAAAACACTTGTCATTTGATATAGTCTACAAAAGATAATAAACTAACTTTTGAAATATACAGTACAAAGCTCTCAAAAGAAAAAAACTGTCCGCAACATGAGTATGGAGAAAAACACAATGTTCAGTTTTGCAGATGGAGCACATTTTCATTCTATTCATTGAATAAATACTCATGTTTTTCACTCTAGTTTGTCCTGAGATTGTTGCCTTGCACAGATTCAACTGCCATCATTCAGCCATATTTCAGTGTTTCACAAATAAGGAGGGAGGGAAGATCCCCTTCAAACAAAAGACAACATTATTCCACATGAATCACTGTACATGGCAAATGAATGAAGCATTGAAAACACACACAACTATGCTGTAAATTGGTTTCATTTCCATTTCTAATTCAGACAGATTTGCTGCACAGTACCAGTACGTGTATGCAGATTGCAAAGCTTCTTTACTAATGTAATTCACATATGGATAGTTGTTTCTTTGGGTGCTTGGCTTTTTTGTTGGAAATTGTTGCAGTTGGTTCCCATCGCTAAAAACTTTATAGTACGTTACCTGGCTTCTCTAGAATTGGCCTTAGAATATGTACAGTATTTGTATACCAGTATTACACTGAAGGCTCCTGTAACAAACTAGGAACAATAGTTACATAGTTCATCTGTATGAAAAAAGACTCACATCCATCCAGTTCAACCAACAGAGAACACAAATAGAAAACCTCCATATACAGTATCCTATACCCTTAGATGATCCAGAGGAAGGCAAAAAACCCCAATAAAGCATGATCCAATTTGCTCCAGCAGAGGAAAAAATTCCTTCCTGATCCCCCAAGAGGCAATCGAATATTCCCTGGATCAACTTTACATATTAATATTATTATCTAGTTATATTATAGGTATCTAGGAAAATAGGCTGATGTGAATGTTGATGCTATGCAAATGAATAAAATGCTTAAATGAGGACATTTTATAATTATAAATGAAAAGGAGAACAATAAATTCTTATAATATTGATTTGTCCTTTCACATATATTCTGTATTAGGAAGATATCTGAGTATTATGGTTAGAAGAGGCTGTATATATCTTAGAGTTACTTCCTTTCCTATCTATATTTATATATAATGGATTGAAGAGAAGGAGACTTCTGTTATTTTTCTATAGATTCTGCCACCATTTCTAGTAAATGTTCACGTCATAGAGCAGAGCATAAATCTGATTGCTCAGCTTTAAGCAGCTGTTCACAGGCAATGTGAGCTTCTTTTCTCTTGGTGTGGTGTATACAGAATGTAAACTTTGTTTTCACTGTTAAAATCGCCTAGATTGCAAGCTCCAAGGAGCAGGGCCCTCTAATCCCTCTTCTATTGAACTGTATTGTTATCGTACTGTCTCCCTCCATAATGTAAAGAGCTGAGCAAACTGTCGGCGCTATATAATTCCTGTATAATAATAATAATAATAATCAGGAATAAATGTAGCAAGGAACACCCATGTTCTTCCCTTTCACTCTGACTCCTTCCCCACCAATGTTTACAGGTCCCCAGCGATCAGAGTGACCTAATCTAGGCAATCCACCTCCAATCTCTGCACCACATTTTCTGACGTTGCCCCATCCCACCCCATGCATTTACACTTTCTATGTTGTGATAGCTTTAACAAATATTCTGGACATTCAGATGGATCCATAGGGCTTGATTTACTAAAACCGGAGAGTGCAGAATCTGGTGCAGCTGTGAATAGAAACTGATCAGCCTCCAGTTTTTTTTTGTGAAAGCTTAATTGAAGAAGCTGAAATTAGACGCTGATTGGCTACCATGCAAAGCTGCACCAGGTTTTGCATTCTCCAGTTTTGGTAAATCAACCCCATGGTGTGCTTTCTTGTACCCCCACACTATGGGGGAGATTTACTAAAGCTGGTTCACTCAGAACCTCCTACACCTGCACATGGTGGCCAATCAGCTTCTAACCTCAGCTTGTTCAATTAAGCTTTAGCAATAAAATCTGGAAGCTGATTGGTTTCTATGCAGAAGTGCACAAGACTCTGAGTGAACCAGCTTTAGTAAATAAACCCCTATGTTCTCTGACACTCTTCCTGATCTCCAGTGTCCGCAGCACATTTTATTTGAGCTTTCCCGCTCTCCTCCTTGTATTTCAAATTATAATTTCTTACAGTCCCCCCTATCCCCCAGTTATCTGGCAGTATCCAGCCTTCTCTTTGTACAGTTCACATTATGTATGGCCAGATTAAGCACAAATGTTGCCCTAAGTACAGCCCAATAATGGTGCCTCCCTTGACCTCCCCCCCACTCTTCAGATGCATACTTACTGAGATCCAACTGCTGTGGCCTTCATTGTTTAATTACATCCTGTCCACAAGTCCTCACTCGCCACTCAGGCACATTACTTCTCTATAAAAATCCAAGGGGCTTACGAGCAGGAGCGGACTGACCATTTGGGAACTCGGGCACTGCCCGAGGGCCCGGGGTCAGTAGGGGGCCCCATGAGATGCCCCTGGTACCTTTCATAGACGTTTTTGGGTGTGGTTTGAGTGTGGGCAAGGATACAGGGGCCCCATGATCCCCTATTGCCCAAGGGCCCCATGAGTTGTCAGTCCGCCCCTGCTTACGACCTTCATCTTTTGACTGGGAGATGAAGGTTGACAAGCCCTATAGAAGTCTATGGGGCTATATTGCACCGTTTGTAGCTTGGAGTAATAGGACTTGCGATGCTGGATGTAAATAAACAACGGAGGCTACAACAGTCATATTTTGATAACTATACATCTGTGGAAGGGAAGGGTGGGATCAGTTAGCTCAGGGAAAAGTGCAAAAATGATAAGTGCACTTAGTTTTAAAGGGTATGATAGCTAGGGTTAAAACTCTGAAGTGCACCCTTGCCTTGGTACCCTAAGCCCATGCTTATTTTTCTTAATACTTAATCCAGCTTCACCCCCAGTGTGTACAGTACATTCTCTAGCAGTTCCCCCCTCTCCTCCACATAGTTCATGTTATCTGGCAGCTCTCCCCACAGCAACAGATTAAATCCTTCTACACGTTCCCCTCCTCCCTCCACTGCCTGCAACATACCCTGATTCGCAGTGGTTTTGTGTTCCATAGTCTCTGCCATTCTGTGCTCCCAATTCTCCACAATTCTATCCTTGTTGTAGTAGGTTGTATTCAGACACTTTTCTCACTCTCTCCTGGTGGTCATAGTAGAGTCAAAGTTCTAAGTGACTATTAAATGCCACCTGACGTTTCATAAATATCCATGTGCCAAGTCCTGCCCCTTCCCAATACCAGCCACCCTTTGACTAAGTCCTACGCCTGGTTAGAACTCTTTCATGACCTGCTCAAACAGCTGCACCATGAGTTCATAGATCAGATAAAATGTATTAAATACACAGGAAAAAGAAATGACAGTTCATGACACTTTCTGCTATTCTCTGACCATCTCTTTATCTCTCTCTACCTTCTCTCTACTTACCTTCCAGTCCATAACGAGGTCCTCTACTTTTTCCTCTCTCACTGGAACTTGATCAACTGCTGCACTCCACTTCATAGCACGATTACGTTCATGTTCTACCCACTCTTTCCCTTGTCCACAGTTAGCTCTAGCTCTACTTATCTTCCCCCCAGCACAATGATCTTCCCCTCTTTTCCTCTGCTCCCCATTGACACTCCCATTCACTTTACCTATTCAACTAATGGCCTATGATTAGATTAGGTTAGGCTCCCCCAGGGGTGGACTGACAACTCATGGGGCCCCCGGGCAATAGGGGATCATGGGGCCCCTGTGTCCTTGCCCAAACTCCAAAAAGCCTTTGAAAAAGGTACCAGGAGCATCTCATGGGGCCCCCTACTGACCCCAGGCCCTCGGGCAGTGCCCGAGTTTCCAAATGGTCAGTCCACCCCTGGGCTCCCCTTCCCCCTGTCCAGAATCAAATTCCACTGTCTTATTTCTTTTCCTCAATTCCATGATCATCTTCTCTGTGACTCCACACTTTCAGTCCCCCTAGTCTTATACAGTATAAGCACATGGTTTGCTTCCTTTCTCTTTCCCTCATCAATGACAATTACACGCTGCTTCTTTCACTTGAACAGTTCTTTCACTGCCTACCTGTTCTTTCCATGGTTTCGGTGTTTAATTATCTTCATTCCCTTCACACCTTCATGCTTTCCCCTGCCATGATCAGCTTCCACTCTTTCTATCCACCTTCTCTCTCCTGCCATGTTCATCTTCCATTTTACATTTTGATTCTTCATTGTGATGATGGCACTATCATCCTATCCCTGAGCAGAGAACCGAAAGTGATTGACACTGGGGTTGGTTAACTCAGCAGTTAACATTCACACAGACAACAGCTGCCACTACATGCTTTAAAGGAAACAGGCATCATTCACAGTATCTGTGCTGTCACCAGTGCTGGATTTAGATCTTGGGAGGCCCAGGGTACTTCAGTTTTGAGCAGCCCTTCAATATAGAAATTAAATTATGTGACAAATATATAAAGGAACTGAAATGAACAGTAAACAGAATTTGCCTGTAAGAATACACATTACACAGGTAATTAGAACTGACACGTCATACATCACAGGTATGTATCACACTATAATATTTACATAACGTCTTTCTTCCTGTACTTAGAATCTGCAAAATCTTTAACTTAAGCTGGCCATAGATGGATCAAATCTCAGGGGGTTCAGCAGGCCATCTATGGCCAGGCTGGTCCATTGATTGACTTGAATGCAGCCAGCCTGTCATATTTTTTACATGCAATTACTGTTGGTGGCTATAGTTGCTAGCAGTAATCATGGTGTTCTGTCTGTGGGGAAGGCTCCCCGCGCCCCTGCTGGCAGAACACAAAAGTGCGGTGGGAGGCATTTCCGCATCAACACTGACTATATTGATGGGGGTATCAAGCAATTTTATTTCTTTCCAATGTGATGGAAAGAAAAAAAATTGCATAATCCTTGAGCTTCCTAACTCAGCAAGCTGTATCTGTTTGGGGACACTGCTCTTGACAGTCAGTAGGTAGAGAGCACATAGTCTTTCATGGTCATCATGGTTCTCAGATAATTCTTTATCGATGCTAATTTTCTGAATGACCTCTCCCAAACAGCTAATGATCATCATGCTCAAATATATTATATAATATATAAGAGCTACATCAACACCTGAGAAGGTATCAGCAAGCCCATCATCATGTAATAAAACTGCGATTGTGGCAAACTAAACAATTTCTTCATCTAACAGATTACTAAAGTCTCGAGGGAAAATACAATTCCCTCTAAAATACAAGTCTGGAGCCTCCTCTGTCGGGGGTGCTTCTGGAAGGAGGGCCCGGGGCATAAATCTAGCACTGGCTGTAACAATTCTAACTTTTAAGAAATGCATGTAATGCACGCTGTCATACCAGGCAGGAATATGACAGAGATTAAAATATAGTAAGGCTCTTTAATGAGACAGGAGTTCTTTAAGTTCTGGTTTAGTGTATTAGAGATAAAGCTTATCAATCTTAAAATATTTTTGGATGAAAGAGAAAGAAAAAAGGGCACAAGCAAAATATATTTGTTGCCTGGCCTATGTTTCCAGCTGAGTCCATTAGTCCAGTCCAACAGAATCAATGGCCTTCAGAATGACTCTTAGCATGCGTACATAATGATGAAGGAAACTGAGAGTTGTTAAGCTGCAGGTGCATCATGACTGGATTTTGGCTCTGCCATGAGAAACAAACAGACTATCTGTTCTTGGACCTACATTTGCTAGCCTGGACTTTTGTATTTATGGTATGTGTGTGTATGTCTGTGTGTGTGTGTATATATACACTATATTACCAAAAGTACTGGGACACCCCTCCAAATCATTCGATTCAGGTGTTCCAATCACCTCCATGGCCAAATGTGTATAAAATCAAGCACCTAGGCATGCAGACTGCTTCTACAAACATTTGGGTCGCTCTCAGGAGCTCAGTAAATTCAAGCATGGTACTGTGATAGGTTGCCACCTGTGCAATAAGTCCATCAGTGAAATTTCCTTGCTACTAAATATTCCTCGGTCAACTTTTAGTGGTATGATAACAAAGTAGAAGCAACTGGGAACAACAGAAACTGGCCATGACAGATCGGGGTCAGCGCATGCTGAAGCGCACAGTGTGCAGAAGTCGCCAGCTATCTACAGAGTCAATAGTTAAAGACCTCCAAACTTCATGTGGACTTCAGATTAGCACAACAGTGCAAAGAGGGCTGCATGGAATGGGTTTCCATGGCCGAGAAGCTGCATCCAAGTATTACATCATCAAGCGCAATGCAAAGCGTCAGATGCAGTGGTGTAATGCATGCCGCCACTGGGTTCTAGAGCAGTGGAGATGTGTTCTCTGGAGTGATGAATTATGCTTCTCTGTCTGGCAATCTGATGGCCGTGTCTGGGTTTGGCGGTTGCCAGGAGAACGGTACTTGCCTGACTGCACTATGTCAAGTGTAAAGTTTGGTGAAGAGGGTACTTTGGTGTGGGGTTGTTTTTCAGGGGTTGGGCTTGGCCCCTTAGTTCCAGTGAAGGGAATTCTCAAGACGTCAGCATACCAAGATATTTTGGACAATTTCATGCTCCCAACTTTGTGGGAACAGTTTTGGGATGGCCCCTTCCACAGAGTCCTGACCTCAACCTGATCGAACACCTTTGGGATGAATTAGAGATGAAACTGCGAGCCAGGCCTTCTCATCCAACATCAGTGCCTGAACTCACAAATGCGCTACTGGAAGAATGGTCAAATATACCCGTAGACACACTCCTAAACCTTGTGGACAGCCTTCCCAGAAGAGTTGAAGCTGTTATAGCTGCAAAGGGTGGGCCAACTCAATATTGAACCCTACGGACTAAGACTGGGATGCCATTAAAGTTCATGTGCATGTAAAGGCAGGCGTCCTAATACTTTTGGCAATGTAGTGTATGTGTGTACAATATGTTATGGCTTTATGCTACCATATACAATCCTCAAACTTTTAAACCCTCCCTTGTTACAACGATATTACTTTCTCCCATGGGACTAATACAGACAAAACAAAAATAATCTCTTTACATACAATCTACATTTTTATTGACACAGTACAAAAGATTATTAAAATAGAATACACGCGTTCTGATGTTGTTCAGGAAAAATGTGATACATAATGATACTCCTAGGCAGGGTAACTGTAGAGGCATATTTATAAGCAGCACACTACTCCATGTACGCCAATTTCTTGACATAAACCTTTCCTTGTTTTGCAGGATTTTTTCAGGGCAAGTTTAAAATATTTGACACTATCATAGATGAGCCTGTTGTTGAAGAGAGGCAGAATCCATGAATTGGAAAGAACAGAACACGTTTTGAAGTAAGATAACCTTAAAAAATACATGTGAAATGCATGACAATAATAATGACTTAAATAAAAGCATAAAATGTATTATTTGAAAATGATATATTTTGTTATCTATCCATTGATCAATGGATGAGAGCTGTCAATTGTAAGGATTGAAAAGGAAATTTAGAGACAAATCTATATACTTCAGTCAACCAAGTAAAAGGAAGAAGGTAATGCCATAAGCAGCAGTGTTTTGTTGCACTTTAGTATGCAGAGCAGTTTGCAATGTGTGCAGTCAATGATTCCACTGGGAAGATATCCCTTCGCTTTACTTACCAATGTTAGTGCGTCAGAGAGTGCCATGGAGTGACCAGGAAAGGAGGTAAGGGTAAATCCCTTCCCATTCCATCTGAAACAAAAAAATGTAGCTGGAGGTTGTCTTTAAACCTTGCCCCAGTTTTAGCCCATTATGTAACCCTAGCTCAGCCTGCAATGACCACTTTTTACAAAATGATGGTGACACTCTCATTACCTTCCAGCCCCTAGGGCCTAATCAAATACTAGCTAACAGAACTTTAAGATGACATTTCTGCTTGCCGAGATAAAAACACACCAGGCCACAGTGGGTGGCAGCAGTACATAAAGTTAAAAAGAATTAAAAAACAGAGTTTTTCAAACACAGGCCTCTGAGAATGATTAATGTAACTACATTTTGACCTCTATACAGGGTCAGACAATGAATTAAGTAGTGACACAGCTGCAGTATAACCAAGCAATTGGGATAATGACTGCAGGGTATAAATACCATCTCTAAAATGGCGGTTCTTGCACTTCCTGATGACGATCTATTGGTCAAAACGCGTCGAGGTTTGATGACGCAACTTCCGCAGACGTCACTTCCGCCCTTTGGAATGCACGCTGGAATGCGGCAGCCATCTTTGATTGCATTCGCAAGCAACAAAGCTGAATACACTCAGTACCAAGTCATAGGCACTTTTTTTGTGAGTTGCATTTTTACTATTTGTCCCTGCTATTAAAGGTTTTACAGTTTTACATTATGGGATGTCCGTTTTTGTTTCTATTTCTATGCTGACATTTTGCTAAATTGCCTGTGGAGGATAGGAGGATTTCTGGGATTAATTTAGCATCTGAGAAGGATTACTGGTTACCATCCACAACTCTATTTAAACCATGGGAGGATATATTGGTTGCTATTAGCAACGCTGTGGAAGAACATTGGTCACCAACATCACGTTGTACTTTGGGATAGTCCCAATAAAAGCGCTAGTGACCATCCTAGAAATAGACGGTCATGGGATGATGGCGAGTGCAAATCCATGTGGGGAACCGGTTTGAGCACAGTGGAGCCCTTGTCACTTTAATACGGAGTTCACAGTCAAGAATTTAGCACACTTTCACCTTATTTTCACATACTGGGACTGCATACCAAAACAACCAGTTTAATAGATGTTTATTGTTTATTATTATTGATTATTTTTGAGTGTCATCAATTTTTTATTGTTTACACGACTTAGATTTCCCAACTAGTCCAAATGAGCATTCCTCCAGTTATTGGGCTTTGATTTAGTTTATATACACATTCACAGTCAAATACTTGACTGAAATGATTTAAATTGCAAATATCAAAGAATTGTTTGATATGGGAAGCTTTACTCTACACATATTACAGATTCTAAACTATAAAGTAGAAAGCATCCCTGTATACTTTCCAGGCATTATCCTGGTTCCCAATGTTTAAATAAATGTATGCAGACAGTCCAAATTCTAACTGTTATGGTGGTGGTAGGGTTACAGTAGAAAATTATTTTTTAGCCATTTATTCACACGCTTACAGTTGAAGTGAGCGGAAATGTGGTAGCAGCAAAAGCATTTTATTCTCAAAAAGAACATGCATTGTGAGCTATGAAGATAAATATATATGTAAACTACAAAATACTTTTAAATGGGCATATATTCATTTACAAATGATGATATTCGTGGCTAAATTCAGAAAGAGAACTGTTGGATCATGGGATGCGGGGGATGTTGAGAGGAGGTAGGTGCTTTATACAGTTGTGTTCAAAATAATAGCAGTCAGACATCCCTAACCTGATCAATTACTGGTTTTGGTATAAATGATATTTCTACATGGCAAATAATTTTCTAGCAGGTGTAGTAGAGTAATAGAAATCCAACAGACCCAACCGTCATGACATGCATGCTGCTGATTCTGTGGAATTGAATCACTAATTGAAAGGGGCATGTTCAAAATAATAGCAGTGTGGAGTTCTATTAGTGAGGTAATTCATTCTTTGAAAAACAGGTGGCAATTATTGCCCTTATTTAAGGAAGGAAGGCAGCAAATGTTGTACATGCTGGTTACAGTGCATTTCTCTCTGAAATTCTGAGGAAAATGGGTCGTTGTCAGGAATGGACTTGCCACTGGTGGTGGGACTCACCTGCCTTGTGGGCTGCAGTACCAGGGCTGGCCAGCGGGTGCTCTCAGCAACCAGAAGCTCACTCCTGCAGTTAGCCATCACTTGAGGCTGATTGCAGGATGTGTATTTAAGGAATGGCCAGACCTGCAGTCAGGGCCTTGGTGATGTTTCCCATGAGCCCCTGTACCTGCATCCTGTCTGCTTCCTGCCTGATTCCTGATTCTGCTTGATCCTGACCATGAATGAACTCCGCCTGTCCTGACCTCGGCTATTCCTGACCACTCTCCAGCCTGCTCCTTTGGTACCTTGTCTGCTTGATTGTTCCTGACCCGGCCCGTCTGACTACGCTCTGCCTACTCCTTTGTGTCTTGTCTGCCCGATGATTCCTGATCCGGCCCGCCTGACCACTCCACCTCGCCAGCCCTGACTGCTCTTATCTGTGTACATTCCGTTATCAGTTGGAGGTTTGGTTTTGTTATATTGTGCGTTATATTTGTGTATAACCCTTAATAAATTATATTGTTACACCATACTTGAGCCTGCGTGTCAGGAATGGACTTGTCAATAGTGGTGGGACTCACCTGCCTTGTGGGCTGCAGTACCAGGGCTGGCCAGCGGGTGCTCTTAACAACCAGAGGTTCACTTCAGCAATTAGCCTTCACCTGGGGCTGATTGCAGGTGGTGTATTTAAGGGATGGCCAGACCTGCAGTCTGTGCCTTGGTGTGTGTTTTTCCATGGGCCCCTGTATCTTGTAACCTGCATTCCTGTTCCTGCCTGACTTGTTGCCGACCCTGCCTGATCCTGACCTCTGCTGACTTCTCCTGTTTGATCCCTGGCTTGTGACCCTGACCATTCTCTGCCTGACCCCCTGTACCTACCTGTCCGTTAGTTGCTGTACCCGGCTCATGACCTGACTACTCTCCGCCTGCTCCTCCTGTACCTACCTGCCCGATAGTTATCGACCCGGCCTGCCTGACTACGTTGTGCTCTATATGTGTATGTACCTGTGTATCTATATCAGTTTAGGTTTGGGTTTGTTTCACCTTGTTGTATGTATTTGTGTTAGCTTGGGGTTTGGTGCACTGCAATTTATATTTGTATTGTTAGTCTTAATAAATTGTCTTATTTATACCATATCTGAAGCCTGCGTTTCCCTGTCAGTCCACACACTTCTGGTCACACCTTCATCCCTGACACTGCGTTTCCCTATGTCAGTTCACGCATCTCTGGTCTTACCGGGAGCCCTGACATTACACCAAGGCCATTCCTGACCAGAAGTGGCTGCACAGGGAAGCCATCTTGGCTTATTGTTGTGAAGGATGCATCCGGAGGAGGTTATATACTTGTGTCTGCTAGTCTTTGATGACAAAGAATATGCCTATGAGACTCTGCAGGAGTATACCAGGGATCAGCTGCTAGAATGCATAGGGGTCGCGCATTCCCTGGTAGATCAGGGCACAGAGTTCTCTGAGGTGCAACCATTAATTCAGGCTTGTGTGGAGTTGGCTTCATCTAGTACCCCTGAAAGCAGGGATTACTTTTTTCCCCCATTCAGTGCAGATCAAGTAGAATCGCTGGTATGGTTGTTGGAGGAGGATCCAGATTGCTTCCATGAGCATTATGCAGCTTGTCCATCTCATGTGCTAGTGGAGTGTATAGACGCAGTGCAGTCTTTGGTCAGACAGGCTATGTGTAAGCGGAGTTGTGTTCACCCATACTACAGTCCTGGGCAGACTTGCTACACCCAGCCTCAGTCAGCTTGCAACAAACCAGTCCTGCTTCTCATCATTCCTCTGCTCAAAGCTTTCTTCCTGCACTCCCAACAGCACCCCCAATGACAGCCTAGTATACCCTGCTAGCTACAATATGTCAGTCCCCTGCTCCCACTCGCTGCACCTATCCTGCCTTTAACCCTGTAAAGAAGTCCTCTGTAGCAACTGCTCCCTCCTTTGTTCCATCCCCCAGCTCTTCTCTGCCTACAGCTGCTCTATCCGTTTACAAACCTGCACTTACTTACAGTGCTCCAGTAATTAAAACCAGGAAAAGGCGAAAATTCTTTCCAACCAGTACCATCCTGCCAGTATCTAAACCGGTCAGCCTGCTGTCTGAGAACCCGCATTCCGTGGTTCAGCCTGGTGCCCTCGCGCCCGCAATTTAGCCTGATACCCTGATGCCCGATGACCCAGTGTACGCTACCCGGCCTGATGTTCCTACCCAGCCTGATGTTCCTACCCAGCCTGACGATCTAGTGCCCGCTATCCAGCCTGATGGCCCGATCCAGCCTGATGACCCGATCCAGCCTGATGGCCTGATCCAGCCTGATGACCTGGTGTTCGTGATCCAGCCCAATGACCCCATCCAACCTGATGACCCGGCCCGGCCCGATGACCCGATCGAGCCTGATGACCCGATTCAGCTTGATGACCCGGTGTTCTTGATCCAGCCTGATGACCCGATCCAGCCTGATGACCCGATCCAGCCTGATGACCCGATCCAGCCTGATGACCCGATCCAGCCTGATGATCCTATCCAGCTTGATGACCTGGTGCCCGCTACCCAGCCTGATGGCCCGATCCAGCCTGATGACCCAATCCAGCCTGATGACCCGGTGTTCGGGATCCAGCCTGATGATCCGATCCAGCCTGGTGCCTCGGTGCCTGTGGTCCAGCCTGGTGCCTCGGTGCCCGTGGTCCGGCCTGGTGCCTCGGTGCCCGTGGTCCGGCCTGGTGCCTCGGTGCCCATGGTCTGGCTAGATGACTCGGTGCCCGCTGTCATGCCAGATGACCCGGTGCCCGCTGTCGTGCCAGATGACTTGGTGCCCGCTGTCGTGCCAGATGACTCGGTGCCCGCTATCGTGCCAGATGACCCGGTGCCCGCTGTCGAGCTTGGTGACTCGGTGCCCGCTGTCGTGCCAGATGACTCGGTGCCCACGGTCGTGCCAGATGACTCGGTGGCCGCTGTCGTGCCAGATGACTCGGTGCCCGCTGTCGAGCTTGATGCCTCGGTGCCTGCTGCCTCAACTGATGGCCCGGTACCCGCTGTCGTGCCAGATGACCCGGTGCCTGCTGTTGTGCCAGATGACTCGATGCCCGCGGTCGTGCCAGATGACTCGGTGCCCGCTGTCGTGCCAGATTACTCGGTGCCCGCTGTCGTGCCACTTGACTTGGTGCCCACTGTCGAGCTTGGTGACTCGGTGCCTGCTGTTCTGCCAGATGACTCGGTGCCCGCTGTCGAGCTTGATGCCTCGGTGCCTGCTGCCTCACCTGATGGCCCGGTGCCCGCTGTCGTGCCAGATGACCCGTGCCCGCTGTCATGCCAGATGACCCAGTGCCCGCTGTCGAGCTTGGTGACTCGGTGCCCGCTGTCGTGCCAGATGACTCGGTGCCCGCTGTCGTGCCAGATGACTCAGTGCCCGCTGTCGTGCCAGATGACTCAGTGCCCGCTGTCGTCCCAGATGACTCAGTGCCCGCAATTGTGCCAGATGACCCGGTGCCCTCTGTCATGCCAGTTGACTCGGTGCCCGCTGTCGAGCTTGGTGACTCGGTGCCCGCTGTTCTGCCAGATGACTCGGTGCCCGCTGTCGAGCTTGATGCCTCGGTGCCTGCTGCCTCACCTGATGGCCTAGTGCCCGCTGCTCCGCCTGATGGCCCGGTGCCCGCTGCTCCGCCTGATGGCCCGGTGCCTGCTGCTCCGTCTGATGGCCCGGTGCCTGCTGCCTCGCCTGATGGCCCGGTGCCTGCTGCCTCGCCTGATGGCCCGGTGCCCACTGCTCCACCTGATGGCTTAGTGCCCGCTGTCGTGCCAGATGACTCGGTGCCCGCTGCCTCGCCTGATGGGCAGGTGCCCCCTGCCCAGCCTGATGTGCCTCTGCCTGCTGCCCAGCCTGACGTGCCTCTGCCTGCTGCCCAGCCTGACATGCCTCTGCCTGCTGCCCAGCCTGACGTGCCTCTGCTTGCTGCCCAGCCTGACGTGCCTCTGCCTGCTGCCCAGCCTGACGTGCCTCTGCCTGCTGCCCAGCCTGACGTGCCTCTGCCTGCTGCCCACCCTGACGTGCCTCCGCCCGCTGCCCAGCCTAATGTACCGGCTCCTGATGCCCAGCCTGCTTCTGGAAATCCTGTGTCCAGCAATCTGCCTTCCTGCGGTCTCCTGCAAAAAGTTAGGCCTATCAGCAGGAGACCCAGCCAATCACTTGATTCTGGCAGTGGGATGTCCAGCCAGTTGCCAGACCCAGGCGGTGGAACATTTGGGCCATTACGGACTGTTTGGAGCATCCTGAGGCCGCTCTTGAGGGGGAGGTACTGTCAGGAATGGACTTTCCAATGGTGGTGGGACTCACCTGCCTTGTGGGCTGCAGTACCAGGGCTGGCCAGCAGGTGCTCTCAGCAACCAGAAGCTCACTCCTGCAGTCAGCCATCACTTGAGGCTGATTGCAGGAGGTGTATTTAAGGAATGGCCAGACCTGCAGTCAGGGCCTTGGTGATGTTTCCCATGAGCCCCTGTACCTGCATCCTGTCTGCTTCCTGCCTGATTCCTGATTCTGCTTGATCCTGACCCTGAATGAACTCTGCCTGTGCTGACCTCGGCTATTCCTGACCACTCTCCAGCCTGCTCCTTTGGTACCTTGTCTGCTTGATTGTTCCTGACCCGGCCCGTCTGACTACGCTCTGCCTACTGCTTTGTGTCTTGTCTGCCCGATGATTCCTGACCCGGCCCGCCTGACCACTCCACCTCCCCAGCCCTGACTGCTCTTATCTGTGTACATTCCATTATCAGTTGGAGGTTTGGTTTTGTTATATTGTGCATTATATTTGTGTATAACCCTTAATAAATTATATTGTTACACCATACTTGAGCCTGCGTTTCCCTGTGTCAGTTCACGCATCTCTGGTCTTACCGGGAGCCCTGACAGTCGTTCCAGACATTGTTCAGAAGAACAGCGTACCTTGATTAACCTCCCTGGCGGTATGATTATTTCCGATTTTTGGTACTGAAAGCGGTACCATTATTTTGCATGGAAATATGTAGTTTTTTTTATTGTAGGCTGTAATATTTAGGAATAACTCACTGAAATCTGTCTGAACAAGAGTCTATTAAACATCCCGGGGGTGATAAAATTTTAAACACAAAATCATAAATTATAATTTAATAAATAATTAGAGATGAGCGAATTTCTCAAAAATTCGATTCGGCTGATTCGGCGAATTCCAGTATGAAATTCGATTCGATGCGAATTAATTCGCTACGAAGTTAACTTATTAAAAGGGTTTCTAGGCTTCAGAGAGCCTTTAAATTAGTGCAGAACACTGTACCTTTAATTTAAATGCCCTTGGAGATGAAAACAAATGGAAACAAATAGATACAATGTTTCAACCGCTGTATGGAGTGAGTGTCCCAGAACTGTCAGAAATAGTCTATTTCTGACAGTTCTATGACATTCCCTCCATACAGCGGTTTCAACCGCTGTATGGAGTGAATGTCCCAGAACTGTCATAAATAGTCTATTTCTGACAGTTATGGGACATTCACTCCATACAGCGGTTGAAACATTGTATCTATTTTTTTCCATAAATGACATTCTGCAGATACACTTAGAGGAGCGCTGCAGATACACTTTTTGCCGGCTTGGAATTATTCTTATTTTCATCCTACTTCTTCTTCTTCTTCTTCTTCATCCTCATCCTCTTCTTCTTCTTATGAGGATGAGGATGAAGAAGAAGAAGATGAAGAAGAAGTAGGATGAAAATAAGATTAATTCCAAGCTGGCAAAAAGTGTATCTGCAGCGCTCCTCTAAGTGTATTTGCAGAATGTCATTTATGGAAAAAAATAGATACAATGTTTCAACCGCTGTATGGAGTGAATGTCCCAGAACTGTCATAAATAGTCTATTTCTGACAGTTCTGGGACATTCACTCCATACAGCGGTTGAAACTGCTGTATGGAGGGAATGTCATAGAACTGTCTGAAATAGACTATTTCTAACAGTTCTGGGACACTCACTCCATACAGCGGTTGAAACATTGTATCTATTTGTTTCCATAAATGGATCCATTTATGGAAACAAATAGATACAATATTTCAACCGCTGTATGGAAGGAATGTCCCAGAACTGTCATAAATAGTCTATTTCTGACAGTTCTATGACATTCCCTCCATACAGCGGTTGAAACCGCTGTATGGAGTGAATGTCCCATAACTGTCAGAAATAGACTATTTCTGACAGTTCTGGGACATTCCTTCCATACAGCGGTTGAAACATTGTATCTATTAGTTTCCATTTAGGATACAGATGTTTCAACTGCTGTACATGTGAAGAAGCTGTCAGAGAACTGTCAGAAATAGAGGAACTCTGCACATACACTTTTTGCCGGCTTGGAATTATTCTTATTTTCATCCTACTTCTTCTTCTTCTTCTTCATCCTCATCCTCTTCTTCTGAGGATGAGGATGAGGATGAAGAAGAAGAAGAAGAAGAAGTAGGATGAAAATAAGAATAATTCCAAGCCGGCAAAAAGTGTATGTGCAGAGTTCCTCTATTTCTGACAGTTCTCTGACAGCTTCTTCACATGTACAGCGGTTGAAACATCTGTATCCTAAATGGAAACTAATAGATACAATGTTTCAACCGCTAAACATGTGTTCCTTCTGTCAGAGAACTGTCAGAAATAGCGGAGCTCACTGCAGGGACACTTTTGCCGGCTGATCGGGAAATATTCGATTCGCGCACCCGAAGTAGGCAAAATTTCGGATTCGACGCAAATCGAATATTTCCTGAAATTCGAATCGAATTCCGGTTCGCCTGGTTCGATTCGCTCATCTCTATAAATAATCATAAAAAATAATAATATAATATTAATACATTTAATTCAATAATATAATCAAACCAAAAACACTGAAATTTGAAATATAGCGCCAAGTTCGCACATCGCTGAGCAAAGTCGCAGAATCGTTTTCAGTGTCTGATGACGAATCTCCCCACAAATCATTATCACTCAATTCTGCAAGTGGTTCTGATTTACTATCGCTGTTCTCTAGCTGATCTAAACCGCTTTTGACCTAAAGGGACACTTTTTGGACGCCATGGACGTTTCTCAGTTTCCAGGCAGAAAGAACAGACAAAATGCAGGCAGGGCGCAGGACAAAGCACTAGGGACAAAATGTATGTGAAATTGGTTGAGGCAGCAATGTTTTACTATGTAAAATGTAAAAAAAAAAAAAATGACATTATTTAAAATTTTTAAATTTCCCGCCGCCAGCGGCGCCCGTACGTCCCGACGTCACAGGGACAGGACACAGAAGCCGGATGCCGGCATCGGCCGAAGGAGATGGCCGGGGACGCTGCAGGGGACACATCGCGGGAGCGCAGGGTAAGGTAAGTGAAGAACAAATGCCGGAGCAGTGCCGCATGGTATTCCCGAGTGTAGCTCGGGGTTACCGCTCTTGGTACTGAAATGTTACCCCGAGCTACACTCGGGAATACCGCCAAGGAGGTTAAAAAGTTGATTGGAGAGGGGAAAACATATAAAGAAGTGCAGAAAATGATAGGCTGCTCAGCTAAAATCACTTAATCAATCAAATTCCTTTTTTGTACTCCCACAAAAAGTCACACTTTCTCCCTAGAAAGTATACAATCTCACATAACCTTTTTGTGATAACCATAAATTAAGTATAATAAATTCATATAATCAAAACTAAAGATAAAATAAAAATCTATAAAAATATGTGAATTGTGTCCAAAAAAAATTTTTTTTTTAAATAGTAATTGTGTCCAATGTCCAAATCCCAATTTTCCACCTTGATGCAGTTAGAAGGAAATCAATCCTAGATATTCTGAAATACCTCAAAATAAAAAAAAAAAAAACAAAAAAAAAAACATAGTGCATTATCTTTTACATATATAACACTCCACTCAGTGCTCAACACAAAAATCACTCTTAAATTGTGCAAAAAAAAAAAAAAGCTCCTTCCCCAAAAAATATCAAAACACAAATACAACATAACTTAGAAGAGTCCTGGCAAATCTAAAAGATAAAACTGTATTGGGTTGACGAATAAACCTCTGTGTGTGACTGAGGCAGTGGGGCTCATTCAAATGAGTGCTGTGGCCTGTATAGTGTGATTCAGTTTTTTTGTTAATGTGGCTGGAAGCTGTGTGTAGGCAGGCTTTGGCATGCTATGGGGATGCAGGATCAAATTAGAACTTTTGGTTTTGTTCATGCAGCTGTTGTGTCCACATAGAGTAAAAACAAACAAATCACTCATTCGCACCTTATTTGCTGGAGAACCCATGTGAGTGAGCCCTTAATATATTGTAGTGTTTTTTTACATTTTTAACTTCATTAGAGTTTCTAATTATTCTTTAGAGTTTCCAATTATTTTTTAAAAAAGGTTTAAATTATTTTTGTTCAACTCTGTTGGGGGGGGGGGGGGTTGGTGAAATATCAGTGGTCTGCACAGGCCCCTGATGTCTCACTTTTAAAACAGAGAAAGATACTGAGAACATACATTCCCAAGTTTCTTTCTCTGCAGCCTCAGCTGTACTAGACAGTGAATGAACAGAAATCTCTGTACAGAGCCTCCTGTTCATTCACAAACCTGAAGCATAGTAAATACAGTTTACTATACTTCACTTATGAATGAACACAGTGAGTAATGGGCACTGATCACTTACTGTGTTCATTCAAAAAAGGAAGGGTCTGGTAAATATTACATATTTACAATCCCCTTCCCATGCTCTCACTTCTGACACAATCTGCTGCAGCAGCTGGAGGGAGAGCAGAGGAGGGAATCGGGCAGCGTTATGGGGGGGAAGACGATGGAGCATAGGGAGGGTGATGGGGGTGGTGGGGGACAATTACAGAACTGATTCTCTGTGTGACTTTCTATGCAGCAGCTGAAAGCTGTCAGGAGGGAGAGTAGCATTCACCTGCTGAAGAGAGAGCCTCACAGAGGATTAGTTCTGTAAACCCTAGCACCTCCCTGCCCATCTGATATCGGCGGCTTCTCTTCCCTCCCAGTCAGCTTGGACAGCTTCATCAGTGGATTCTCGCTTGCTCCTCCCCTAGATTGCACTGTGGTGGAGAACAAGTTGCAGTTGTGCTGTGACTGAAGTATATAAAAGAGAGAAAACAGCATTTGGGGCACTTATTTTAATGTGTGCTATATATGCGTTGTTAAATTGTTGTATTTAATGATGATCCATGTGTATTTGGTAATATGGCTTTAACGGCACTTTCAGCTCAACTTGATAGATTGTATGACTTTAGGCCTACAGTAGTGCATTGGCAGCTAACAGTGCATTTGGTCAGTGATGTCATGAGGGATCCCTCATCGAGGATAACAGTATATAAGGGGGGAACATTAACATCTATACCAGACATTCATCTAGGATAAGGGTCTAGAATAAGTTTGCCTACAAACAGGAAGGAGCTTGGAACTGTCATTTACCAGCAATTTAGACAGCATTTTTTTTCTTTGTAAATGGCAGCTTTGCTGTAGTATGCTGTATACATCTTACATATGCACTACTTAATAGGTAGGTTAAAGGCATCCCGCTGACATGTTATTTAATCACTTGACCTCTGGAAAGGTTTTACCTTCTTCATGACCAGAGCATTTTCTTGCTGTTCAGCACTGTGGCTTTCTTTTGGTGGTATTTGATCACCGCTGGGTGTTTATTTTTTACTGTATAAACAAAAAAAGACTGAATATTTAGAAAATAAAACACTCTATTTTCTCATTTCTGTTATAAAACATATCCAGTAAAAAATTTTTAAAAAATCTAATTTCTTCATAAACTGAGGCCAAAATGTATTCTGCTACATGTCTTTGGTTAAAATAAAATCCCAGTAAGTGTATATTAATTGGTTTGTACAAAAGTTATAGCATCTACAAACTATATTATTTTACTATATTAAGTATATTTACACAGCTATAGATGCAATACAGTAATGGAGGTGATCAGCGTCTGTGTGGGACTGTGATAGGGTGGTGGGCAATCTGGTGCTAATAGACACTATCTGGGTGGGTCACTAACTGAAACTGACATCAATAGTGATACTAATACAGTGATCAGTAATAATACTCTACACTGACACTGTACTAATCACACTGACTGGGAAAGGGTTAACAAGGGGTTAGCTGTGTGCCTAACAATGTGTAATGTATGTAATGTCTGCTGCTTTTACTTTACAATCTGGCTGTTTTTTCTCCCTGCTTTTCAGGGAGAAGAAACAGCCTGACTGTTGTTCCTATGCATGCAGAGTTCTGTGTGTTTGTGTTATTGGACTGCGTCCAGTCACAAGTCACGTGTGCGCCCCAAACCCGGAAGAAAGGGCAGACGTACAGGTACGTGATTGTGCCTGCAACTGCCTCGCATTTGCAATGTATTTACTATGAGCGGTTGGTAAGTGGTTAAATGAATTTTGCATTTTTACTGTTTCACTTAAAGTATTTTTTAAAATCACTGCACCCCACCCAATTGTTTTTTTTTTTTTTGCTTTGTTACATTTCCTCCACGGCAGTGTCCAGCGCCCTATGCCATTTGTTTTACTATTTCTTGCCAATTAGCCTAGAAAGCAGCCATTACTGATTTCTAAAATGCATATACAATTATATATCTTTTTCTACAGTCTAATCTGAAGGTCTGTTGTACTGCAAATGTCTTCATTATTATTATTATTATTATTATACAGTTTGCTCAGCGCTTTACATCATTTGTGCTTGATAAAATTAATTTTTTATATGTTAAAAAAAATCTGAAGAATATATTTTAAAAAATATATTTTTAAAAATATGTCTTTTTAAATATGTTCTTCAGATTTTTTTTTAACATATAAAAAATAATTTTAACATATATTTTACATACATTTGTAAATGCACTCCAAAAATGTAGATTTGTATTTTTAAAGGCATACAGTATATTTGAAATGTATTTTTAAAAATATTTTTCATATATTTTGTAATAAAAACACATTTCAACATGCAGTATATATATATATATAGTTTTAAATATATTGAATATGGCCAAAATTGTAGCATTTCAAATGTATGGCAATATATTTGGGAAGAATATTTTTAAAATATATTTCAAATATATTTTTCTTCCATATGGGATGTCAGATGCAACATAAGGAGAGGGGAATAGTGATATTATGGGTAAGTATATTTCTTTTCTACCCAAATATAAATCATAACTTGAGAGAATTTCTCTTTTATTTTAAAATGTAAACATATTCGGGAAAATGTATTTTCTGCTTTCTGTTTCTTCAGGTCTGGGGGATTCTCCCAGAGTGAGGGAGATGTATGATTCCTGGTGTTATAGTCTGACAGCAGAAATGAAAGGGAGTCCTTTTTACTTGTGGGAACATCGACTACTGAGGCCAGTACTTTGGATGCTCACAGTCTATCTTGTCCCTGCTGCATCCCTTCTACTCATAGCAAACCCATCAGGTGAGAGTTTTCTTTATGTCATACATCTGTCTGTGATTATTCTGAAATGACACTAGGAACAAAAGTAGCAGATATATGCACATTTTTTTATTTTTTTTAGAAGCACTCATAAATTGATGTAACGCCTTCTGTAAAAAATTATTGTTAATCAATCATGACTGCTGAGAAGCCTAGGTGCGTTTCACCGCTAACATAACAAAAAACCTTGCCTCCCCAAAAGACAAAGAGGCTGATTAGCCACTTCCCCGCCACCGCATAGCAGATATACTGCTACACAGAGGCACGGGTGTGCAAAATCACGTATATATACTTGATTTCGCATTTCCGGGCAGATGAGCGCCCTACCCGCTCTGCCATTCGCGGCCACAGATGTCAGTAACCGGGTCCGGGCCGGTGATTACCCGCCTGCGCCCGGTGATTGCCGAAATCACCGACGGGGAGGAAGACTGTTTTGTTTACAAACAGTTTTCCTCCCTGTCAGTTCAGGCACACAGCTTGGGATGGCTGTGCACAGCACAGCCATCCCAATCAGTGTGCTGAAAGTGAAGCACACACCCCTCACCCCTTAGTAAAACACTCCCTGCACATAGTTAACCCTTTGGTCGCCCCTCACATTAACCCCTTCCTGCCCAGTGCCATTAGTACAGTGCCAGTGCTGTTTTTTAGCACTGATCACTGTATTAGTGTCACAGGGGATGTCAGTATGCAAGTGTATAATCCAAACGCACACGTTCCTGCGTTAAAAATGGCTGTGTGTATAAGTGGGTGCTGCAGTGACCTTTGGCTGGAACCGAACAAAATCAGCAAGGAAAAAATGTCACCAGCACACCAAGGATCACCAATATGTATCCAAAGGTTTTAATAAACCATCACATGGTTACAGCAAGGCAATGTTTAGGAGTCTCGCAGGACCCCTTCATCAGGCATGTGACCTTCCTTCCTTACAGGGGATGTCAGTGACACCAAGTTAGTTCCCCCCAGTGTCAGAATGTCCGCAACAGTCCCGCTAAAAGTCGCTGATCGCCGCCATTACTAGTAGAAAAAAAAAATCAGTAACTATACCGCCATTTATAAACGCTGTAACGTTCACGTAAACCAATTAGTTTACACATATTGGGATTTTTTTTAGCAAAGACATGTCACAGAATACATTTTGGCTGAAATTTATGACGAAATTTGATTTTTTTAAATTTTTTTACTGGACATGTTTAATAGCAAAATATTGTTTTTTGTTTCTCAAAATTGTCGGTAATTTTTTGCTTATAGCGCAAAAAATAAAAAACACACAGGCAATCAAATACCACCGAAAGAAAGCTTAATTCGTGGGAAAAAAAGGATGTAAATGTAATTTGGGTGCAGCATTGTATGACCGCGAAATTGTCAGTTAAAGTGACGCAGCAACGTAACGCAAAAAATGGCCTGGTCAGGAAGGGGGGTAAATCCTCAGGAGGGCAAGTGGTCAAGTTGGAACTAGGGCAAGGCCACAGCTTTATTGAACTTTCCAAAATGTAACAACATTGAAAGAAACCATATAACAATGCCAGTCACAGTTATACGGTGAGCATCCATAACAAAAACACAGATAGTCTAGGAGGCCTGTCTTCACCATCAGGGCCAGACAGGCATTAAACTGATCCCAGAATTAAACTTGAGGGCAT
This sequence comes from Staurois parvus, assembly GCF_062004578.1. Lineage (NCBI taxonomy): Eukaryota > Metazoa > Chordata > Amphibia > Anura > Ranidae > Staurois > Staurois parvus. The sequence continues at coordinate 2,321,606 of NW_028317968.1, forward strand.
AGCCCATAAAGCAATATCAACTGCTGGCAAGGTACAGCTGCCAATAAAGCTGTGATGAAACTCCCAATGAGTGGGAAAGTGGGCAACTCTTGTGACGTCTGAATCTCCTCAGAGTAGTGGGACGTGCCCCTGCGTAGCCTTTTTCTATAGTTCAGGCTCCACTCAACTCAGTCACCTCATATCTTGGTGGCCAATCCTATCGGAGCCACTTAACATCTCTGTTTTAGGTTTACTCCCACGTAGCTGCCAGGCTTCCAGCAGTCAAGGCTCCCTTTCCCTAGGAGGAGGGAGTGGGGTCAAGGGGCCTTTATTAACCACAAGCCTACAGGGCACTTATACCCCCTTCCTGCCCAGGCCAATTTTCAGCTTTCAGCGCTGTTGCACTTTGAATGACAATTGCGCGGTCTTGCAACACTGTACCCAGATGACATTTTTATAATTTTTTTGAGAAAGATAGAGCTTTCTTTTGGTGGTATTTAATCACCTCTGGGTTTTTCATGTTTTGCTAAACAAACCAAAAACAACTGAAAATTTTGAAAAAAAAAAGTTTTTTCTTAGTTTTTGTTATAAAATTTTGTAAATAAGTGATTTTTCTCCTTCACTGATGTGCGCTAATGAGGCTGCAGTGATGGGCACTGATAGCCTGCACTGATAGGTGGCACTGATGGGCACTGATGAGGAGGCACTGGTAGGTGGCACTGATGGGCATTGACAGGCATCACTGATGGGCACTGAAAGGCAGCACTCATATATGGCACTGATAGGCGGCACCGATAGTTGGCACTGATAGGCAGCACTGGCTGGCACTGTTAGGCGGCACTGATAGGAATCACTGATGGGCACTGATAGGTGGCACTGATAGGGGGCACTGATTGGCAGCACTGATAGGTGGCACTGACTGGCACTGATAGGTGACACTGAAAGGCAGCTCAGATGGGCACTTATATGTGGCATTGATGTGTACTGGTAGGCACTGATATGTGCACTGATGGGCACTGGCAGGTGGCATTGATGGACACTGACAGGTGGCACTGCTGGGGCTACACTGATCATCAGGGCACACTGATCATTAGTCCCCTAATGATCTGTGTACATGTCCCCTCAGAGGAATGCCGATTACCGGCTCTCCACTCCTCACGAGCTGTCAGAGTGATGGCTCGTGAGGAGAGAAATGCAGATAACCAGCATTTCCCTAATTACATGTGATCAGCTGTGATTGGACACAGCTGATCACATGCCCGAGCTGACATCTTCGGCTCTTTCCATTGATCGGTGATCCGCTGTGTCCAAGGGATAGCCGTGCAGCGCGCTCCTGGAGCCGCGCATGCGCGGTTAGAATGGTCCTGGAGCTCCTGGAGCCGCGCATGCGCGGTTAGAATGGTAGGACGTCATATGACGTCCTCCCAGAACGACAGAACCGCCTTGCGCCCGTCATTACCGTATATGGCGAGCAGGAGGAGGTTAAAGTGGAACTCAGGACAATTTTATTTTTCTTAGGTATATAACCTTTTTTTTTATATCTAGCTATCTGTGTTTTCACTTGTGAAAATCTCTCTTTTCTTTCGGTTGAATAAAAAGTAACGAGAAATCCCCTTGTTGACAGTATGCAGCAAAACAGGTAGGAACACCTAGCCCATTGACAAATATCACAGGGTTTACCCTTCCTATCTAGCATGTCATTTGAATAGAAAAAAGGTAGGAATCCCCCAAGAGAACACACCGCTACACTTTGTAAGAATAAAACCCAAAACGCTTTAAAAGTACAGAATCATGGAAAACAGGATTCCAGGTAATTAAGGAACATGTGTTATTATTATTATACAGGATTTATTTGGTGCCAACAGTTTGCTCAGCATTTTACAACATGATGCGTGTTCCTTGTGTGTTTTGTCAGCTGTCTATTTTAAATGACACTATGCATATTATGTAAAACATTACTGAACAATAGAAATGAGATTAGAGAACATCACACTTGTAAGATAATTCAACCTGCAGCAGTTTTCAGGTCCGCTTCTAGACACACTGATGTACCCCTATATATTAGGATTCCATCCATGTGTGAAGTGGGTGTATCCTAGCTCCAGGTTGTAAGCCCACAGGGTTCTTGGGTTGCACTGGGCAGTGGGCAGAATCACTCACCCTGCTCATGGGGTACCTTTCTGTGTGTGCACAAGCTCACCAATGCCCAGGACTAGGTGGAGGTTATGTTCACGTGAAATCAACCTTAAGGAGGCCCATGACTTAGAAATGGGTGGTGCACTGTATGTAGTGATTTAATGTACAGAGTTCCTCTGTGAAGCAATGTGTCCCATGTCATTACACATCTCGCTGTAACGGTTGTTGAGCCTATGCCCTCTCCACCTGTTCAGTATACCTCTACCACCTCACTCTCAGTGACAGGATGGGGTCCTGCTGTGCACATACCACGGACCTCATGCATCCACTTTTGCAACCTCACTCCCAGTGACCGAATGGGATCCCACCAAGCACATAGCATGGACCTCATGCATGCTCTCACATAACTCCTTACGTTCTCATCTGTACAGTTGCAGTGGGTTCTGTCCCTGTTGCTATGGGAAACCGACCGCTAGGGAGGGAGTCTGATCACTGATCCCCTCCCTATCAAAAGACACCTCACCTTGCCCAGGTACCCTGCTTCACGACAAGCTGCTATACACCAGTCCTTGGCAACTGCTACCTTCCTCCACTCCTGATGCCGAGTTTATCTTTAAAAATGGACATGCTTCATACCCCAATGTGCTTTACTGTCCCAACTTTTTGTAATTTCCATTACCCAAACAGTTTAATGAACTTTACTGAACTTTGCAATGCAAATTCATACCATGAACATCACAGTCCAATGCATCCATCCCTAACTCACTTTGCTAGACTATGGCTGCCCAAGCATACCTTTCCAGGTGAGAGTCCATAACTTGGTACAACCCTAACCCTCAGGGGGTGTACAACCTAAGGTTCCTAACTCCCATTCATACATACACATACTAGGGACAATTTTAGACAGGAGCCAGTTAACCTGCCAGCATGTCTTGGAGTGTGGGAGGAAACCGGAGCATTCGGAGGAAACCCATGCAGGCACAGGAAGAACATGCAAACTCCAGGCAGGTGGTGCCATGGTTGGGATTCGAACCAATGACCCTAGTACTGCCAGGCAGAAGTGCTAACCATTTAGCCACTGTGCTGCCCTATGGCACTCCCCGCATCTCCACCTCTACTTTGCCTCAGCAGTCGGAAGCAGAGAGTGGAGTAGGACAGAACTCCTCTGCCAGATCCTGCACTTCTCTGTGCAGCCACAAAGAGGCTCAACTCTTTCCCCTCATCTCATCAGTTGGCAACAGAGAGGAGGACAGAACTACTCCTACAGATCCTGCTCCTCTCTCTGCTTCCACAGCACCTTGCCATGTCCACCTCCCCTGGTTTCAGCTTTCAGCAGGTTCCGGCAGCTGACTCCAGCCCTCCTCTGGTCCTCCTCCAGACCCTGCACTTTCTGCTTCCCAGCTCTGTCCTAGCTTCTTCCCAGTAGCAGCACATTGTAAGAGTGGTGCACCATGATGTAAGGCAGGGGTGTCAAACTGGTGGCCCTCCAGCTGTTGCGAAACTACAAGTTCCATGATGTATTGCAAGGCTGACAGTTACAAACATGACTCCCAAAGGCAGAGGTATGATGGGAATAGTAGTTTTGCAACAGCTGGAGGGCCGTCAGTTTGACACCCCTGATGTAAGGGATAGTGGGGGACTCTTGACTTCTGATGGTTGGGGTAAGGGGGGGGGGTGCTCTGGACATATTACAGATACAACCGGCCCATTGAGGGCAACCATAATGATTATACAGTCTGCAAAGAAATTGAGTGCAAATCCTGTGCACTAGAAGAAATTATTTCTTCTTTTTTTTTTTTTAAACTGCACCTTCAGAAAAAAGCTCTATATAAAAACTGATACGCATATATGGAAGCTATTTTGCCTTCCAGTCAAGTGTGGAAAGTTAAAATCAGACTTTTGCTGGAATGCGATCAGTTGATTGTAGTGAACGCAGCTTCATCTCATTTACTAAGCTCAGCAAACATTTAACAAGTAAATCAGTCCCCTCTGTCCTCAGAAACATGTTCAGTATTATTTGTTATGTGTAAGGAACATGACATTTTATTTTGCAGGCTAGGAACAGTTCAGGGAAATGAATGTGCAGGTTCCATGTGATGACACAGCAAACATAAATTGTTCAACATTCACAGGCATTGACAAAGATCCATTTTGTTTCTTTTCTCACAGTCATTTTTAAGAAAAATTTCAAGAAAAATAATCATGACATTCTCAGCATTATTTAGGCACAAATGAAGTTTTGACAGTTTTCCTAAATAAAGAAATCACACTTAACAAAGGTACGGTCTCAGGGTGTTAGGATCGGGGATGCATTTACTTATGTGTACATTTTGGGTAAACCTACAAAAGCTGGTGCATTACCCATTTTAGGATTCAGTCATAAAACCTGAGTGAGACTGCATGATTCTGATAGTGATGTATAAATATGCTGATAAAATAGCACAACATTTTTATGCTGCCAAATAACAAGCCATTAGCAGCGTCAGTTACAGCAGTATAACAGAGGCTCTGAACATTCTGCCACAAATGGAAAATGATGACAAGGAGAAAATGAAAAGACAAATGTTAAAGTCATAATCGGTTTAGGAAATGCAAAGGAACATGAGCAGCCTAATGCAATCACTAAAAGACCTGTCATATATTTATTTTGTAAGCAAATTTTTACAAACAATAGTTTGATAATTTTCTGGAATTGCTGCTAAAGTAATCTTTACTGTAGTACAGGGGATCTTAACCTTTTTACAATTACAGAACCCCAATGGATTGTCCAATATGGCCTCATATTCCCATTGTCAGACTGTCAAAATCGTTATCAGTAATCCTATTAAGTACCAAAATAATGCCGGCCATAGATGGTGTGATTCTCGGCCGGTTCTGCAGGAACCATGTATGGGTAGGCTGAATGTTCCCAAGTTGGTTGATCAGGCAACTTGGGTATAACCAGCCTGCTGGACTTTACATATGATTACTATATGGCTGGTATAGCTGCAAGCGATAATCACTGTCTTCTCCCAGTGGGAATGGAGAGAAAGAAATTCACTCCATGTATGGCCGGCTTAAAGTGTTACTGAACCCGCAACAGTAAAATCAGTATATGCAGTAAAGCATGCTTGTTATACTCACTGTGGAACCTAATGGGTTAATCCTCCACATTGTGTTAAAAGGATGTTTGATCCTGTCTTCTCTGATCCCCCCTTTCTTCTACTGTCCCCAATCCATCTCCTGATAGAACAAAGCCTTGGGGGCAAGATGCACATGCTCAATTTAGTGTGCATTTCTAGAGAGTTTTTATTCCTTGGGAGAATACATGTGATCAGCACTGGGCCAATCAGCACTGTCCAGACAGACAGTCAGGGGTCCTACAGCATCATAGGACAATCAGGGGAGAACGAAAACTCCTACAAGCTTTAACCACACAGACTTTGGTTACAAGACTGCTCTCACTGCTGATGAAAAATGTATTTATCCATTTATATTTACTAAAATAATTGCATTTCCATGTTCTGTGTACTGTGGGAGACCAGATATAGTGAATGCAGCATCCTGGGTTTAGTAACACTTTAAGTAACAAATTGAGGTACACTTTTTGATAATGTTACTCGAATGTCATTGTGCACATCAAGTTGATTTGTCAATTTTGATTTCAGGTTCAGTTATACTGAAAACTCTGTTTTATGTATTTTACATTATTAAGATTTCTAGTGCCATACCCCTGTCATTTGGCGCCAATACCAACAAGTGGTAAGGAGAGTAGGAGTCCTGCTTTAATATAAAAAAAGTATAAAAAAATGTAATTGCTTCAGGTCTTGAACTTGTAAATCCATTATGGGCCAGATCAATTGTTACATGGTACAGAAGCAATACATATGTAGTTTATGTTTGGGCCAAAAAATAATTTCTTTGGCCACATTGCAAAAACTATTCTATATTTTCCTGGAATCCACAGGCATAAAAGATGTAATAAAATAAAAAAAAAGTTTTAGTTTCACCAATGTTAGGTTTAAAACAACGTGTGTTACTAAGCATAAAATTGCACATTTTATTCTACAATTTCTCTATTTTAAAATGACACTAAAATTACATTTCTGGTACAATCCAATGGAGAAATAATTTACAAATTACATAAATGTGATTTTGTTTTTTTAACGCAGTTCTGCAAAAACACATAAAAACAGAAATTAAAAATTTGGTAAATGATTAAATAAAAATCAGCTAAAAATAATGCTTATTAAAAGAGTGGAAGGAGAGAGTTATTAGAATTTATAAGGGTAACTAAAGGATATTAGGGGTTATAATTAGAGATGAGCGAATTATTCAAAAATTCGATTCGGCTGATTCGCCGAATTTGAGGAAGAAATTCGATTCGATGCGAATTAATTCGCTACGAATTTAACTTATTAAAAGGGTTTCTAGGCTTCAGAGAGCCTTTAAATTAGTGCAGAACACTGTACCTTTAATTTAAATGCCCTTGGAGATGAGGAAGGAGAAGGAGAAGGATGAGAAGAAGGAGAAGGATGAGAAGAAGGAGAAGGAGAAGGATGAGAAGAAGGAGAAGGAGAAGGATGAGAAGAAGGAGAAGGATGAGAAGAAGGAGAAGGATGAGAAGAAGGAGAAGGATGAGAAGAAGGAGAAGGATGAGAAGAAGGAGAAGGAGAAGGATGAGAAGAAGGAGAAGGATGAGAAGAAGGAGAAGGAGAAGGATGAGAAGAAGGAGAAGGAGAAGGATGAGAAGAAGGAGAAGAATGAGAAGAAGGAGAAGGATGAGAAGAAGGATGAGAAGAAGGAGAAGGATGAGAAGAAGGAGAAGGATGAGAAGAAGGAGAAGGATGAGAAGAAGAAGGATGAGAAGAAGAAGAAGGATGAGAAGAAGGAGAAGGATGAGAAGAAGGATGAGAAGAAGGAGAAGGATGAGAAGAAGGATGAGAAGAAGGAGAAGGATGAGAAGAAGGAGAAGGATGAGAAGAAGGAGAAGGATGAGAAGATGGAGAAGGATGAGAATAAGGAGAAGGAGAAGGATGAGAAGAAGGAGAAGGATGAGAAGAAGGAGAAGGATGAGAAGAAGGAGAAGGAGAAGGATGAGAAGAAGGAGAAGGATGAGAAGAAGGAGAAGGAGAAGGATGAGAAGAAGGAGAAAGATGAGAAGAAGGAGAAGGAGAAGGATGAGAAGAAGGAGAAGGATGAGAAGAAGGAGAAGGATGAGAAGAAGGATGAGAAGAAGGAGAAGGATGAGAAGAAGGAGAAGGAGAAGGATGACAAGAAGGAGAAGGAAACAAATAGATACAATGTTTCAACCGCTGTATGGAGGGAATGTCACAGAACTGTCAGAAATAGCCTATTTCTGACAGTTCTGTGACATTCACTCCATACAGCGGTTTCAACCTTCTTCTTCTGAGGATGAGGATGAAGAGGAAGAAGAAGAAGAAGAAGAAGTAGGATGAAAATAAGAAGCCGGCAAAAAGTGTATCTGCAGAGCTCCTCTATTCTGCAGATACACTTAGAGGAGCTCTGCAGATACACTTTTTGCCGGCTTGGAATTCTTCTTATTTTCATCCTACTTCTTCTTCTTCTTCTTCATCCTCATCCTCAGAAGAAGAAGAAGAGGATGAGGATGAAGAGGAAGAAGAAGAAGAAGAAGTAGGATGAAAATAAGAAGAATTCCAAGCCGGCAAAAAGTGTATCTGCAGAGCTCCTCTATTCTGCAGATACACTTAGAGGAGCTCTGCAGATACACTTTTTGCCGGCTTGGAATTCTTCTTATTTTCATCCTACTTCTTCTTCTTCTTCTTCATCCTCATCCTCAGAAGAAGAAGAAGAAGATGAGGATGAGGATGAAGAGGAAGAAGAAGAAGAAGAAGTAGGATGAAAATAAGAAGAATTCCAAGCCGGCAAAAAGTGTATCTGCAGAGCTCCTCTATTCTGCAGATACACTTAGAGGAGCTCTGCAGATACACTTTTTGCCGGCTTGGAATTCTTCTTATTTTCATCCTACTTCTTCTTCTTCTTCTTCATCCTCATCCTCATCCTCTTCTTCTTCTTCTGAGGATGAGGATGAAGAAGAAGAAGAAGAAGTAGGATGAAAATAAGAATAATTCCAAACCGGCAAAAAGTGTATCTGCAGAGTTCCTCTATTTCTGACAGTTCTCTGACTTTCACATTTACAGCGGTTGAAACATTGTATCTGTTTCCGAATAAAAACATCTGTATCCTAAATGGAAACAAATAGATACAATGTTTCAACCGCTGTACATGTGAAGGAACTGTCAGAGAACTGTCAGAAATAGCGGAGCTCTCTGCAGGGACACTTTTGCCGGCTGATCGGGAAAAATCCGATTCGCGCACCCGAAGTAGGCTAATATTCGGATTCGACGCGAATCGAATTTTTCCTGAAATTCGAATCGAATTCCACTTCGCCTGGTTCGATTCGCTCATCTCTAGTTATAATTAAAGGGTAATAAAAGCACATTTGTAACTTGTAAGGTTCTTTTTGTATTAACCACCATTATGTGCAGATCAAAGGAGACTCCTTTCATCAGTACATAAATGAATTTGTGTAAATTCACTGAAAAAAGAATATTGTCATATTGTAACTAGGTAGCTATTAAAAATATCCGCAAACACTGTTTGCAGACATTAACACAGGAGCTACTGCACGGCTTCTGAAAATTTGAAGCTGATTTACCAAAGGAATTGATAATGTTCTTACACTAAAATGTGTGAATATCTTATTTTATCCAGTCATTTGTCTGATCTTTGCTTATTTCATCTGCACATAATTGAATAATTGAAATTAATATTAACACAATTTATTCTGTTAACACTGTCAGCTTCCTAAAGTGGAGTTCCACTCACACTGTAAAAAAATAAAAGTCAACAACTCCAAAAACTGTAGCTGTTGACTTTTAAAAAACAGCCACTTACCTGTCCCACGATCCCGCGGTGTTCTCCCCGCAGCCTGTTTCACCAGCCGTCTGGTGTTCCATGCACCAGCATCTTCAGTGTGGGCACCCGGCTGTGACTGCTTGCTGCTACACAGCCGGGTGCCCACTGCACATGCACAAGTAGTGCTGCACTTCCTGAATGGTCTTGTATTCTTCTGGGACCTGTTATGTGTACCAGAAGACCACGTGGAGGGAGGGTAGGAGGACAACTTCTGCTTCCGATCGCCTCGGAGATCGCAGTGGAAGTGGGAGTGGGTACCTGTCAATTTCAGGTACCGCTCCCAAAAGGTGCCAATCCTTAATGGGGAGTGGGGGACCAGTCATTAAAGTGGAACTTCCACTTGTGAGTGGAGCTCCCCTTTAAGTAAACCAGCCTCACAGTCATTTTGACAGCTGGGATTTCACGGATTATAGCAACATAAAAGTAATGGTGTGGGGAAAAAGAACCAAGACATATAACTCACACTCAAGGTACTTAGATGAAGCTTTTGTTTTTGAGAATACATGGTAAAAAGTAAAGGGCATATTTTTCTTAAAAGATAGATTTGCTTTCCCAAATAGTAGCCTAGTCTCCCCGTCCTCATCAAAAATATACCTCACCTTATTGACTCACTTGGCTGATTTCCTCAGCCTGCTCAAAGTCTTAGTAATGTGTGCATCATTTATGGTGTTTTGTTCCCCCTTGGCCTGTGCACATACTAACAATTGCCATAGGGAAAAATGGGCAATCTCCAGAGTTCTTGGAGGTAGCCCATTCATCACTGTTACATAAGTAGGACAGAGGGAAAGCAATGTGTAAAAAAAAATTGTAAACATTGTCATGACTTTAAAAAGGTTACAACAAAGTGTTCAGGCTGATCTCACATGAGACTGGCACATGACCCTTTAACCCTTTACTTGGAACGCTTGGGACCCCTGGATAAAGCTCCAAATGATATTGTCATTTAATATTACCATTAAAGTCAGTGGGTCCACATAACATTGAAGCATCTAGCATTTTCAGTAGATTGCCAAACCCTGTTTCCGTCATGACAGATTTCTTTTAAAATGGTAGGAAAAATACGTAAGGTGCAAAACAAATATTTTCTTTTCATTGGATAAAGACATAGGAATAAGAATATATTTCGATTAACAAAGTATTGCAATGTTGATAGTTCAAACTCAACCTCTTGTGCACCTATCCAAATGTGACTAGTTTTCAACAAGTATAAGGAGATAGGAAAGTGGATAAAAATTTTCATTTTCTTCCTCACCCTTGGGAGCAATGCGATAACTGATTTCAATTTATGATAAGATCAGAGAGGTAGATGATTTGTCATTGGAGAAGAAGGTTAACAAAATGTCAAACATCACTCGTTGAAGTATACAACCTCCTCTTGGATTCTTTTCTTCCCACTGACAGAAAAGAAAGCATTTTCCAATTATCATTTATTTTTATCCATTAAGAAAGTTGCTAGACTCTTTCTTATGTCCCTGCTCCTCTGCTGTACTTTTAGATATGGTGCTTATTGTGCAATAGTTGCCTATGGTGCTTTTATGCCTTCTGTTTGTCTCATGTACGTCATATGCTTTCTTTATTTGGAAGCCTATACCTCTGTTTCCAACTTACTCTCTGTAAAGGGGAATTCTTACTTAAATCAATTTTCTTCAAATACAATCAAAGTGGAAAAATATCCACATTGTTGTACTATATATACTATATTACTATATACTATAATACTATATATTTATATATATATATATATATATATATACACACACACACACACACACATTTAGGTCCATATATATTTGGACACAGGCACAATTTTAGTTTTTTTTCAGGTATTTAACAAAACATATTCACGCTATAGTTATATAATGGGTAGGACAGAAAGTCCACACTCTCAGGTTTAATTTGAGGGTGTGTACATCCAAATTGGAGGAAGTGTTTAGGAATGACAGCTCTTAAGAGTAGCCATCCTCTCTTTTTCATGGGACTAAAAATAGTTGGACAAAATGTTCATTTTTAATATTTTGTTGAGAATCCTTTACTGGCAATGACTGCCTGAAGTCTGGAAACCATGGACATGACCAAAGACTGGGTTTCCTCCTTTCTGATGCTTTGCCAGGCTCTAACTGCAGCTGTCTTCAGTTGTTCTTTGTTTGTGGGTCTTTCTGCCTTTAGTTTTGCCTTCAGGTGTTTTTTGGCAAAGTCTATTCTGACTTTTCTATTATCAAAAAGTCGAGTATCTGGCTGCTGTTACCTAATAGATGTATGAAAGAAAAACCCTCCTATAGGACTTTCATGCAGCAAGTTATAGCATTACACATATAACCAAAGATCTTTCTTTAGAAAGGAATAAACTGTATTACAAAGACATACTCTTTATACTTGCAAAAAATACATAATCTTTAAAACACGCTCTGACAAATATTGCAAGAAAAATGTCTTCATAATATGAAAAACCACCCATAAAGGGAGGAGGTTAACCCAACGCATTTCAATCATTCCACATTTTTGATCTTCTTCAGGGGGTGTAGATGCAAAGAGAGTTTCTAATGAGCACATAGAAAAGGAGTGATAATATGCATATATAAACGGTGGTCGGTACCATTTATGTCATGGCTATAATGATACTTACAGAAAATCAATATTAATCAGAGCAATTGTAAAATATGGACATCCAGGATGAAACCACATGGACCGAGGCCCCAAAGTAGTAGACTCAAGGAGAGCAAGAGTGGTCAGATGTTGACCCCATGTATCTAACGGCAACTGGGAAACATCACATCACCCTCTATACCTTCATTATGAAAAATATATAAATTAAAATAAAAGACTTATTCCATATTACCTTGAAGATAGTAGTAAAAATGATTTATAAGAAGTGAGACTAACCACATTAGACATGGCTAATAGGTGTGATGAATGGAAAAATTTTTAATTCAGTCGTAAGGATGTTACTGGTCCCACTGGACCATGACACGAAACAACTGATTGAAGAAAGATTAAAAGTTTTTTTCTTCCAATAGTGAAGATGTCTCAAATCACTCAAGACCAAGACATAAGATAGTTTGTTGAACAATAAAAATCAACAAATTGTTAATGCACTGGCACAAACTGCCTTAAATGGTATTGAAAGTCATCACTGTTATAATTATCCATGACGCTTACTAGAATATAGAGATATAAAAGTATCCTTGACTCAGAATAATGCAAAGTAAAGTTATGGAAAGTCTCTCCATGGACAGAATTATATCCAGCTAGGATATCTATAAATGGAAAAACACACCAAAGGGTGAAAATAGTGACAGTTTGTCATAGATATTGATATCCTATAAAAGGGCGGGGTTCATTGCTCACCAAACCATGAAGATAACACAGAAAACCACCTTAGAAACTGGGATGTCAAACCACTAAGAGGCAAAGATAAAAAAGGCCTCAGACAATAGAGTTTTCTATAAGGAAAAAAAATAATAATAAAAATAAAAATCGGCCATGAGCTCATTGACAAAACTTTCCATAGTAATAAGTACTTCTTTTTCCCAAAAGAAGAGATTCATGCTCACCAAAGCATGGAGATGAAATAAGAGACCATCTTCAAGGCAAAAAGCCATAAGCCAAATGCAATAATGCATCCAATAAATAAGGTTCAATGTAGAATAATTATCTCATCAAAGGGTGATCTAATGAACCTGTGCCATTAGCCCGGAGGAAGGGAAACCACCTCCCATGACGCCCAAAATGGCGTCTCCATGCGGCTACCCCGGTGTCCGTGCGAGAGATGAACTCCCCCGGTGTCCGCCACGACACCCGTCGTAAAAATGTGATGTCATGCAAGAGCCCAGCGCGATGACGCAAACATGCAGGGTGTACGTGCAGCGATACACAACGTCCGAGGCAGTCATTGGATGCCGCCGGCGCGTAAGATTGCCCCCCCAGGCCATGGATTAAGTAACTTCCTCCGCACTGCAGGAGGCAGTGCATGGTTCACAGGAAAATAATTCCTCGTGAAACCAGCCACATCTTGTGCCAGATGCTCTGAAAGAAGGCCACCCATCAGGACCATAGCCAGCATCATCCCGGGGATCAACTGAAATACAAAAAAAAGCAAGAATAGTGACAAAAGGATTGGTTTGTTTATAATATCAAAATAACAAAAATATTCAATTTCATAACATATACAAACAATAATGAAAATAGTAGTGCACATCCCCTGATAGGCGCCTGAACTTGGGTAGATATGAAAAAAATCTATTTTTATTACAATATATAAGAGTGAGTCCAAGGATTCTAAATGGACTAAAAGGTAAATTCAGAAGGAAATTCAAATCGGTTTTGCCAGAAGTAAATCCCTTAAAAAATGGGTGAAAGGATATAGCTTCATACAAACCTAGAGGCACTGTAGCCTGCATCCTGCATATCCATTTCTCTTCTAATTGGAAGAGATTTTTGTTCCAATTCCCTCCATGATCAGGAATGTGTATACGATCCAAAGCAATGAATTTAACTTGAGGGACTCTATAATTATGGGCTAATGCCGCATGTCTTTCAATGGGGAGATATCGATTACCTATTTGCATACTATAAATATGTTTGTAAATGCGATGCCAAAATTCTTGTTTGGTCTTACCAATATAGAATTTGCCGCATTCACACGACATTAGATATACCACCCCTCTAGTCTGGCAATTAGCAAAATGTTTTAATGTGTAATGGGTCCCATTAGGTATCGTAAAGACTTTCTTCTGAATTTGACCATAATAAATTCCCACAATTCCTTCTGAATTATACCTTTCTCCAAAGCACAATCAATCAGCTAATAGAAATCTGAAACAAATTTTTCCATCAAGGTAATAGGAATGGGACGGTACCAGCTCTTATTAAGCAGCATCTTATAACACATTTCCCTGTATTGTATGTTGTCCATAATGACTACATTGCCACCTTTATCAGACGGTTTGATTATAATGTTGTTATTCTCCTGTAAAGTACGTAAAGCGGTTTGTTCAATTTGAGACAAATTCTCATTGTGAATCCGATTACTGTATATGAGAGTTTCTTAATATCCCTTAATGTTTGCTTAACCCCCCTGGCGATATTCCCAAGTGTAGCTCGGGGTTAACTCTCAGTACCAAAAATGGTCACCCCCAGCTACACTCGTGATTACCCTGCAGCATTGCTACAGGATCCCTCAATCACTTACCTTGTCCTGCGCTCCCACTATGTCCCCCCTGCAGCGTCCCTGGCCATGTCCTCCAGCCGATGCCGGTACCCGTCTTCCGAGTTCCGTTCCCTGCGAGCGTCGGGACGTACGAGACATACGGGGGACGGAACCAACGGGAAATTCAAAAATGTGACATTCACTAAAATCTGATAGTATTACATTACTGTATCAAACCATTTCACATACATTTTATCCCTAGTGCTTTCTCCTGTGCCCTGCCTGCATTTTTACCATTCTTTCTGCCTGGAAACTGAGAAACGTCCATGGCGTCCAAAAGGTGTCCCTTTAGGTCAAAAGCGGTTTTAGAACAGCTAGAGAACAGCGATAGTAAATTAGAACCACTTGCAGAATTAAGTGATAATGATTCGTGGGGAATTCGTTATCAGACACTGAAAAGCGACTAAGCTCAGCGTTGTGCGAACTTGGCGCTCTATTTCAGATTTAAGTGTTTTTGGTTTGATTACATTATTGAATTATTGAATTATTATTATTATTTTTATGATTATTTATTATATTATAATTTATGATTTCGTGTTTCAAATTTTATCATACCCGGGATGTTTACTAGACTCTTGTTTTGACAGATTTCAGTAAGTTATTCCTAAGAATTACAGGTCTACAATAAAAAAACAACATAATTCCATGCAAAAAAATGTACCGCTTTGAGCACAGAAATACTGACAAAATCAGACCGCTAGGGAGGTTAAGAAATATTGCAATACTCTGATAGTTATTTAACAAAAGGAATTTGGAGGATAATTTTTTAAATTGAATAAAATAATTGGGCTGAGATTGATCAGTCTTGCCCAATAATAGATCAAGATCCAATTGATCAATGAGGTCACTCGACTGACTTTCTTCCAACAGGAGAGTCAAGTCACCAAACGGCCTTGAATCACGGCTGGAGTACTGAGACCAATCAAAAGACTACCTTATTGTCTGATTTGACATGTGCACAACTAAGAGAAAGTTTCCTGGCAAATAACTGAAGATCTTTAACTACTTCAGATTCATCAGTTTTGGTGTGGGCAAAAACTCAATCCAAGAGACAACACATTTTCTTCCGTTTGAGTTAGCATATATGAGGAAAAATTAACAATATTTAATGTCGTAGTTAAGTGCGAATCAAGTAATGTTCTATGCCCCGACCTGGACTCCCCCGTTGGAGGCCTCTCCCCGAGTTCGACCTAAAAAAACAGAAGGATGTGATTGGTACATCGGAAAGGGAAGATTCTGACTCACCTGCCACTTCGCCTTCAAAGTGAGAAGGTCACATAGTGAAACCCTGTGACTCACCTAATGTGTTATCCCGAGATTGTGTAGAATTAGTGTCTAATGAATGTTTCTTAATTTCTTGTTCAAAGGAACCCCTACTATTGCGGTTCCTTGTCCCCTAATCAGAATGTTAATCATCTGAAGAGAGGAGGAGGAATCAGAATCAGTTTGTGTATCATTAAATTGTGCTGCCCCTTGTGTGTCATGTGTAATGTGAGGATATCGCCTCTTCTGGGGGCGATTATGTTGGAGAGTTGTCCACCTATATGCTTTCTCTTCCAAAAACGCTGTTTTGTCTCACCAAAATTTATTTTCTTTTTTAGTCAATATATGCTTGTTTAAATCAGCCAAACCTTCCCTCAGTTTTCTCTCCAAATCTGGATACAGTGAGTTTGTTTTGAATACAGATAATTTCTCTGCAGTTTCAATGTACTTATCTAAGGACAATATCTGTTTGTTATATTCCGTAGTCTATATGGATATCATTTTCTGTGAACATGATTGTAAATTCTCCTCCCATTCCCTTTTGAATTCCTCACTATTTTTTTTTGATATTGGGAAGAATCTGGATCCTTAGCCCTAATGGGTTAATTTTCTCTCTGGCGTATATTTGAAATGATTTAATATGCCAAAAAGTGCTGATTTCTTTTTCAGAAGCTTTCCCAATATCAACAACAGTGAAAAAAATCTCTGTTTCAGTTTGTTATTTCTGAGAAAAATCAGTCTGAGAAGTAGACATTAAATTTACCCATTCTTGACCTTGGAACTCACTCATGTTGAAAGTTCAATTCTTTTTGAAATACAATACTTCACAAATAGTGGATGTGCACTGTAAAAAAATAAGAAAATGTAATATATAATAATTACAAATTTATAGCATTATAATATCAGAAGATATTCTTGTGGGAGAATTTAAGGGTGGATAACACCCAAATAAAGTCATTATCAAAAAATTGAGTATCTGGCTGCTTGCCCCTAATAGATGTATGAAAGCAAAGCCCCCCTATGTGACTTTTCTATTCTTCAGGCTCATGAATGGTTTGCACCTTGTAGTTAACCCTCTGTATTTGCTCTCGTGTAGTCTTCTCTTGATTGTAGACTTTGACAATGATATGCCCACCTCCTGGAGAGTGTCCTTCACTGGTCTGGATGTTATAAATCGTTTTTTCTTTACCATAGAGAGGATCCTGCGATCATCCACCACTGTTGTTTATCGTGGATGCCCATGCCTTTTTATGTTGCTGAGCTCACCAGTGCATTCTTCTTTCCTCAGAATGTACCAAACAGTTTATTTGGCCACACCTAATGTTGCTGCAATCTCCCTGATGGATTTGTTTCGTTTTTGAAGCCTTACAATGGCCTGTTTCAATTGCATGGACAGCTCCTTTGAACACATGATGTAGGTTCACAGCAATAGATTCCAAATGCAAATACCACACTTAGAATCAGCTCCAGACCTTTTACCTACCTAATTGATGAAGAAATAATGGAGTAGCCCACACCTGGCCATGAAACAGCTTTTGATTCAATTGTCCAATTACTTTTGGTCCTTTGAAAAAGGGGGAATGGCTACTCTTAAGTGCTGTAATTCCTAAACCCTTCCTCCAATTTGGATGTACATACCCTCAAATTAAACCTGAGAGTGTGCACTTATAAATACCTGAAAAAACTAAAATTGGACCTGTGTTCAAATATATTTGGACCTAATTATATATATATATATATATATATATATATATACATATACATATACATATATTTATTTATTTATTTTAACTAAATTAATCTGTAATGATATAGAAATGACTAACTTTCCAGGGACCAAACCTTTATTTTTTATCTGGTGTCTTGGAAGCCAATCTGGTCAGGTCTCTTCCTTTATATTTACAGCATGATTTATTCAAATGTATGAATTCTGGGATTGGAATCTAGGGTTTATTTTGGTTTAAAGAGACCATTAAAAAACTGATTCACAAGGACTGTCACTTTGGTCTTTTAATATTGAAGAGTGTTAATAGGTGATTGGATAAATCTATACAGTGCCTTGAAAAAGTATTCAAACCCCTTGAAATTTTCCACATGTTGTCATGTTACAACCAAAATGTAAATGTATTTTATTGGGATTTTATGTGATAGATCAACACAAAGTGGCAGATAGTTGTGAAGTGGAAGGAAAATGATAAATGGTTTTCAAATTTTTTTACAAATAAATATCTGAAAAGTGTGGCGTGCATTTGTATTCATCCCCCTTTACTGTGATACCCTAACTAAAATCTAGTGGAACCAATTGCCTTCAGAAGTCACCTAATTAGTAAATAGAGTACACATGTGTGTAATTTAATCTCAGTATACAACTGTTCTGTGAAGCCTTCAGAAGGTTGTTAGAAAACATTAGTGAACAAACAGCATCATGAAGGCCAAGGAACGCACCAGACAGGTCAGAGATAAAGTTGTGGAGAAGTTTAAAGCAGGGTTAGGTTATAAAAAATATCCCAAGCTTTGAACATCTCACGGAGCACTGTTCAATCCATCATCTGAAAATTGAAAGAGTATGGCTCAACTGCAAACCTACCAAGACATGTCCGTCCACCTAGACCACGGGTGTCCAAACTTTTTTCAAAGAGGGCCAGATTGGATGAAGTGAACATGGTGGAGGGCCGAACATTTTTCCGAACATTCTTTGAACCATTACAATTAAATGCAAATAAATTATTTTATGCCAAGTTAATTGCAAACGACATACTTTTCATTTCATAACATTAAGATCAACTGACAGCTGAGTTTTCACAATGTATTGAAAATAAATTTAAAAAAAACTTACCTGCACTAATGTGAAGGGTGAAAAAGGTAGCTGGAGCTGAAGTCTGTGCTCGGCAGCTGGGAGGGGAAGAGAAACACACTTTACGCTGGAAGCCCGGCCCTGACGTCACCGCCCTCTGTCGCTCCCAGCGCGGCGCAGTCACGCATGCGCACTGCTCTCAAGCAGAAGACTGTCTGCCACAGAAGGGAGGGCCGTGCAACAGCCGCATTTACACAGACCAGGGAGAACGCGCCGCAGTCAGGCATGCGCACTGCCCTCTGCTCTCAAGCAGAAGACTGTCTGCCATAGAAGGGAGGGCCGTGGGAGGGCCACATTACACAGAGCAGGGAGGGCTGTTGGAGGGCCGTATTAAACTGACCCCGGGCCGTAAATGGCCCACAGGCAGGACTTTGGACATGCCTGGCCTAGACTGACAGGCTAGGCAAGGACAGCATTCATCATTTTTGGTTGGAACACGACAAAATGTGGAAGATTTCAAGAGGTACGAATACTTTTTCAAGGCACTGTAGGTAAAGTAGAAAACTTTTTCATTTATAGCTTAGAAATGAATTCATTTGCATGTTCTTGGACAAGTTTTCTTTTTCAAGGTTATTTTTTATATCTATTGTATGTATCATTTAAATACTTTTGAAATGTAATTATTTATCGAGGACCAAAGGTAGTGGATAACTATGCCATTCTTAGCTAGGTAGTTATCTAAGCAATAGATGTCCACCAATTTGGCAGCAATAGACTGGATGTATTATATTAGTACCAATAATGGATCTATCTTTAGATTTTTTGGCAGCTTGTATTCTTTTGAAGCCTGTATTCTTTATATTTAACACAGGGACTTCTGTCATGTACTGAAGTGCACTGTTATCAACTTTATAAAAGTGTTTTGCCAAGTACCCTGTGGCATTTGTCTCATGATTCAAAGTACACCTGCAGCTTTCATTGAAATTGTTTTGTGTGTTCTGGGAACAGTTGTAG
This sequence comes from Staurois parvus, assembly GCF_062004578.1. NCBI lineage: Eukaryota > Metazoa > Chordata > Amphibia > Anura > Ranidae > Staurois > Staurois parvus. Next base: position 2,340,937 of record NW_028317968.1, read on the forward strand.
AGAATTATACATCTTTCTAAACAAAGGAAACCAGGATGGCCATTGTTTTTCCATGGCTTGGTTGGTACAAGTACAACATTTCACAGATCATTGGAGCACCGCAGGGCAAATATGTAACCTTGAGAGCCTATGTGGATGCTATCAAGCTTGAGGACAAGGGGCCCTATTGGAGTTTGCAAAATAAAAAACACCCCTATGGTATTGCATTTTCCAACTTCTTACTCTCAAAAAAAAATCAAAGCTAGCTAAAAATACAGGGCTGCTTTTTGTGCATTGATCTACTCACCTAGGTCAGCTACTATGGAGTTATTCTTTCTGTGCACAGGAAATGAGGTGAATCAACACACAATGCAGAGGGAGCCATGCTGAAAATAAAACAGAGCCTATCCTATGTGGATTTTTCATACTATTAAAACTGTATTAAATATATTTAATTAATAGAATTTGTATCTATCTATGGTATGATTTTATAGATAAGAACAAATAAAGGAATTATATTCATCTATGCAGTTTCAAATATATGGTTAGAAATGATTTCACAAAGAAAATTTTTTTTAACAGTATTCTATACTATTAATACCACTATCATAATCCCATTACAATATTATAATGCTGTACTAATAATAATGCTCATTTTGTTTGTAGAAACGATATCTGTGATGAGAAGAGAAGAGGCAGGTGAGACTATAGTACTACTAAAGTCTAATTGATATTTTCCTACTAAACATAAACAGAAGTGTTGACTGGACTCAGATTGTAATGTAGTTTATAAAACTGAGTTACAAACATTAATAGATGTAGCTCTATATTAACTACATGCCAACTGCCCTATAGCAGAAGTACTGCTACAGGGTGGCACAGCTGTGCAAAATCACACATACAGTATATATATATATATATATATATATATATATATATATAATATACACACAAGATTTGCCACTATTGGTGGCTGGGGATGTCTATCACTCAGCCGGAACTCGGTGGCCGTCGGCAAAGCTGACAGGGGAAAGACCTGTGTGTAAACAACACAGGTCTCTCTACTGTCAGCATGGACATGCTGCTTTGTATCTCTCTCCACAGCATGTCTCCCAAGTAAAACAGCACACACCACACAATGTAAAACACACACCGCACTGTTAAGCCTTTGATTGACCCAGATGTTAACCCCTTCCTGCCCAGTGTCATTAGTACAGTGTCAATGCTTTTTATTAGCACTGATCACTGTATTGGTGTCACTGGGAATGTCAGTGGCAGTTAGTCCCCCCCAGCGTCAGAATGCCTGCTGCAGTCCCGCTATAAGTTGCTCATCGGCGCCATTACTAGTATAAAAAAAAATAAAAATTTCAGTATATATACACAACCATTTGTAGACGCTATAACTTTCACGTAAACCAATTAATTTACACATATTGGGATTTTTTTTTCAGCAAAGGCATGTAGCAAAATACATTTTGGCCTAAATTGATGGCGAAATTTGACTTTTAAAAATGTATTAAATATGTTTTATAGCAAAAAGTCAAAAATATAGGTTTTTTTTTCAAAATTGTCTATTTATTTTGTTTATAGCGCAAAAAAATAAAAACCGCAGAGGTGATCAAATACCACTGAAAGAAAGCTCTAATTGTGGGAAAAATTACATAAATTTCATTTATGCACAGCGTTGCAATTGTCAGTTAACGTAACACAGCGCCATATCGCAAAAAATGGCCTGGTCAGGAAGGGGGGTGAATCCTCTGGAGGGCAAGTGGTTAACACATGCTCTGTATATGTATGTCCCGTATATGGGGTATATGTTTAGGTGATACTAGAGGTCTTTGACATTCTGAAAGTGAAAAATGATACCAGATCTTTACTGCTAATCTAGCAATATTGGCATTTGCCAAAAGAGCTGGTGCATTTTATAATGTTTGAAAACTAGAATATTCTTCTTTTTTGCTGCTCAGATGTCACACATTTAGATAAATCTATTTATATAAATCTGCAAGGTTCAGTGCTGCTTATTTGTATGGTTCCTTGGGATTCACAAATATAGACATAAGGCTATGACCAGAATATACCAGCCCACATCTTTAATTATTACACAACTTTGCTCCTGTAGACTTGGCAAAGTCGTGTAGTAAATACAGATGTGGGCTAGCATACTGAAGCTGCATATTACCTTTTGTCTTGCCCTTGGTTTCAGTAATGAAAATGAACCATGCAGACAGCCCATGGCTAATTCCACAACTTCACAGCTCTGTTACATCAATTAAGAAAATGTAATCATGCTTTGAATGATTGTATGACAGTATAACTCCAAAGTTATTTCTAAAAAGTGATAAACTGCTCTATTACAGTCAAATGCAAATTTGCGTGTTTAAAGTGAATGTAACCCCTAACAATTAACTTCTCTTATTTGCTACCATTGGTAGCACTTTGTTATATCTTGATAAGTGCAGAAAGACCCCAGATATTATTTTGAACTACAGAATAAGCCTTAAAGTGATACTAAAGGTTATTTTTTTTTGTTAAATAACAAACATGTCTATACTTACTTACTCTGTGTAGTGGTTTTGCACAGAGCAGCCTGGATCCTCTTCTTCTTGGGTCCTCCGCAGGCTCTTCTGACTCCTCCTGTCTGTCGGGGGCCCCTACACAAGCAGCTTGCCATGGGGGCACCCGCTGCTCCATATGTCCATTCACACATAGAGCTGCGGCTCTCCTCACTGGCTGACTGGCTGTGATTGACAGCAGTGGAAGCCAATGGCTACCGCTTGCCGTCTCAGCCAATAAGGAGGCAGAGACTCGGGACAGCCGAGGCTGTCATGCACATCGCTGGATCTCGATGAGGCTCAGGTAAGTATTGAGGGGTCTGTGGGCACTGCTGCACACAGAAGGTTTTTTACCTTCATGCATAGAATGTATGAAGGTAAAAAACCTTGAGTCTTTACAACCACTTTAAAGTGATACTAAACCCACAACAGTAAAATCAGTCTGTTTATGCAGTAAAACATGCTTGTTATACTCACTGTGGAACCTAAGGGGTTAATCCTCTGCATTGTGTAAAAAGGCTGTTTGATCTTGACTTCTCTGATCCTCCCCTTCTTCTAGTGTCTCCCTCTTATCTCCTGAAAAGACATATCGTGTGGAGTCACTCTGCACAATCTCTCTGGTATGTATTGCTAGAGAGGTTTTTTTTTAATTTTCTTGGGAGAGTGCATGTGATCAGCACAGGGCCAATCAGCACTGTCCAGACAGAAGCCAGGGGTTCTGCCTCCTCCTAGAGCAAAATGAAAACTCCTCCTACAAGCTTTAACATGTGCTCGGCTGGACACTAATAGAAGTCACAAGACTGCTCTAACTGCTGATGAGAAAAGGTACTTAGCAGTTTATATTTACTAAAATAATTGCATTTCATGTTGTGTGTACTGTGGGAGACCAGATATAGTGAATGCAGGATCCTGGGTTTAGTAACACTTTAATGTTGTAAAGATGTGAACGTGGGAGTGGTTAAGAAGTATAGCAAGGCTGAAAATACTCAGCCCACAAAATTGCTGTGGGAGTTATTTACTAAAGCAGCATGGTGCAAAATCTGGTGCAGCTCTGCATAGAAACCAATCAGTTTCCAGGGTTTTTTGTCAAAGCCTAATTGAACAAGCTGAAGTTTGAAGCTGATTGACTGCCATGCACAGTAGCACCAGATTCTGAGTGCACTAGTTTTAGTAAATTTGCCCCTCTGTGTTGTCAGCCAACAGGACTTATTTTTCTTTACTTGCAGGGTCTCTAAAAGGGAAAAACACAGGGAAACGTACATGTAATACATGGGCGTATTTTTTTTTTGCCTTGACATAGACTTTGTTTCTAAAGATGACAGCCCCAGGCTTCTGGAGTCCCCTGGCACTTCTGTAGACAGGCCGCAATCTATGTTTTTTTAAATTAATATATGTCTCCTTAAGTTAACTGACTTTAATTACTGCAGTATTAACCATCTATCAAAGGGTTATAGATGTAAAGATTTTTATTTTATCAGAAGATCTGAAAGCATTGATACATATATAAAAGAACTCCATTTTTTAAGCCTATGTACAGATTATAATTTAGTCTGGAGTTGAACAATTTACCAGGCCCACTTTTGCTTGGTCCCTCATACTGTCAGTACAAAATTTGTTTGCAAATTTTGCAATATCAGAACTGGCCAAACACAGCCTTATTATAACTAGGCTAAGACACCCTAGATCTATTCCTACTGAGCCATGAACAAGCTTCATTAGTTTAGATTTGCAGTTCCATGTAATAGAACTATGGTATGCTTGTTTGAAATAATAAAAGTTGCCTGAAAGATATTTGTGTGGTTCTCATTTGAAAATAGCCAACAGATCCATTTATTGTGGTCAGAGGCTCATTTGACATCTTTGTGTTATTTAACTTCAGTGTAAGGCTCATGCAGCTTTACTTTTGAGCGTATTACAGCGTAAATTGGGCAATGTTTCTAAAAAACAAACAATCTACAAAAACACAATAATGTAGTGATGCAAATTCAGACATTTTTATTGATTTATTTTTCCTGCAGAAATACGATTAGTGAATGGAGTGAGCCGCTGCCAGGGAAGAGTTGAAGTTCTACATAATGGAACCTGGGGAACAGTGTGTGATGACGATTGGGACATTGTAGATGCAAATGTTGTTTGTCGACAGCTGGGTTGTGGCCATGCTATATCTGTACCAAACCGGCTCCTTTTTGGTCAAGGCACAGGACCAATTTATCTAGATAATGTGGACTGCAAAGGAAGAGAAACAGCACTAAGCCAATGCAGAAGCCTTGGATGGGGAGTTCATAACTGTTATCACTACGAGGATGTCGCTGTCACCTGTAATGGTAAAAAGGTTTGGTTCCAGTCTGTAATAGAAATGATTAAAAAAAAGGTTATACTACTGTATTATGTTGCGTTGACATGACATGAATAATACCAATGTGCAGGGGCGGACTGACAACTTATGGGGCCCCCGGGCAATAGGGGATCATGGGGCCCCTGTGTCCTTGCACACACTCAAAAAAGCCTATAAAAAAGGTACCAGGGGCATTTCATGGGGCCCCCTACTGACCCTGGGCCCTCAGGCAGTGCCTGAGTGCTCAAATGGTCAGTCCGCCCCTGCCAATGTGTACCAGTTTTGTTAGGAGGAACAGCATGTACAACAACTAATTTTTTACAAAGTTCTCCCAGTTGCAACAGGTGATTACCTACATCTTGCTGTTCAAAAGAAAATCACCTATTGCAAGCTACAAAGAAATGAGTTAAACCCCTTGACGCCGACATCACACAAATATGCAGCCTCACAGAACTGGCCTTTTTTCCGTGGGGCCACATATTTGCGTACCTGTCTTTGTGCTGGGAGAGCGCTGCACAGCGTGCTCCCAGCACAAAGTCCGGGGTGTCACTGAGAGCCCCAGGTCCCATTCTAATATTCGTGACACGGGACTCCCGATTCCGGGCCAAATGATCGCTGTGATAGCCTCTGATTGGCTATCACAGTGATCAGTCACTGTGAAGCCCTCCCCCCTTGGTTTACTTTTTCTCTCTGAATGAAGTATCTCTCTCTCTCTCTCCTTGCATAGAGGGAAACAAAAGTTAAATACATAATTAAATAAATAATAAAAAATAAAATAAAAAATAAAGAGAAAATACCTAGATCAAGGTTGAATCTAGTTCATTGCCAGGGTTAGTGTTTGGGTCAAGGTCAGAGTCAAAGTTCAAGGTCAAAGGTCAGTTTTTTTTTTTTTTAAATTGGTATCAGTGTCAGTAAGTGTCAGTGTGTTTTAGGTAAAAAAAAACCCCAAAAAACAAAGTGCACACTATTGTTTCTGGGCTGTTGTACAGGTACAAACAGCAAATAACAAACACATATATGGTATTGCTGTGATCGTCAAGAGCTGTATTTTGGGTTGTTCTTTGGTGGTAGGTTATGGTAGTAAAAAGAAACACACAGATAAATTTAAAAAAAAGTATTTTTTATTACTAATTTGGGCCAGTTTTCCTTTGATAATAAAAAAAATCAGGAGATATCCATTACCATTTACCACCAAATGAAAGCCCAATTTGTCCTGAAAAAAACAAGGTATAATCCACCTAGATGTACAAAGCAGTTGTGATGATATGTACGGTTTTACTAACACATGTCAACGTTGCAAAATTTCACTTAGACTTTAAGATTTGTTTTACCCTTAGGCGTGAAGGGGTTAAGAATAAAAAAAAAATTCAAACTAACTTCCTTTTATGTTTGTTGTACAAAAGGCAGTTTGAATCAAGTTTATTGAATCATATTTTAATAACATTTTATACCAGATGCCTCTATGGATTTTACAGTAGAATAATACTATGTACAAGTTACACTCACCAGCCACTTTATTAGGTACACCTTGCTAGTACCGAGTTGGACCCCCTTTTGCCTTCAGTACTGCCTTAATTCTTCATGGGAAAGATTCAACAAGGTGTAGGACACATTCCTCAGAGATAGCCTCACAAGTTGCTGCAGATTTGTCAGCTGCACATCCATGATGCGAATCTCCCAATCCACCACATCCCAAAGGTGCTCTATTGGATTGAGATCTGGTGACTGTGGAGGTCATTGGAGTATAATGAACTCATTGTCATGTTCAAGAAGGAAGTGGCCATCAGAAGATGGGTACACTGTAGTCACAAAAGGATGGAAATGGTCAGCAACAATACTTAGGTAGGCCATGGCTTTAAATGATGCTCAGTTGGTACTAAGGGGTCCAAAGTGTGCCAAAATATATCCCCCACACCATTACACCACCAGCCTGAACCATTGAAACAAGGCAGGATGGATCCATGCTTTCATGGTGTTTATGCCAAATTCTGGCCCTACCATCTGACTCATCAGACCTTGCAACGTTTTTTTCCAATCTTCTATTGTCCAATTTTGGTGAGCCTGTGCAAATTGTAGCCTCCGTTTTCTGTTCTCAGCTTACAGGAGTGGCACCCGGTGTGCTCTTCTGCTGTTGTAGCCCATCTGCTTCAAGGTTCGATGTGTTGAGCATTCAATAGATGGTATTTTGCATACCTTGGTTGTAACGAGTGGTTATTTGAGTTACTGTTGCCTTTCTATCATCTCCAACCAGTCTGCCCATTCTCCTTTGACATCAACAAGGCATTTTTGTCCACACAACTGCCGCTCACTGGATATTTTCTCTTTTTTGGACCATTTTCTGTATACTCACTCTAGAGATGGTTGTGTGTAAAAATACCAGTAGATCAGTCTTTGAAATACTCAGACCAGCCTGTCTGGCACTGTGATGACTAAGCACATGTTTGTGTGAAACAGGATTACTGTTCTTTGTCCAGTGTGGAAGCTGTTATGTCTACACTGTACTGCTTGCGTAGACTTCAATAAAGGATTTTACATCTGCTACACTGTTGACAGTGTGGCAAACCTATTTCTTTCTTCGTCTGGCACCAACAACCATGCCACATTCAAAGTCTTTTAAATCCCCTTTCTTCCCCATTTTGATTCTCGGTTTGAACTTCAGCAAGTCACCTTCACAATGTCTTGATGTCTAAATGCATTGAGTTGCTGCCATGTGATTGGCTGATTAACAATTTGTGTTACCCAGCAATTGAACAGATGTACCAAACAAAGAAGCTGGTGAGTGTAATTGTATTGATAGACCACTTGAGCACTGGGCACTCTTTTAGGGACTGCATTTACTTTTCTAAGTCCCAATGACAAGTTAAGTTGCCCATTGTCAGTGAAGTTGTGTGCTGGTACTGTTGATGATCAGTGAGAGTTAGGCTTTAGTGATTCTCTCAACTTGATGGCTTCTAATCCTACTATAAACTATTCTAAAGTGTCCTATATCACTATGCAAACATGATTTTTTTCACTGTGTGTACAGGGAAAATCTTGTGAAGTATTCTCTTTATTTCCTGGGAGCCCTAGCAGCCATCTTAGAACAGGTCACAAATGAGCCATACCCTTCCTCCCCCTCCAGCAATAGATCCCTGCAGTAATGATCTCGTGGTTACTGAAACTAATGCTATCTGAATAATATAGTAAGTGATCTATTTCTGCATGAAAGAGATGACTGAATCAGGCCCCCTTGGCTTGATCAACTAACACATGAACAGAAAAACTGAAAGAAAACGTTTAAAAGTGTGCATAAAATAAATAAAATATTGTGCTTAAAAAAGATTCCAACTCCCTATCAATTGTCAGATCCCAGTAAACACGATGGATCTTCTGTAACACAGAGGAATCCTTAGAATAACTTTCAGGTTGAGGAAACCTCTGCTAATATCTAGTATATAGCTCACATTCCATTAGTGAGAACAGCAGCAAAATACAAATAAATATAAGAATTGGGAATGTGACACGTTTTCTGTATTTGACACCTAGGGCTGCTCTATACAACAACATTATTTTAATAATAATAACATGAATACGTTGAATTGAATAATAATAATGGCCAAAAAATCAGGCCTCGTTCACAGTGCGATTTCTCCTGCATTTGCCATCACACGGCAATGCATGGCAATGGAAATCACCTTATTATCTATGGTGTCCATTCACATCTATGCACAATGGTGCAGTCCCCTTTAAGTGAAGCATAGTATGTTTTTGGCCCCCTAGAATACTGTGTGTACATGCATTTTTGGTCTGTTTTTAGGAAGGTTTTAAGTTGAACAACCTATCTCCTCCTACAAAAAAACATGAAGCATGAAAATGCATCAAAAACAATGTGAAATGTACATAAATGTACTACAGAGATGCACAAAACACCTGATTATGCAGCAGCACTGGTGTGAACTAAGGCTTAATACACAGAGTGAAAACAGCAGTATTCCCTCACATTACTGGTCAGTGGAGAATTATCTGTTTACTATGATGGTCAAAATAAATCCCCCCCATCTGTGATTAGTGAAATGGCCCTTTAATTTAGTTACCAGTGTGGTGCCACTTTGGTCGTTAGTGGAGAAGGGCCCCATTATGCTGGGGGTCAGAGGTAAGAATGCTCCTTACATTGGTGGTCAATACTAAAAATGCCTCACTTATAGATAGCTAAAAAGATAATTGGCGTCAGTGATTTTTTTTATCTAAAAGTCAGAAATTGCTCAAGAATCTCTTAACAACCTACCAAAACTCTAGGGTTCCATAGAACCCTGTCAGAGAAAGGTTGCTGTGTAATATCTGCTAGGCATGTGCATTTTGTTTTGTACAGAAATGATTTTTGGCCAAAAATTATATTTTTGGAGATTCAGATACACAATGGGTAAAATAAGCAGTAAACACGTCACCATTTTTCTCAGTAAATATATTTCTAAAGGTGCTATTGACATTAAATTTTTACTACATGTCGCTAACAACCCGTGCAATCCATACATACAAAGAAACCAAAACAAATAAGTTCAGAAATTAAGTTATGTGTAATAAAATGGAATGACACAGGGAAAAAGTATAGAACACAAAGAAAGGGAGGTGCAAAAAAGACATGGAAAGCCAAGACACCAGCTGAAATCTATCAGTAATCAGAAAGCAATCCTGTCCCTTGTCAGTGCAAATGAATATCAGCTGGTTCAGTCTCAAATGATGGCCTATAAAAAGGTGTCTCTTTACCAAGGTATTACACAAGAAACATCTCATGATGGGTAAAAGCAAAGAGCTCTCTCAAGACTATCACAACCTTATTATTGCAAAACATACTGATGGTATTGGTTACAGAATAATTTCTAAACTTCCAAATGTTTCTGTGAGCACTGTTGGGGCCATAATCCGTAAGTGGCAAGAACATAATTTCACCATAAACCAGCCACGACCAGGTGCTCCTTGCAAAATTTCTGTCTGACAGAGGAGTGAAAAGGATTATCAGAAGAGTTTTCCAAGAGCCAGGGACCACTTGTGCAAAGCTTCAGAAAGACCTGGAAGTAGCAGGTACAATTGTTTCAAAGAAAACAATAAGTACTGCACTCAAAACGCCATGACCTGTATGCATGCTCACCATACAAAACTCAATTGCTGAAGAAAAAGTATGTTGAAGCTCCTTTAACGTTTGCTGCACAACATTTAGACATGTCTGTGAAATACTGGGAGAGTATAGTCTGGTCAGATGAGTCCAAAATTGAACTCTTTGGATGCCATAATACACACCATGTTTGGAGATCAAATGGCACGGCACATCACCCATAAAACACTATACCAACAGTGAAGCATGGAGGTGGGAACATTATGGTGTGGGGCTGTTTTTCAGCATACAGTACTGGCAAACTTAATTTCACTGAAGGAAGGGTGAATGAAAAAATGTACCAAGACATTCTTGATAAAAATCTGCTGCCATCTACAAGGATGATGAAGATGAAACGAGGGTGGACATTTCAGCAAGACAATGATCCCAAACACAAAGCCAAGGAAACTCATTTGGTTTCAAAGAAAGAAAATAAAGCTGCTAGAATGGCCCAGCCAATCACCTGACTTGAATCCAATAGAAAATCTATGGAAAGAACTAAAGGTCAGAGTTCATAGAAGAGGCCCACAGAACCTTCAAGATTTGAAGACTGCTTGTGTGGAAGAATGGGCCAAAATCATACCTGAGCAATGCATGTGACTAGTTTCTCCATACAGGAGGCGTCTTTACCATTACCAACAAAGGATTTTGTACGAAGTAGTAACAGTTAGCGTGTTCAATACTTTTTGCAGTGTCATTCCATTTTATTCTATACAACTTAATTTCTGAAATTATTTGCTTTGTTTTCTTTGTATGTATGGATTGCATGGATTGGACATGTACAGTGGGGATCGAAAGTTTGGGCACCCTAGCTAAAAATTTGTATTAATGTGCATAAAGAAGCCAAGGAAAGATGGAAAAATCTCCAAAAGGCATCAAATTACAGATTAGACATTCTTATAACATGTCAACAAAAGTTAGATTTTATTTCCATCATTTACACTTTCAAAATAACAGAAAACAAAAATATGGCGTCTGCAAAAGTTTGGGCACCCTGCAGAATTTATAGCATGCACTGCCCCCTTTGCCAAGCTGAGACCTGCCAGTGTCATGGATTGTTCTCAATCATCGTCTGGGCAGACCAGGTGATGTCAATCTCAAAGGTTTTAAATGCCCAGACTCATCTGACCTTGCCCCAACAATCAGCACCATGGGTCCTTCTAAGCAGTTGTCTAGAAAACTGAAAATGAAAATAGTTGACGCTCACAAAGCTGGAGAAGGCTATAAGAAGATAGCAAAGCGTTTTCAGATGTCAATATCCTCTGTTCGGAATGTAATTAAGAAATGGCAGTCATCAGGAACAGTGGAAGTTAAAGCAAGATCTGGAAGACCAAGAAAAATATCAGACAGAACAGCTCGCAGGATTGTGAGAAAAACAATTCAAAACCCACGTTTGACTGCACGATCCCTCCAGAAAGATCTGGCAGACACTGGAGTTGTGGTACACTATTCCACTATAAAGAGGTACTTGTACAAATATGGTCTTCATGGAAGAGTCATCAGAAGAAAACCTCTTCTACGTCCTCACCACAAAAATCATCGTTTGAACTTTGCAAATGAACATATAGACAAGCCTGATGCATTTTGGAAACAGGTTCTGTGGACCGATGAGGTTAAAATTGAACTTTTTGGCCGGAATGAGCAAAGGTACGTTTGGAGAAGAGGGGCACAGAATTTAATGAAAAGAACCTCTGTCCAACTGTTAAGCATGGGGTTGGATCAATCATGCTTTGGGGTTGTGTTGCAGCCAGTGGCACAGGGAACATTTCACGAGTAGAAGGAAAAATGGATTCAATAAAATTTCAGCAAATTTTGGATGGTAACTTGATGCCATCTGTGAAAAAGCTGAAGTTAAAGAGAGGATGGCTTCTACACATGGATAATGATCCTAAACACACCTCGAAATCCACAGGGGATTACATCAAGAGGCGTAAACTGAAGGTTTTGCCATGGCCTTCACAATATCCTGACCTCAACATAATTGAAAATCTATGGAAAGACCTTAAAAGAGCAGTGCGTGACAGACAGCCCAGAAATCTCAAAGAACTGGAAGACTTTTGTAAGGAAGAATGGGCAAAGATACCTTAAACAAGAATTGAAAGACTCTTGGCTGGCTACAAAAAGCGTTTACAAGCTGTGATACTTGCCAAAGGGGGCAGTACAAGATATTAACTCTGCAGGGTGCCCAAACTTTTGCAGACACCATTTTTTTGTTTTCTGTTATTTTGAAAGTGTAAATGATAAAAATAAAATCTAACTTTTGTTGACATATTATAAGAATGTCTAATCTGTAATTTGATGCCTTTTGGAGATTTTTCCATCTTTCCTTGGCTTCTTTATGCATATTAATACAAATTTTTAGCTAGGGTGCCCCAACTTTCGATCCCCACTGTATTGAAAATTTCATGTCAATAGCACCTTTAGAAATTTATTTACTGAGAAAAATGGTGACGTGTTTGCTACTTATTTTACCCGCTGTACTGTACAGGTGAAACTCGAAAAATTAGAATATTGTGCAAAAGTTCATTTATTTCAGTAATGCAACTTAAAAGGTGAAACTAATATATGAGATAGACTCATTACATGCAAAGCAAGATAGTTCAAGCCATGATTTGTCATAATTGTGATGATTATGGCTTACAGCTCATGAAAACCCCAAATCCACAATCTTAGAAAATTAGAATATTACATGCAATCAATAAAACAAGAATTGTACATAGATCAATATCGGACCTCTAAAAAGTATAAGCATGCATATGTACTCAGTACTTGGTTTGGGCCCCTTTTGCAGCAATTACTGCCTCAATGCAGTGTGGCATGGAAGCTATCAGCCCGTGGCACTGCTGAGGTGTTATGGAAGACCAGGATGCTTCAATAGCGGCCTTCAGCTCTTCTGCATTGTTCGGTCTCATGTCTCTCATCTTTCTCTTGGCAATGCCCCATAGATTCTCTATGGGGTTCAGGTCAGGCGAGTTTCCTGGCCAATCAAGCACAGTAATCCCACAGTCATTGAACCAAGTTTTGGTGCTTTTGGCATTGTGGGCAGGTGCCAAGTCCTGCTGGAAAATGAAGTCAGCATCCCCATAAAGCTCGTCTGTGGAAGGAAGCATGAAGTGCTCCAAAATCTACTGGTAGACGGCTGTGTTGACCCTTGACTTAATGAAGCACAGTGGACCAACATCAGCAGATGACATGACTCCCCAAATCAACACAGACTGTGGAAACTTCACACTGGACTTCAAGCATCTTGCAGTGTGTGCCTCTCCATTTTTCCTCCATACACTGGGACCTTGGTTTCCAAATGAGATGCAACAGTTGCTCTCATCAGAAAAGAGGACTTTGGACCACTGAGACCAGGTAAGACGATTCTGATGTTGTTTGTTCTTCAGGAGCGGCTTGACAAGAGGAATACGACATTTGAAGCCCATGTCCAGGATCCGTCTGTGTGTGGTGGCTCTTGATGCACTGACTCCAGCCTCAGTCCACTCCTTGTGAAAGTCCCCAACACTTTTGAATGGCCTTTTCCTGACAATCCTCTCCAGGCTGCGGTCATCCCTGCTGCTTGTGCACCTTTTTCTTCCACATTTTTCCCTTCCACATAACTTTCTAATGTGCTTTGATACAGCACTTTGGGGACATTCAACTTCTTTTGCAATTACCTTTTGAGGCTTTCCCTCCTTATGGAGGGTGTCAATGATGGTTTTCTGCACAACTGTCAGGTCAGCAGTCTTTCCCATGACTGTGATTCCTACTGAACCAGACTGAGAGACCATTTAAAGGCTCAGGAACCCTTTGCAGGTGTTATGGCTTAATTAGCTGATTAGAGTTTGACACTTTGAGCCTAGAATATTGCATCTTTTCACAGTATTCTAATTTTCTGAGATTGTGGATTTGGGGTTTTCATGAGCTGTAAGCCATAATCATCACAATTATGACAAATCACAGCTTGAACTATCTTGCTTTGCATGTAATGAGTCTATCTCATATATTAGTTTCACCTTTTAAGTTTCATTACTGAAATAAATGAACTTTTGCACGATATTCTAATTTTTTGAGTTTCACCTGTATATAAATCTCTGAAAGAACATATAATGAATGTAAACAAAAATGGAAAAAAAGTTATAACTAAATGCCATTGTTTAATTCAGATGACGTCATTTGATTTGATAGTAGTTCAGGCCCATGGGGAAATGTATTAATTTTTTTATTTGTTTGATAAATCAGATTTGAGTAAATTTGCGATTTAAATTGAATTAGTACCGTAATTGTCACCGTCAGTCAGTTCAGTTCACCATTTAATGCAATTCTTAGGTTTGAAAAGTTAGGGGGCTGAAAATATTGAATATTTTTGAATAGTTTTGATATAGGAATATTGAATCTACACAAAATATATTGCAATCTTCCGAAAAAAATGCTAATTTTAAACCCACTTGGACAAGCAAATATACAAAATTAATTCCGAATATAACAAAATGAATCTTGAAAACAAAACGGTGCTACATAAAAAACATGACGAAAAGAAATTCAATGAATTAATTCAGCCAAAATGAAAAAAAATTAAAAATGTCCAGTTGCACATGTCTAATATCTGCCTGTGTTTGCAAGCCTGTGAAAAAGGCATCTGCCTACTAATTCCTGTCTACACAAAACCAAGTGGATCTTATTTTACTCTTGCACTGACAATTATGCAAACAGTTTTTTTTGCCTGCTTTCCTTACAATATAACATGAAAAGGAAAAATAGCTTTTTGTGATGAGTTATGTTATTTTTCTGCATGATGCAAAATCATACTTATTAAGTATCATTTTTGGCAGCAGATGTTGATTATACCTTGTAATTAATATCTGGTGCTGCTCAAAAAGTACATAAAAGCTGAGCTGATGAAAATTAAAGATTTCTTTTTTTTTTAATTTCCCTTTTGTCCCCTAAAACCTTTAGAATAAACATTAATGTATCCAAAAGTATTACTGCATTAAATGTCTCAAAAATAAAAGGAAAATAATATTTAATTTTAAATATCTAATATTTTAAATGGGAATCTCCCTTCATAAATTAGGGCAGGTAACCTTATATGTATACTCTATAAAAGAAAGGAATACATGATATGGGCACCACTTATGAGTATTCCCAGACAATCAAAAAATGTATTTATACTACTTGTTCAGTACAAGAAACATCTAACATAGAAAGATGTCATACCTTCCCTTTTAGTAAAAACAGAACAAAGTTGACAACAAAATCTATGTCATACAATGTTCTGGAACTCACACTAGGCCAGTGTAGGAGAACAAGGATAACACAGTTTTCACAAGAGCATCTATCTTGACACTGTAAGGCAGTATAACGACATATTCGAAAAGGAAGTGTAAATAACTGTACTTATAGTAATACAGCCTACCTACTGCAGAAAATGCCCTTCCTAACCTCTGGACAGTGGGCTAACATGTCTGCCAGCATTAGGGCCCTTGGATTACTTATAGGAGCGCTCACTTTCAGCTGGGAATATTTGTAATCCCAAGGTACTGTATATGGGCACAGCACAATCTGCATTTGGCAGATGTCCTTTTTTTGGTTCAAGAATAACAACAGTCATATAAATACTTTAAGGTGGCCATTAGGCCTCTCATCACCCATGTATTAGGATGAAGTCCTCCCTGATGCAGTCCATTCCAGCAACGGCCGCTCCCACACTCAGGTTGGATGGTGATAGGACCCAGACTGCAGCTCCAACGTGTGAAAAGGTGAAATGTTGCTCACCAGGCTTTGGTTCTACCTCTCAAGCTTGCGTCTATTGGTCTCTCCATTGTCTGCTTTTTCCTCCAAGCACAGTAACTCAGTCCCAGCAGCACATGGTTCTACACAGCAGCACTGGATCAGAGTCCTGTGCAGTGACACAGTCTCTGGTGGGCAACACAGCCAACAACATGCTTTAGCAGAAACACAATTTAGCAACATGTGGCCTTGGGGAACTTTGGCACAATCACTCTAGACCAGGGGCAGACTGACAACTCATGGGGCCCCCGAGCAATAGGGGATCATGGGGCCCCTGTGTCCTTGCCCAAACTCAAAAAAGCCTATGGAAAAGGTACCAGGGGCATCTCATGGGGCCCCCTACTGACCCTGGGCCCTCGAAGAGTGCCCGAGTTTACAAATGGTCAGTCCGCCCCTGCTCTAGACAGCACAGTAGCCACTGGCTCTCAGAAGCAAAGTCCTCTATATCTTGCTTCCAGCACAGGACACACTACATGGCTTAGCTTCTCCAGCTGTCCAGCCTGTCTCTGGGCTCCTGGCACACTCTACTGTGGGCTCTCAGTATTAGCAGCACAAGGAAACACTACCTCAACCTTTATCAGGGCACCCTGCACTCTACCCTGAGTCACACTGCTCTCCTACAACCTTGAGAGTGGTGAGCAGTGATACAATTCTCAGATACTGCAGCCAATCAGTATCCTCCCCATCCCATTACTATGGGTAAGCTTAGCCTGGGCTGCAAGGAAGGGGTCAACAGTCTGCAGATGGAGGTAAAGTCCTGCCAAGCAGCTTAAATGGGCTGCGAGTGGGAGTTACACATATGAAACAACATTTACCATTCTGACTAAGAATAAGTCGCCCAATTTACAAAAGCCAGAGTTTCTGGTTGAGTAGGACACTTCTCTTGAGGATGCTGCTGTTTGAGGAAAATAAGTGATCTACTTTACTTCTGTTTATATCATTTGCTGCCATATGTGATTTGTGATGCTTGTCCATCAGCTCTAGCGTTCTTTCTTACCCAGGAAAGACACTTAATGTTGTCTGCCACAGCCATTCTGCAGGGGTGAAGGATATGGACATACAAACTGCAGCTGATGTTCTGTATCAGATTCTTAGACCTAGACTATTGACAGAGTATCTATGCATATACAGACTGCTAACACAGGCTGCAACTATCTTTTTTTTTTTCTTGAAGGCCAATTAAACCTTCAGTTTAAATGAACTAAATACTTTCAAGGCCAATCAAAACAAAAGGCGTTCAATGTCTTACAGTTCAAATTCTTTAGAAAGAAGCCACAGTCTGAGTGGAAGCCTGCCCCCTGCCAACAGCTGCAGAATGGTTCCCTTGCTTTCTGTGTGGAAATAGTGGTTTATCTGCAGAGGTTCAACACATGCCCAACTGTGTTATAGTGATTGTTCTGCAATCAGCAAAGCTCATGCTCCACATTCTACATTAAGACACATAAAATTATAGTTTAGTAATTGATTTTATGGCACTGTGTAACTTTTTTTTTCTTTAGAAATACTGCCAACACCAAGTAACAAGGGACAGTCCACAAAAACGTCATCGACATCTTTGCAGAATGGTCTAAGTAAGTTTTATTACTCACTTATTTAAACTATATAGTATGGGCCTGATTTCCTAATGTGGTAAGCCCACTCATCTGTTTGTCCATTTTCCACCATGCGACAAGGCCCTGATCATAGTGGTTATTGATCAAATGTTCCAGCCCCTCCATAGCAGTTGCAGCTCACTACTGCAGATCAAAGCGATTTCCAGAAGGTGCTGCAACTACAATAGCAGAACTTCAATGAATGCCCTCCAGACACAGGGGGCATGCTAGGAAAAAGGAAGGGGATAGAATGTATGTGCACAGAAAACGTTTTTTCTTTTTTATAGATTGGTGAAAGATCCAGAGATGTGTTAGAGTGATTTCACTCCCTTTCTGTCACAGTAAGAAGTGTTTCCCTAGGCCAGAGGCTTCCAAGCTTTCTAAACAAAGGGCCAGTTTACTGTTTGGCAAACTTTAGGGGGGCAGACTGTGGCCTGTGGCAGTAGAAAATGCTCTATTTTTGGTATAAGTGGGAGAAAGAGTGCCCCATCAATGGTGTCAGTGGGAGGAATAGTGCTCCTCGATGGCATCAGTGGAAGAAATGGTGCCCCGTCAATGGTGTCTAATGGAGGTATAGTGACCCATTGATGGTGTCTGATGGAGGAATAGTGCCACCTCGACGGTGTCAGCAGAAAGAATAGTGTCTCATTGATGTTGTCAGTGGAAGGAATAGTGTCCCATTGATGGTGTCAGTGGGAGGAATGGTGACCCATTATTGCTGTCAGATGGAGGAATAGTGCCCCAAGGGCTAGATAAAGCAAGCAAAGGGCCACCGGAGCGCAGTTTGGAGACCACTGCCCTAGACAGTAAGGGAGGTAAAATCTCCAAGAGTAACTCAAAAATAAAATGTATTTGTTGTAAAGCAAGTCTACTGTCAGCTTTTTTTGCTATCTGTGTACCTGTTACAGATTTTTCATCACCTCCTATCAAGTGAAACATTGTCACCCTGAAAAGCAGTGAGGGTAAACCTCTTTAATGAATCCCTTGATAGCAGTATAAAATGGACAGGGAGTTCTAATCCTTTCTCATGCTATCCAAAACTAAAAACAATATTTTAGTTGGATATACTCATTAAATGCATGTTACACTTTGTAGATGTACTGGGTACTACTATTGTGTTAAGCGAATGGTGCTACTAATAAAAAAAGAAAGAATCAGAGAGCAAAAAGATTTTTTTTTTGGTGGGGGGTTACTAACATGTGTTCTTGTCTCAATCGTTGTTTCTGTGACTGCTTTTTAATAATTCCTGGGTTTTTTTACAAGCTTTATGCTGAAAATTCTTAAACTGCTCTTCACTTTAATTCACTTAATTTGAATTGATTATCCACACTAAGCTGCATCTCAGATTACCCGCTCATTATGTCGCTTATGATTTACTGTTATAAAATACTGTTCCTGGACGATACTAAAAATTTTTGAAAAGTAGAATACATTTGCAGACGTTTATATTGTGAACTAATTTTCCTAACAACATTAAAGTAGAAGTAAACCCTCATTTTAACTTGTGCCAACAGGTAAAACTATAATAAGGCTTACCTGTAGGTACAGTGAATATCTCCCAAACTTACACCGTTTAGGAGATATTCCCACAAGATGCAGCTGGTGACGACACTGGCGCATGCGTGCTGAAGGAACAGCATACCTGTGCCATACCTTCAGAGCTCTGTGTCGGGGCTCCCATGTGTATGCACGGGAGTAACGTCATCGCAACCCCAGCCATTCATACAGCCGGGGCTAGAGAACCTGGAAGGGAGACCGGGTGAAGATGGAAGTGACAGGGAGCCATGACAGCGCTGCACTGGAAGGCTCCATGCGCAGATAAGTCTGTCATAATGTGCCAGTATGTGGTGAATACTAGAACTTAATGATTTAAACCTACAGTGGGTCTGATTTTTTTGTTATTTTTGTGGTAGTTTACTACCGCTTTAACTTAACAAAAAAGTGTCTGTCCCCTTTTTATTTTAATGCAACGCAACACATGACGTGTGTTGTGATTTCTATAGTTTACAACCAAAAAGGGGCAATTTTAGATATCTATAAAAGGCCTGAATCATGCATAATCCAAAAGATAGATCTGGAATGTCTGTAGGAACCTTTGGCCTGCAGTTTCTAAGGACTTGTGCATATTTTGGTGGGTGATTAGCAGCCTGCACTTGACATTATACTACAATGTACTTTCTGCTCTCTAGATTAGACTGTTTAACCATTTCCCGCCCGGCCTATAGTAAAATGACAGCCGGGCAAGCCTCTCGTCCCTTCGTGAGGACATCATATGACATTCTTCCCGGATCGCGCACTGCACGTGCCCGCAGGGCACGCTGTGGCGAGATCTGTCACCGGCTGTGTACCTCGGACACGGCCGATGACAGATCTGTGTACTGGCCCTGTTCCCAGTACCATGTGACCTGCTGTGACCAATCACAGCAGGCCACATGATAGTTGTATACAATGGATGGCTTCTTTTCATGTCATCCATTGTACAGGTGAAACTTGAAAAATTAGAATATAGTGCAAAAGTAAATTTATTTCAGTAATGCAACTTAAAAGGTGAAACTAATATATGAGATAGACTCATTACATGCAAAGCAAGATAGTTCAAGCCGTGATATGTCATAATTGTGATGATTATGGCTTACAGCTCATGAAAACCCCAAATGCACAATCTCAGAAAAGTAGAATATTGTGAAAAGGTGCAATATTCTAGGCTCAAAGTGTCCCACTCTAATCAGCTAATTAAGCCATAACACCTGCAAAGGGTTCCTGAGCCTTTAAATGGTCTCTCAGTCTGGTTCAGCAGGATTCACAATCATGGGAAAGACTGCTGACCTGACAGTTGTGCAGAAAACCATCATTGACACCCTCCATAAGGAGGGAAAGCCTCAAAAAGGTAATTGCAAAAGAAGTTGGATGTTCCCAAAGTGCTGTATCAAAGCACATTAATAAAAAGTTATGTGGAAGGGAAAAGTGTGGAAGAAAAAGGTGCACAAGCAACAGGGATGACCGCAGCCTGGAGAGGATTGTCAGGAAAAGGTCATTCAAAAGTGCATCAAGAGCCACCACACACAGACAGATCCTGGACATGGGCTTCAAATGTCGTATTCCTCTTGTCAAGCCACTCCTGAACAACAAACAACGTCAGAAGCGTCTTACCTGGGCTAAAGAAAAACAGACCTGGTCTGTTGCTCAGTGGTCCAAAGTCCTCTTTTCTGATGAGAGCAACTTTTGCATCTCATTTGGAAACCAAGGACCCAGAGTATGGAGGAAGAATGGAGAGGCACACACTGCAAGATGCTTGAAGTCCAGTGTGAAGTTTCCACAGTCTGTGTTGATTTGGGGAGCCATGTCATCTGCTGGTGTTGGTCCACTGTGCTTCATGAAGTCCAGGGTCAATGCAGCCATCTACCAGGAGATTTTGGAGCACTTCATGCTTCCTTCCGCAGACTTCATTTTCCAGCAGGACTTGGCACCTGCCCACACTGCCAAAAGCACAAAAACCTGGTTCAATGACCGTGGGATTACTGTGCTTGATTGGCCAGCAAACTCGCCTGACCTGAACCCATAGAGAATCTATGGGACATTACCAAGAGAAAGATGAGAGACATGAGACCGAACAATGCAGAAGAGCTGAAGGCCGCTATTGAAGCATCCTGGTCTTCCATAACACCTCAGCAGTGCCACGGGCTGATAGCTTCCATGCCACGCCGCATTGAGGCAGTACTTGCTGCAAAAGGGGCCCAAACCAAGTACTGAGTACATATGCATGCTTATACTTTTCAGAGGTCCGATATTGTTCTATGTACAATTCTTGTTTTATTGATTGCATGTGATATTCTAATTTTCTTAGATTGTGGATTTGGGGTATTCATGAGCTGTAAGCCATAATCATTACAATTATGACAAATCACGGCTTGAACTATCTTGCTTTGCATGTAATGAGTCTATCTCATATATTAGTTTCACCTTTTAAGTTGCATTACTGAAATAAATCAACCTTTGCACGATATTCTAATTTTTTGAGTTTCACCTGTATATAAGCGTGTCTAGCTGTGAATGGTCACAGTGATCACATGCACGGGCTGGGCCAATCACAGCCCATCTGTGTCATGTGATTAGCCGTGGCCAATCACAGCTAATCACAACAAAAAAACCTGAATGAATCGATTTCATTCAGTTAAATGCTTGTTTATAGCAAAGAAATGATTTTCTATAAGCAATCAAATTGTGTAAAAAAAAAAAAAAAACACCTGATCGCTTCCCCAAAGTAGTGCAATGTTACTATGGTAACATTATATTACTTTGGGCGTAGTGTAATATGAAAAAAAAAACTTAAAAAAAGAGAACACTATAATTAAAAAAAACTAAATTGAAAAAAAATTATAATTTTTTTTTTTTCGTACTGTCACCAGTCTGTTTCCCTGATCACCACCACACCAGTTATATGATGACGCTGTACTGCAGTGGTGACATTATGTAAAAAAAAATTGTGAAAATTATTTTTTTAATTTCTTAATTTTCCAGAAAATTATGACAAAAAAATGACAACTTCAAAAACCTGCCATGCCTCTTATGAAATAAGTCGGACTGTCTACTTTGCAAAAAGGGGACATTTGGGGGATATCTGTACTCTTCTGACATTTTTGGGTCTCAAGAAATTAGATTGGCTATCAGTACTTCAGGATTGATCAATTTTCAGATATATCCCATAGTTTGTGAACTCTATAACTTTCCTACAAACTAAATAATAAACACTGATTTGGGTTATTTTCACCAAAGACATGTAGCAGAATACATCTTGGCCTAAATTTATGAAGAACAATTATTTATTTGCAAACTTTTATAGCAGAAACAAAGAAAAACTTGGGGTTTTTTTTTCACATGTTTCGGGTTTTTTTTTTGTTAATTTTAGAAATAAATAAAACCCCCAGGTGGTGATTAAATACCACCAAAAGAAAGCTCTAGTTGTGTGAACAAAACTATAAAAATTTAGTTTGGGTACAGTGTAGCATGACCGCGCAATTGTCATTCAAATTGTGAGAGCGCTGAAACCTGAAAATATGCCTGGGCAGGAAGGGGGTAAAAGTGCCCGGTATTGAAGTGGTAAAGCAGACCTAAACTATAATGAAAAATGATATTTAAGTGTTCTGGGTGGGTGATTCTACAGTAGTTTCAGCTTAGCAGAGGGAATATTATAGCATTGCATATCAGGGGCGGACTGACCATTTGGAAACACGGGCACTGCCCATGAGGTGCCCCTGGCACCTTTTTCATAGGCTTTTTTGAGTTTGGGCAAGGACACAGGGGCCCCATGATCCCCTATTGCCCAGGGGCCCCATGAGTTGTCAGTCCGCCCCTGTTGCATATTTATTATGAACTGATTTGGAAACTAAAATTTTAGCTCTAGTTCACAGCACCAGCCATTGTTCATACAAATTATTGCTATTTGCAAAACATGCTAGGATTCCTGCATATTTTCTTGTACAGCATCAGTGTGCCTACCTTTTCACCAAGGTCATGAAGTCAAGGCTTCAGTAGCTGAGTAGGCGTAGATATGGCTTATAGCATACAGTACATTACCTTACAAATGTAAAATCCTGTTGACATAACTTAGATGCTCAAAAATGTCTGAATGCATCCTAATTAGACAATTCTTATAGTGTAACCTTTGGTTTAATGTACACATAAAAGCACACACACAATCAATGAAGGAGGTGGTCTTAAAGTGTACTGTATGTATAGCCAAAAGCTGATTTTTCTAGTTTTGGATAGAGTAGGGAAGGTTTTTTTCTTCTGTTTATGTCCAGTGGGAGAACTTTCCTTTTACCTCCTGTCTCAGAAAAACAATAAAAAGTGAGAGAAAACTCTAGAAATGAAGTAAAACTACCCTCTTAGACAATTTTCACCAGAACAAGTCTCCCTATTGGAAGATTTATATTGTATTCCAGTTCTGGTGACCCCTATAAAATGTTGGATTTCCCATCACTCTTCTTTTTTGATGACAGTGATCACTAGGTTAAACACTGGAGTAAACCCCCTTAGCTGGGAAATGCGGGACTTTGAGGCAACAGCAGCAAGAAACCTTACGATAACTATCTTACAGGCATGGCCAAAATTATTGGCACCACTGCATTTCTGTCAGATAATGCACCACTTTGCCCAGAAAAGTATTGCAATTACAAATGGTTAGGCATTCTCTTGTTTATTTCTTTTGTTTGTATTGGTATGACACAAAGAAAAAAAAATGGAGAAACAAAAACCCGAATCCGATACATTCCACGCAAAACCCCAAAAATGGACTGGACAAAATGTATGGCACCTTCTCAAAATGGTCAGAAATAATTGCCTTACAAGTTTGCAGTGTGCCTGTAATTTGTACTTAAAGCCACCTGTATCAATTAACAAGTGCTGACAATATAGAAATCTCACTGGCAACCAATTAAAATGGTGAAAAATTGACTCAACTTTTATGTTGTGTGTCTCTGTGTGCCACATGGAGCATGGAGAAGAGAAAGATCAGCAAAGAATTGTCTGATGATTTAAGAACAAAAATTGTGGAAAAGCATGGACAATCTCAAGGTTACAAGTCCATCTCCAGATATCTTAATGTTCCTGTGTCCACTGTGCGCAACATTGTCAAGAAGTTTACAGACCACGGCACTGTAGCTAATCTCCCTGGACGTGGATGAAAAAGTAAAATTGATCAAAGATTGCAATGAATGATTTTTCAGACAAATTTAAGCTGACCTTAAGGCACAGGGTACAACTGTGTCAGTTTACGCTATACGTCACCATTTGAATGAAAAGGGACGGTATTGTAGGAAACCCAGGAGGACCCCACTGCTGACACATACATAAAAAAGCCAGACTGGAGTTTGTTAAACCTTACCTTTTGGGAGAATGTGCTATGGACAGACGAACAAAAGTACAGCTTTTTGGGAAAGCCCACCATTCTACAGTTTTCAGAAACAGAAATGAGGCCTTTAAAGAAAAGAATATAGTCCCTACAGTCAAACATGGTGGAGGTTCACTGATGTTTTGGGATTGTTTTGCTGCTCCAGGCACTGGATGTCTTAACCATGTACATGGCATTATGAAATCTGAAGACTACCAAATAATTCTGGGGTGCAACGTAGGACCCAGTGTCAAAAAGTTGAGTCTCCATCAAAGGCCATGTGTCTTACAGCCGGACAATGACCCAAACCACATGTCAAAAATTTCCAAAATGGTTTCAGTCTGGAGAGTACTGGACTGGCCACCAATGAATGCGGATCTCAATCACACAGAGCATCTATGGAGCAGTTGGCAAACGAAGAGTGGTCCGAAATTCCAGTAGAGAGGTGTAAGAAACTCATTGATGGTTACAGGAAGTGATTGAGTTCAGTTATTTTTTCCAAGGGATGTGCTACCATATATTAAAGGTGCCATTAATTTTGTCCAGTCCATTTTTGGGCGTTTTGCATGGAATCTGTCAGAATTGACTTTTTGTTTCTTCAGTTTTTTGTGTTATACCAATACAAACAAAATAAATAAACATAAGAATACCTAAACATTTGTAATTGTAACAGTTTCTGGGCAAAGTGGTGCATTATATGACAGAAATGCAGGGCTGTCAATATTTTTGGCCATGATTGTATGTAAATTGTTTTTAGATAAATTTGTCCCATTTATTCTTAACTGTGCAATGTTTCTTCGCATTTAAGGTTAAATCCCAACTTTGGGTTTCTAGTATCCTCCTTTCTCTTCCTTTTCTCTAATATACTTTGGATACTTATGAGGTTATGTTGCCTCTTAAAATGTAAAAAAACAAAAATGAATGACAGTCATGTGTTTCATGTACATTACACATTATATGTATATTGCCTTGACCGCAGTGGCGTCCTGAAGCAGGTGCAGGGGGTGCGGCCCACACCTGGTGACACCTACCCCACAGGGTGACACCGGATCCACTCCACAAAAAGGTAAGTTGTAAAGCAAGGTGACGATCCCCGCAGGATGGATCTGATCCATCCTGTGGGGATTGTTGGCTTTCTTTGCAACTTACCTTTTTGTGGAGTGGGTCTGGTGTCACCCCGTATAGGTTGCATGACGACAATCCCCGCAGGATGGATCGGATCTGCGGATTGGGGAGCATAATGGATCGGACTCCGATCCATTATGCTCAATCTGCAGATCCAAACCATCCTGCGGCAAACCATCCTGCGGGAATCATCGGCATGCAACCTATACGGGGTGACACCAGACCCACTCCACAAAAAGGTAAGATGTAAAGAAAGCCGATGATCCCCGCAGGATGGATCGGATCTGCGGATTGGGGAGCATAATGGATCGGAGTCTGATCCATTATGCTCAATCCGCAGATCCAATCCATTCTGCAGGGATTGTCGGAGGGGTGTCATCAAGTGTTATTGCACCGGGTGACACCAACCCTAGGGACGCCCCTGCTTGACCAATTATTTGGATTGTTGTTTTGGATTGTCATTATTCTCTCAGATATCATAGGTCCTCTCCTTCTCCTCCAGTGGTTGTAATGGGCTGTCGTTACTCCTGGACAGCATGTTGCTCCTGTAAAAAATGGTGGAGCATTGTTTTGAACAGGAGTACTGTAAACCCAGGCCAGTGTAATTAAGTGCCCCCATGGAGTGTGTCCTTGACAGCCTGGGTGCACATTGAGTGGGTTGGATGAAGTTGGGGATCATTCATTCCAGAAGAGGACTGACATTCAATCACAGACCAGGATCAGAAAGGAGGTGAATATTGCAGCAAAAGCTGTTTTTTTTAATTTTTACATTGCTGGTCAACCTATTTTATTAAACCTTTGTGAAAAGGGCAGTTATGATTCAAGGTGAACTGTGCCTGCTACTGAGAAGTTGCAAACTGTTTTGTAGCTGTGTCCGTTTTGTAACCATGCTATACCTTTTTGTGTATTTATCTTAGGGGATGGCAGTATCAGATTGGTCAGTGGAGCCGACTCCTGTCAAGGAAGAGTAGAAGTCTTTTATAAGGGAAACTGGGGAACAGTGTGCGATGATGACTGGGGAATGAAGGATGCAATGGTTGTCTGTAAACAGATAAACTGTGGACAAGCCCTGGACTATAAAAGCAATGCTTATTTTGGATATGGAACTGGATTAATATTACTGGATAATGTGAACTGTGATGGCTCAGAAACCTATCTATCAGCTTGCTACAGTCTCGGCTGGGGAATTCACAACTGTGGCCATCATGAAGATGCTGGAATCATCTGTGCTGGTAAACTACAGTACTGCTCACATGCTAGTGATTTCTGATATGCTATTTCTGGAAGCCACCATGATGTGCTGCAATTAGTACACAATGTCAACTTCATTTCATTCTCTCTCCATCATGTATACATTGATCTAACTGGTACTGAAGAATCACATTGAAGAGTAAGATAGAGATGGGCACATCAGACGTCACCCGAGGGCATTTCTTCTAACAGGGAAGTGATTAAGGCTGTGCAGACTTTTAAGTGGAAGTTATTTGCCTGATGTAATACACAAGTGCACTAAGATAATTAGCTTTTATCGGAAGTGGATATCCCCATCCTCATAATGCTTATAGAAAGTTGACTTTGTACAAAACACTTACATTTTAATATTTTATGATATTATGCTTAGTTATTTCAGTGAGTAACAACACTGAATCATGAGTGTCGCTAAAAGGCACTTAGATGTTCACCACAAAACCCTTGTTGTGTTGCCTCAGTCCATGTCAGTGTGCCCTAAATTAAAGGAGTTTGTTTTTTTTTAAAGTGGAACCGCCATTAAAATTTACACTAGATGAACAAATAGCTTAAGGGGACTGTAGACACATTTATGGGTAAACCAAACATTCTCTGTGCCTTATGGAGCCACCGAATGCAAGCACAACGTGTTCATTGGCATCAACTCAAATTCAGGAATTGGTGCTCTGGTACTCCTCCTTCAGCACCCTATTATGCAATGGCCAATAAAGAATCTACATTCGACTTTGAGATGGTGGATGGCAGGAGGATGCCATTTAGTGGCTTTTTAAATTGGAGAAATCCTTTAGCTACTAGACGGCAACCTACATCAGCACATCATCTACTATTTCTATTTTTATTCAGGGCTTGGAGTTTCAACAACACCCCCAAACGTCACTCCTGTAGCTCAAGATACTGCAGAGTCAGTTACTGACACAGCAACAGGTAAAACACAACCCACTTTCCACTTGATACCCCAAAACAGTAATGAACAGCACTCAACTTATCATTTGTGTTTTCTTTTTCATTTATAGTTACATGGGGTGAACGTCAAGCTTCTCCTGAGACAGATATATTTACAACTGCATTTTTCCATCCTGGAAGAAAGAGTAAGTTG
The DNA here is from genome assembly GCF_062004578.1 of Staurois parvus. NCBI lineage: Eukaryota > Metazoa > Chordata > Amphibia > Anura > Ranidae > Staurois > Staurois parvus. The sequence goes on from NW_028317968.1 coordinate 2,368,656, forward strand.
CTTTAAGTAAAAAAAGTAAAATCTACCATCTGTTCCCTTTCCTCTTAACAAATATCAACCTGATTTCAAATACCAGGAATGTAATCAACGTTGTCTTGCTGTAGCACTGATCCTGTTACATTATAAGACCAACATATTGATCTTTGTAGATGGAAAGCCTTATATGAAGGATTTCCCCATAATGCGTAAACCATTGTATATTGGCACTGGTAAAGCTCCAAAATGTATTATTTTTTTTAATTGTTTGGATGGAGTGAGGCAAGGTTTGATCCCCCAAAGAGTTTTATCTTCTGCCTGTTAACCTCTTAAAGCAATATTTAACCTAAAACCAAAAAAGCAATATATTGCAGCTTACCAATCATTAGATGTGATGGCTGCAATCGTTTTCTTTTCTTAGGCTTTCCCCCTCTCTTTTCACCTGGTGATCTGGCCAGTAAAACATCTCCTGTATTAGTGAGACACAACTCTGAATAAATAAGCACCAGAGGCATGGCAGACAGCAGCATTGCCAGTCTAGGGGGAGGATGTTAAATGTATTAGCAGATTTAAAGGCACTAACTAGTTGAAGCCAAACTCTAGCTAACACTTATTTCACTATATTCAGTTAGCGCAAACAGTTTTTTTTATCCATTTAAGATAAAGGTTTTACGTGAATAAATAAAAGTTGATAATTTTTACCACATCTGCCAGTATTAAATGGTTTGTCTCATCCATGTAAACTGATACATTCTGCTGGAGAGCTCAAGCTTTTGAAAAACAACAGGCATGCTGGCTGGATCACCAGATGAAAATCCAGGGGAAAAAAAGCCTAAAAAAGAAAGCTAATACAGCCATCACATCTAAGAATTGGTAAGCTGCAATATAATAAATGTTTGCTTTTGGGTTTAATACCACTTTAAGGATATGCTATTCCCTAGGTTTCTATGCAGTACACTATATATTCTGATGGAAAACCTACTAGTGGAGTAGGTATATCAACATTATGTTGTCTCTTCCACTTTTGCGGATTCCTAATTAAATCTAAATTAAATCTGAGCGTCAAAGGATTTGCAATTTGTAAATTTTAGTCTGCTTTTCCTTGTTTATCATGAATACTTACTGGATCTGCTCACTGCTCATTTGAGACAACCCGGAAAAGGAAGGTAACATAGTAAGCTGTGTTGATGAACTAGAAGATAATTGTGTTAACTTCCTGGCTGTGGAGTGCGAGCTAGGTATATAAACCACAAGACTGGTCATCCAGAATTATAAATCCTTTGGCTTTAGAGGACAAGTAGCCCTGTCTCAAATAGTTAAATAGTAGTCAAGTTGGTAAAAGGCACAAGTGCAAGATAATATAAGAAATAATTATAAGATTTTGCAAGATAAAAAGAATATTTGGGCTTTCTTTAATCTCATTTTTGAAAATGCTAGTCCCTTGGCTATCATTCTAACATTCTGGCTTCAATACTTTCTAAGTTACTGACCCAAGTATGCAAATCAGGGTATTTGACTTCCATTGCTGCTGCATGGCACTGTCACTTCAGTAAGCATTGAAGCAGAGACAGCAAAATAAGTAGAATTTTCAGAGGTAAACAATGTAAGGTTCTGCACTTGGGGGCTAAGAATATGCATGCATCATACATACTAGGGGGAGTACAACTGGGGGAATCAATGGTGGAGAAGGATCTGAGAGTTCTGGTACATCACAATCTTAATAATGGCATGCAATGCCAAGCTGCAGTTTCTAAAGCAAGCAAATCCTCTCTTGTATTAAAAGAGGTATAGACTCCAGAGAGAGAGATATATTACCCCTGTACAAATCATTAGTAACACCTCATCTGGAATATGCAGTTCAGTTTTGGGCACCAATTCATAAAAAGAACATTGGGGAACTGGAGAAAGTACAGAGAAGGGCAACCAAACTGATGCGAGGCATGGAGGAGATCAGCTATGAGGAAAGATTAGAGGAACTGAATTTATTCTCTCTTGAGAAGAGGATATTAAGGGGGGATATGATCAACATATATAAATACATCAGTGGTTCATATAGTGAACTTGGTGTAGAGCTATTCACCCTGAGGTCATCACAGAGGACAAGAGGGCACTCTTTACGTCTGGAGGAAAATAAATTTAATCTCCAAATATGGAAAGGTTTCTTCACAGTGAGAGCTGTGAATATGTGGAATAGACTCCCTCAAGAGTTGGTTCTGGCCAGCTCAGTGGATTGCTTCAAAATAGGCCTGGATTCTTTCTTGGTTACACAGAATATAACTGGATACTAACATTTATAGGTAAAGTTGATCCAGGGAATATCTGATTGCCTCTCAGAGGATCAGGAAGGAATTGTTTCCCCTGCAGGAGCAAATTGGATCATGCTTTACTGGTTTTTTTTGCCTTCCTCTGGATCAACTGTGGATGTAGGATTATAACTTTTTTTTTATGGTTGAACTAGATGGACTTTTGTCTTTTTTCAGCCAGACTAACTATGTAACTATGGTAGCCTACATGCTTCTTTCATGTCAGGTTTCCTGCCAATTAGCCATGACCACTGCATGATACAAAGTTAAGCAGTCTTCATTTAAAGGGGTACACTTCTGTATGCCCCTATGTTGGTTTTATAATGATATTAAATTGTCCATTAGCTAATACAGAAACTGTTATAATAAGAGCATCCATTCAAAACAATAAGGAAAAATAATAATTAAAATACAACGGCATTTCAGAAAAGCAGAGATCGATATGCATGCATCACATGTCTGTGGCTACATGAGAAACGGCAATATATTTAATATTGCCCAGTAGAAGATATTTTTTTTTATCTTTCACTATTTCAATGCAAGTATGTAATTCACCTGTTATGGTAATATCTTTCCACCAGGTGGCAGTATAAGACTGGTAAATGGAAACAGCAGTTGCCAAGGAAGAGTGGAAGTTCTCTACCAGAACACTTGGGGCACTGTGTGTGATGATGACTGGGATTACAACAATGCACAGGTGGTTTGCAAGCAGATGGGCTGTGGTCCAGCCATTGTAGCTACAACCCTTAGTTATTTTGGCTATGGCAGTGGACCTATACTGCTAGACAACGTAGACTGTGTTGGAACAGAGAAAGATATAGTGGACTGCTTTCACTTAGGCTGGGGCCAGCATAACTGTGGACATCATGAAGATGCTGGGGTTATATGTCAAGGTAAATATATTTGTGAAACACAAAGAAGAATATCTTACTTAACTGGTGAAGAAAGAAACATGATTTGATTTTAAACACAAATGACATATGGACTTTCTTTTTTTAGCCTTTTGCTTTAGCCATGCCATAACTGACCCTAATGTTCCCATTGGTATTTCCTCTTTTCTTTATTGATGCTTTTCATTAGGATATTTCGATATCTGTATGAGATATAATGTACAATGTGATTTATTTTTTAACTGAAAATTGCAGAATTTTCTGTGCAGGACTGATGAGTCCATATAGCAAAGCTTTGAAGGCTAAGCTCACTTTTGAAAAAAAAAATAATAAGTGTACACTTTTTGCAGGTACAAAAAATGTGCATTTATTCATTTCTAAGGAGCCTGCAGAGCATTGCACCCACAAGCAGCAGAATGTAGGTGCAATCTCAGACTCTTGCAGACTCTCAGGATAGCTGTCTGCCTGTATCTTATATGGGCACGCACAGGGGCGGAACTGACCATTTGGAAACTTGGGCACTGCCTGAGGGCCCGGGGTCAGTAGGGGGCCCCATGAGATGCCCCTGGTACCTTTTTCATAGGTTTTTTTGAGTTTGGGCAAGGACACGGGCCCCATGAACCCCTTTTGCCTGAGGGCCCCATGAGTTGTCAGTCTGCCCTTGGGCACACAGTTACTTGAGAGCAGGAAGGTCAATGAATTGCAAGAACGCTTACCAAGACATCAGCAGTGGTGGATGATGGTAATTGTACTCTATTCATTCACAGGGAACTGTGAAGAAATGACGTGGCCATGTGGGCAGAGCCCCATACGGCCATGCTATTTTCAAGAATAGCCCGCTACAGGGGCGGACTGACAACTCATGGGGCCCCCGGACAATAGGGAATCATGGGGCCCCTGTGTCCTTGCCCAAACTCAAAAGAGCCTATGAAAAATGTACCAGGGGCATCTCATGGGGCCCCCTACTGACCCCGGGCCCTCGGGCAGTGCCCGAGTTTCCAAATGGTCCAAATGGTCCAAATGGCCCGCTATCACAGGGAGGTGGGAATTGGAAGGGGAAGGTGCAGATGCTGGAACATGTTGCATGTTCCAACCAAAAACGGGTGGAACATATAACATGTTGCAAAGATGAACATATTGTTTAAAGAGACACTATTACCTAGCCTATGCAGGGTGATGGTGTCTTTGAAAAGCTCCCTCCCCCTGTCAAACTACCTATATTCAACTGACACTAATATCCTTAGTGTAAACTTAGTGCAGATACTACGGAGAGTACGCAGTGATATCACTTCCCTGGTCATATGACAATGCCTGGGTATAGTAATTGACTGCTAGATCCAAAAAATATCACAGAGAAGGAAGCCTAGTATCTCCCATACCTGAAAGTACTGGGTATTGCCACTGTGTGCACCTGAGGAGGGAGGAGCTGAGAAGCACTGGTAAAGTATAACTGGGTCCGTGGGAGGGACCCTTTTGAAAGATACTGTCACTTTGTTCTACGTGGGCAAAGTGACAGTGGCACCTTAAGATTGGGTGTAAGGCTTGGTTCACATCTGTGCAGGTGGTGCCGCTGCGGATCCGCATGAAATTCCGTGCAGCCGCACCACCCGCACAGAGGAATGCAGACCCACGGGCGGGTGCTAATAGTTCTAATGGCACGCCGCCTGCACTGGTAAAGGCAACCGTACTGGGAACTAAGGTTCCCGTCCGGGCTGTGGTTTCCAAAGAACTTCAGGGATTTTTTCCATGTGTGTCACGGGGCACGGGAGTTCATTCAAATGAATGGGCTCTCATGCTCGCGGAAAACAGAGCCTGCACGGCTGCATATATGTGAACCGGGGCTTAGTGATTGGGTTTACATATACTTTAATCGGGGGAATTTGCTAAAACTGGAGTAGACAGAATCTGCAGGAGCTGTGCATAGTAACCAATCAGCTTCTAACTTCACTTTGTTCAGTTAATCTTTTAAAATGAAATCTAGAACCTAATGGTTGCCATGCACAGCTGCTCCAAATTCTGTCTGCTCCAGACTTACTAAATTGTCCTTTAAGTCTATGAACAGCTTTAAGATTCCAGAGATTCACTGTTAACATCTCTTTGACCATGGTAATCATGAAACCTTTAGGTACCTTTTGCTTTATTGATGCATTGTTTGCCTGATGCATTTTCAATTGAAATGAATGTAAATGCATCAAAACACATGTATACGTGCATTGAAATGCATTGCTGTGCATTTAAACACAAATTGCAGTGCACTCTACATTGCATGTCAATTCATATCATAATCAGGGCCAGTGCTAGACTATTTTGCGCCCTAGGCAAGACCAACTATGTGCACCTCCCCTCTCCTCTCCGGTAGGTATATTATGAGTATCCTTCTCTCCTCTCCTCTATTATGAGCATCCCTCTCCCCCTCCTCTATTATGAGTATCCTTCTCTCCTCTCCTCTATTATGAGCATCCCTCTCCCCCTCCTCTATTATGAGCATCCCTCTCCCCCTCCTCTATTATGAGCATCCCTCTCCCCCTCCTCTATTATGAGTATCCTTCTCTCCTCTCCTCTATTATGAGCATCCCTCTCCCCCTCCTCTATTATGAGAATCCCTCTCCCCCTCCTCTATTATGAGTATCCTTCTCTCCTCTCCTCTATTATGAGCATCCCTCTCCCCCTCCTCTATTTTGAGCATCCCTCTACCCCTCCTCTATTATGAGCATCCCTCTCCCCCTCCTCTATTATGAGCATCCCTCTCCCCCTCCTCTATTTTGAGCATCCCTCTCCCCCTCCTCTATTATGAGCATCCCTCTCCCGCTCCTCTATTTTGAGCATCCCTCTCTCCTCTCCTATGAGCATCCCTCTCTCCTCTACTCTCTTATGAGCATCCCTCTCCTCTTTTATGAGCATCTCTCTCCTCTCTTATGAGCATCCCTCTCTCCTCTCCTCTTTTATGAGCATCTCTCTCCTCTCTTATGAGCATCCCTCTTTCCTCTCCTCTTTTATGAGCATCCCTCTCTCCTCTCCTCTCTTATGAGCATCCCTCTCTCCTCTCCTCTTTAGTGAGCATCTCTATCCTCTCTTATGAGCATCCCTCTCTCCTCTCCTCTTTTGTGAGCATCTCTCTCCTCTCTTATGAGCATCCCTCTCTCCTCTCCTCTGTTATGAGCATCCCTCTCTAACCTTACCTCCCTCCAGTCTCCTGAATGCAGACTTAGTGCAGGCACACAGGGTGGTACATGGGAGGATGCAGCCTGACTTCTCTGGGGATGAGGGATGGATGCTGCCAGCAGAGTACCTGCACTGTCAGCGCCCACTGTCCTCCTCTCCTTTCCCCCTACAGTGCAGAGGCTGGGTGGACCGGTGATGCTCCTAGTGAGTGTACCGGGACTGGGGGGCTGTATGTGCCCCGGGGCTCGGTGTAGCAGCAGGCTGTGTGTGTAACTGGCTGCTGCAGGATCCGGACCATGCTCCCTTCTTCTTCCCACTTCTCTGAGCCTGTCTACTTGCTGGATAGGAGCGGAGTAAGAAGCATCACAGCCGGAAGGGGGCTCCAATCTCATGGGGGCAGGGCACACAGACAGGAGGGGGGATTACATTGGGCATGCCCGGGGACTGGGAGGCTCTGTGCCTGGGGTGGGAGTGATCCCTATGCTCGGCCTTGGCACAGAGCTCTGATGGAACAGCATATGCATGCGCAGGTGATGCCATCGGCTGCAGGAACACTGAATATCTCCTAAACGGTGCATGTTTAGGAAATATTCCTTGTACCTACAGGTAAGCTTTATTAAAACCTTACCTGGAGATACAAGTGTCCAGTGGGAGTTTACTTCCACTTTAATGCATTATGACAAGCTTTCATGGTAGTTTTGATTCCAATGGAAAACACATCAGGCAAAAACTTTCACTTTTATATTTAATTTTCTAATATACAGTACACACAAATAACCTATACATACTAACATTAATATTTTTACTTTTTCTTTACATTTACTGATGAATTTAACAAGCATGCAACTTCATCTAAGATTCTAGTTTCTTTTTAAATCTGAACAGAGCTACAGTCTTATTTATAAAGGGTGTAAACACTAATGCAAGGGCGGGCACACCTATGCAAACAAGGCACTGGAAATGTACTTTTTATAAAAACTGGCAATTTGTTTTCACTTTAGCCTTCCAAGTTGCAAGATTTTATTTAAAACAAAACTAATATGTCCCGATGTCACCCTTTGCATACAGAAACAAACATAATATACTTTTGTTGTTTGTTTTTAATTACTATTATTTCCAGTATTTTTCAAATATAAAATTGACAGAAAAGAAGAAGAGAGGTTCAAGAATACAATATGGACATCATGATTAACTGCTTGCCCACCGTACTATAGTAGTATTACTGCTACAGGGTGGCAGGGCTGCTCAAAATCATGTATATATACGTGATTTTCTTTTCAGGGTAGGGGCGCATGCGTGCCGCCCTACCTGCGCTGCCATTGGTGGCTATGGATGTCAATCACTGAGTCCTGGCTGGAGATTCCCCGTCGGCGCCCAGCGATCGCGGAGTAACACTGAAATTATAACACAGCACATCATGTAAAATAACACACAGCTAACCCTTTGATTGCCCCAGATGTTAACCCCTTCCTGCCCAGTGTGATTAGTATAGTGTTAATGCTTTTTATTAGCACTGATCACTGTATTAGTGTCACTGGGGATGTCAGTGGCAGTTAGTCAGTTCCCACCCAGTGTCAGAATACCCGTCGCAGTCCCACTATAAGTCGATGATTGCCGCCATTACTAGTATAAAAAAAAAAAATTAAAATGTTTCCAGTATACAACCCACCATTTGTAGACATTTTAACTTTAATGTAAACCAAGTAATTTACATGTATTAGAAATTTTTTTTAGCAAAGACATGTAGCAGAATGCATTTTGGCCTAAAGTTATGATGAAATTTGATTTTAAAATTTTTTTTAGTGGATATGTTTTATAACAAAAAGTCTAAAAAAAATTTTATTCAAAATTGTGGTTCTGTTTTTGTTAATAGCGCAAAAAAAAAAACATACAGGTGATCAAATACCACCAAAAGAAAGCTCTATTCGTGGTAAAAAAAAGAGAATGTAAAGTTAATTTGGGTGCAGCATTGCATGACCGCGCAATTGTCAGTTAAAGTAACAATGCCGTATCGCAAAAAAATGGCCTGGTCAGGAAGGGGGGTAAATCCTCTGGAGGGCAAGTGGTAAAGATGAAAATTATTATTATTATTATAAAGGATTTACAGTATATAGCACCAACGGTTTGTACAGCACTTTACAATATAAAGGGAGACAGTATAGTTACAATACGATAGATTACAAGAGGGTTAAGAAAAAGGATAACACTGTTTTTCCATAACAATATTAGTTGTATAAAAACATATTTATTTCATAGGGTTAAAGGAATCTGAACTGTTTTCAAAAGGAAGCAGCTTTGAAGTGACAACTGAATCTATAACACCCCCTAAAGATGGTATGTGTTTTCTATCTTGTATTCAGTAGTGCATAGTCAAAATGAAGCTATTAATCCACTTCCAAAAAATGGAATGCTTATAACTGTGATTAGCATAAAACTGCACTTATAATATAATGTGCAAAGTTCTACTGCTAAAGTGCTGTTTCCATCGCTGGTAGATTCTGTAGAGGTACATCACATGACAATTTCTTATATCTCTTTGGGACCGTATTGAAGAGATCTTTGTGTTTGATCTGCAGAACCACTGTGGCTGTTATATTTAAGTCTCACGTATTCTGATGTATGCTACTCATTTTTTAATAAGGGGAATGCACCAGGAAAAGCTGACACATGCAAAGGTGAACCAGAGAGCTCTAAATTCCCAGGCTGACAGGAACAGAGTCTGACATCATCACATTGGTAATGTGCTTTGGGGTGGCATTCAAAACACCCATAGCGTTTAGTGTGTTATGGCAACGCATGGTACACTCTTTTTTAGTGCACATTACCGCAACACATAAAGTGTATGTGTCAGCGCTCAAGTACCATGTCAACAATGTTCAGTTATCATCCTGTAATGATACAGCACAGCTCTTCTGGCAGTGTTGTTGGGTATTTTAGATTTTCAAGAATAAGTAGGTGATAGTTTATACATTTAAATTCGGTCCTGCCGACAAGAGGACACGATGTAAAGACGGATATTAGCTAATGGTAGGTCAGTAAGTAAAACTACACCACTATGAGATATGTCCTAAAAAACTTTAACAAAGTATCTCCTATGCTGTGCTCCTCTTCCTCTGCTGCTGCTCCCTCGCCACTATTATTGCAATCACACGCAGTCAAAATGACAGCTGACAACTGCTATGCATTATATAGCAGTAGCATCTGTCAAAAAGCAGCTGCACATGTGTAAAATGACACTTGCAGATAGTCTGCAAGTGCCATTAAGTAATATAGTGTAACAATGTATTGGCTTTTATTCCTGGATGCCTACTGAGAATGGGGAATGAATCAGAGAGACTCTTGATCACATGAATATTAGTGATCACATGCAGGCTGGAAGCTTCACTGAAAATATGAGAGCCTTCATCTTGCGGAAGAACATTGCCATCTTAATGCTGCACTAGTATCTGCAGTCCCATCAGTTATATACTGTAATTGCCCTGTATTAATATATATTTTGTTACATTTAACAGCTTTTAATTAAAAAAAGCAAAGCATTTTCTATTTAAAAAAGTGTACTAAATGAAGTTATACTTGTCCTTAAAAACAATTAAAAAATTAGGTAGTTGTGATAAACTTTAAGAGCGGTGAATGAGACATTAACCATCCACTACAGGTAAATCTTAAAGGGTGCATATTTGTCACCTGTAGTGATGTTTGGTGAATGCCACATTCACTGCTTTCTAAATATGCCCAATAGCGTTATTGTCAAGTTAACCAGCACATGCTGGTTATGTTAAATTAGGCCTAGGTATCTAGGAATCAATGTCCTCTTGTCAAGTGTCTATGGTAGTGAGGCCTTGTAGATCACCAACTCGGGGTTCCCCAGGACACGGAATCTAAGCCTGAGCCTGCTTCTTCACCAGAGCCCCTGATGGTGGGGATGGACTTGCAGCAAGCTGGAACCAGGTCGCAGCCCCCAAGTATGCCCAGCTGAGGATGCGGAGATCACTCGCGTATGCAGAGTACAAACAGCAGAAGACAAAAGAAAATCCAGGAGACAAACCGAGGTCAGGACAGGCAGCAAACAAGCACAGATGGCAGACAAAGCCAGGGTCAGTACATGGGTATTCAGGCACAGGACACACAAATAAGCAAACAGGAACACAGAGAACTGTGAAGGCAATGTGGCCTACAATGAGCATGTCTTATATAGACAAGCAAACTAGGAGGCGGGCCAGGGAGTGATGGAAGGGAAGGAAATAAAAGCCCACAGAATAGCAGGCGATGCACAAAGGTGGGCACAGCTAACCATGTGAAATGAATCAGGGTAGGAAAAGCACTTCAGCAAGGAGATAAGAATACAAAAAGCAGCAAACTGCTGGATAATTTGCTACAGTACCCCCCCTCTTACGAGCTCTCTCCAAACATTTAGGTCTAGGCTTGAGAGTAAACTTCTGCTGAAAGAGTTCACCAAACAAAGGGATGAAACATCAGTAGAAGGAATCCAACAACTGTCCTTAGGGCTATATCCCTTCCAGTCAGTTAGATACCAAAGCCTCCCCCTGGAGAATTTGGAATCCAAGATTTGCTTGATTTCATACTGATTCGAGGTACCGACTGTAGGAGAAGGATGACGAAGAGAACGGGAAAATCTATTGATGTATGGTTTTAGGAGAATAACATGAAAAACATTAGGGATCCTTAGATGTGAAGGGAGCCAAAGCGACAGGGTTAACCTGGCAGAGAATGGTAAAGGGAACGAGAAGCAAATTTCATGGAGGGTACTTGGAGACGGATATTCTTGGCAGAGAGCCAAACCTTGTCGCCAGGAAGAAGTTTGGGACTCACACGGTGATGACAATCTGCAGCAGCACTATAGCACGTGGTCCAAAGACGATGTGCGAGGGCATACCATGAAGACTGAAGATTTCCTTAATGAAGAAGGAAGCCAAGGTGACAGCAGAGGGTAGTATTGGAAGTGGAGTTAAGTGACACATTTTAGAAAACCGGTCCAAAACCACCCAGATAATGGTGGAACCTGCTGAGGGGGGTAGTTCAGAGATAAAATATAATAATGGTGTAGCGCTGATAACTAAACGTGCAAACTCCACAATAATAAGATAAAAAACATAAATCACATAAATGAATGAATATAAATATATAAGTGATAGATCTATCAAGATCTAGAAAAACAGTGTCTCAAACTGTGATATTAACAGTACACAAAGTGCATATGATGACGTGTATCTTGAGGAAGTCACGTATACGTGACGCAACGCGTAGATGCGACGTGGTGACGCACTTCCGGCGGAGCACCATCTTGCTACACCAGGTTTACACAGTTCACCCATACTGAGTGGTGTGACAAGCCTTGTTTGATCTGCTGTGAGTGCAATATTTGGCGATTTACATGCTTTTAACATATTAAATAGTGTTGCACTATGGGAGACTTGTCTTTTTGTCATCTAAGGATATATGCTCACCATGTGCACCAGCACTATAGCACGTGGTTTGAAGATATAGGCACATTTTGGCAGCCATTGCCATCTTTGCTATGCTTGGCAATTTGTTGGACACTTTTTATAGTTCCAGCTTCATCATATGCACTTTGTGTACTGTTAATATCACAGTTTGAGACACTGGTTTTCTAGATCTTGAAAGATCTATCACTTATATATTTATGTGATTTATGTTTTTTTATCTTATTATTGTGGAGTTTGCACATTTAGTTATCAGCGCTACACCAATATTTGCTTGATTTCATACTGATTCGAGGCATCGACTGTAGGAGAAGGATGACGAAGAGAACGGGAAAATCTATTGATGTATGGTTTTAGGAGAATAACATGAAAAACATTAGGAATCCTTAGATGTGAAAGGAGCCAAAGCGACAGGGTTAACCTGGCAGAGAATGGTAAAGGGAACGAGAAGCAAATTTCATGGAGGGTACTTGGAGACGGATATTCTTGGCAGAGAGCCAAACCTTGTCGCCAGGAAGAAGTTTGGGACTCACACGGTGATGACAATGATGCAGCTACTTTGTACTTGGAAGCTGCTCACCATCTGCACCAGCACTATAGCACGTGGTTTGAAGATATAGGCACATTTTGGCAGCCATTGCCATCTTTGCTATGCTTGGCAATTTGTTGGACACTTTTTATAGGACCAGCTTCATCATATGCACTTTGTGTACTGTTAATATCACAGTTTGAGACACTGGTTTTCTAGATCTTGAAAGATCTATCACTTATATATTTATGTTTTTTATCTTATTATTGTGGAGTTTGCACATTTAGTTATCAGTGCTACACCAATATTATATTTTATAATTTATATTTGTCCACTTATAGGTAGAGGATAGGGTGTTAGCAGCATATAGAAATTAGATTTCATATTAGCGCAGGGGGAGCTCTGTCACCATCTAGTTCAGAGATAAAGTCCATGGAGAAGCAATGCCAAGGTACATCTGGAATAAGTAGAGGTAAAAGACCTGCTAGAGCAGATGTGGAGGACTTAGACTGTACATAAATGGTGCAAGCCTGGACATATTCAACATCTTTCCAAAGTGAGGGCCACCATTGGTATCACTGAAGAAAGGAACAGATACGTAGCACAACAGGATGTCCTGACAGCTTAAGGTCATGCCCATTTGAGAAACTTGGAGTGAAGGGATGGCACCACAAAAGGTCTTTGTGGGCGGGATACATGACGACTGATTACAGGTGGAAACCACGATTGGCAGGAATAGTAGGTTCTGGTTCAATATGACACTCAGAGTCAGCAGTGTTAAACGATCTGGACAAGGTATTTTTAGGAATGGGCCAGAAGATGATGTCAAAAAGAAGACAGCGCATCGTGCTTGTTTCGAATTCAAACGTAGAGTGGATTACAGATACTGGAGGTTCTTATGATCGGTACAGATCAGGATACAATGTGGATATCTCTTCAGTAGATGTCACCACTCTTGTAGCGCCAGCTTGTTCCTGATCCCCAAGGATGGATCTTCCTGATCTTCTTCTTAGAGAAGAAGACACAAGGATGGAGCTTACTATCAGGCATTTGGAGAAGAACGGTCCCCACTCCCAAGGATGAAGCTTCTGCTTCCAAGAAGTAAGGCTGGAGAATGTCAAGACGTATGAGAATAGATGCAGACAGAAAGTCAGTTATGAGCTTCTGTAAAGCCCTGACTACCTTAGGAAGCCAGATTCTGACATTAGCACCCTTCTGGGTCAAAGAAGTGATTGAGGCCCCCAGAGAGGAATAATCAGGAATGAACTGGCAATAGAAATTGGTGATCACCAAATACTGCTGCGTAACTTTTAGACCAGAGGACTGAGGCTAGTTGGAGATGGCCTGAAGTTTGGCTGCATCAATAAGCAGGCCTTTATCCGTGACTATGTAACCTAGGATGGTTTGCTCGAAGAGGCACTTCTCCAACTTTGCGTACAGGTGGTGGTGCCGAAGACGTACAAGAACTGTACATACGTGCTGACGATGAGTGTTCAAATCCGGAGAAAAGATGAGGATGTCATTCAGACACACAATGGCACAAACGTATAAGAGATCAGAGAAAATGTCATTAACAAAGTTCTGAAAGATGGTTGGGACGTTACACAAGCCAAAGGGCATTACAAGGTATTCACAATGCCTGTCTCTGGTGTTAAAAGCTGTTTTCCATTCATCACCATCTTGGATCATAATCAGATTGTATGCTCCTTTCAGGTCTAATTTAGGGAAAATTCGAGCATCTCGTAGCCTGTCAAAAAGGTCAGAAATCAAGCGTAGCGGGTACCGATTTTTTTTATGGTGATGGCATTGAAACCTCTATAATCAACACATACCATCCTTTTTGGATGGAGGTCCATTGCGCAATCGTAGGAACTATGAGAAGGCAAACTGTAAGCAGCTTTTTTTACAAAAAAAAGTCTTGGAAAGCCTGATAATGCTGAGGGAGCTTCAGAGAGGTGATGACATCTGCCACAGGTACACAGAGAAGTGGACGCACCTTAGGGAGTCAAGTCTGAAGGCATTGCAACCCCCAAGACAACACCTGGCCAGAATTCCAATCCAGATAGGGTGAGTGTTTCTACAACCACGGAAGTCCAAGAATGATGGGACTAGAAGACATAGGGAGGATCAAGAAGGAGATTTCCTAACAATGAAGAACACTGACATGCATAATGATAGCGGTGGTTTGGAACCATAGGGGTCCTAAGGCCAAGGAATCAACTTCAGATAGCGAGGCATTGCCAAGGAAATGAGAGGAATGTCAATTCAGTTCAGGTCCCAATGAAGGGAGAAAAGTATGATAAATCAAGGGAAAGTGGCAGAATTCATGTTCTGGTCTAGATCACCTCCCTCTGAGCTACCTAGACCTGAGAGTTTCCTGGTTGGACAAGACATGAGTTTATTATATGACGATTAGCCCTGCCATAAAGGCATAGGCCAAGTCTCAGATGGTGCGACTGCTCTTGTGGAGTGAGGCATGTCTGACTTAATTACATAGATTCTTCAGATTCTGATGCTGAGACAGGTTGTTCTGGAGCTGGAGTTCTAGACAACAGAAGACAAAAGAACCCACTGGGAGGCGACGTGGACCAGCCCTTTCCAGAACTTGCTCCTGGAAGAAGACATCAATTTGGACGCTAAGGGCGCTCAAGTCATCCAGGGTGGTGGGTATGGTTCTGCCAGCTAGTTCATCCTTAATATGAACCGTTAGACCATGTCAAAATGTTGCAGTAAGGGCCTCATTATTCCATGCCAGTTCCCAAAGCCAAAGTGCAAAACTGAATTATATATTGACCAACAGTCATGTTTCCTTGATGAAGCCGAAGAAAAGCTCTAGAACCAGATTCAGGTACATCAAAGGTTTTGTGAAAAGATTGCAGGAAGGCAGGGACTGGAAACAGTGGGATCTTGATTCTCCCACAGCGGCGAGGCACCCGAGAGCATCTACAGAAAGGAGTGATATCATATACAGTTGTGGCCAAAATTATTCAACCCCCAATGCTGTAAAGGGGTTTAGGGACTATAGTGTACATTTGGAATTGTATTCAGAATCAAATCCTACAAGGACGTTGTAACTACCCAAATGCAACTAAAATGACATCAATTGTTTATGTAATACAGTAGTAAATGGTTCTTATGTGGTTTCTTCATTGCCACAATTATTCAACCCCTTAAAGACTACCACTCTGAAGAACAGAGGTTCATACAGGTGCTTTCCATCAGGTATTGAAAACACCTGTGGATGTCACCGAGCAGCAATCAAGCATAATAAGCACCAATTAGGCAGCTTTAAAATGACTGTGATACTCAGCTCCTTCTAGACATTTACTGGTGTGGTTACAAACATGGTGAAGGCAAGAGAATGGTCCAGGAAGACAAGAGAAGAGGTGATTTCTCTTCACAGGAAGGGCAATGGCTATAAGAAGATTGCAAAGATGTTAAACATACCAAGAGACACCTTAGGAAGCATCATTCGCAAATTCAAGGCAAAGGGCACTGTTGAAACGCTACCTGGTCGTGGCAGAAAGAAGATGCTGACTTCGACTGCTGTGCGCTACCTGAAGCGTAGAGTGGAGAGAAGTCCCCGTGTGACTGCTGAGGAACTGAGAAAAGATTTGTCAGATGTGGGTACAGAAGTTTCAGCCCAGACAATAAGACGCACACTGCGTAATGAAGGCCTCCGTGCCAGAACTCCCAGGCGTACCCCCTTGCTGTCTCCAAAGAATAAGAAGAGTCGACTGCAGTATGCCAAAAGCCATGTGGACAAACCACAAAAGTTGTGGGATAGTGTTCTGTGGACTGATGAAACAAAATTAGAACTGTTTGGGCCCATGGATCAACGCTATGTTTGGAGGAGGAAGAACAAGGCCTATGATGAAAAGAACACCTTGCCTACTGTGAAGCATGGTGGAGGGTCAATCATGCTTTGGGGCTGTTTTGCTTCTGCAGGTACAGGGAAGCTTCAGCGTGTGCAAGGTACCATGAATTCTCTTCAGTACCAGGAGATATTGGATGGAAACGTGATGCAGTCCGTCACACACCTGAGGCTTGGGAGACGTTGGACCTTTCAACAGGACAATGATCCCAAGCATACCTCCAAGTCCACTAGAGCATGGTTGCAGAGGAAAGGCTGGAACATTTTGGAGTGGCCATCGCAGTCACCAGACTTAAATCCGATTGAGAACCTCTGGTGGGACTTAAAGAAAGCAGTTGCAGTGCGCAAGCCTAAGAATGTGACTGAACTGGAGGCCTTTGCCCATGAAGAATGGGCGAAGATACCCGTAGATCGCTGCAAGACACTTGTGTCAAGCTATGCTTCACGTTTAAAAGCTGTTATAACTGTAAAAGGATGCTGTACTAAGTACTAAGATTGAATGTCACTTGGGGGTTGAATAAAACTGATAATGCTGTGAGCACAGAAAAGACATTTGTGGTTATTTCATTATAACTGTTATGTTATATTTGTCTGACCTACAAGTGCCTCTTTAATGTAAATGTAAGCAAGATGACTGAATGATCAAAAGCAATGTCAAACTGGCCAAAACACTCAATTTCAGTGGGGGTTGAATAATTTTGGCCACAACTGTACACCACGTTAAAATGATCAGTAGGAAAATTGTGGCCCGCTAGCTCGAAGTGAATTGAGCACTGATTGATGAAGCCCTTACAAGCTTTAGGATCACCAGAAAAGTGAGGTGGCGGTGGCGACGGGAGTTTTGAAGGACTGCCCTCCCTTGGAGGGACAACAGGACATGAAACATGATCCAGAACAGAGACTGAGAAAGTGGACACAACCTGCAGCTGATACAAATGAGAAGATAGTTCCAGTAGACACGGCATAATCTGTTCTTGATGGGTCTGCTGGATGTCAACTCTCTAAGCTAAACACTGAAGTTGTTCCAGAAGAGGCTGCAGTGTCTCCAAGGAACTCATGGCCTGAACAAACTGTCATGCCTCTGTGGTAGTAAACCCTTGTAGATCGCCAACTCAGGGTTCCCCAGGGTGCAAAGTCTAAGCCCCAGCCTACTTCTTTACCAGAGCCCCTGATGGTGGGGATGGACGTGCAGCAAGCTGGAACCATATCACAGCCCCTAGGTACGTCCAGCTGAGGATGCAGAGATCACTCGTGTGTGCAGAGCACAAACAGCAGGAGACGAAAGGAAATCTAGGAGACAAGCGGAGGTCAAGACGAGGAGCACACAAGCACAGATGGTAAACGAAGCTGGGGTCAGTACATGGGTAGTCAGGCACAGGACACACAAGTAAATGAACATGAGCTCAGAGAACTGTGAAGGCAATGTGGGCTACAGTGAGCATGTCTCATATAGGCAAGTAAATTAGGAGGTGGGCCACGGAGTGATCGAAGGGAAGGAAAAGAAAACCCACAGAATAGCAGGCAACACCCAAAGCTGAGCACAGCTAACCACACACGTTAAAGGAATCAGGGTAGGAAAAGCACTTCACTAAGGAGGTAAGAATACACAAGCAGGAAACTGCAGGCTAACTTGTGACACCTTGGAAACAATCTAAGAAATGAAGATGCAGTCATTTAGTAGTAAGAACCTAAAATTAATCTAAAAATGGATATTCCAGAGTAAAATGAAAGATGTTTCGACATACTCAAAGATAATTATGAAGAAACAATAACAATTTTATTTTTCCAGGGTCAATTCGTTTAGTGAATGGAAGCCACCGGTGTGAAGGTCGTGTGGAAATATTCTTCCTGTTGCAGTGGGGAACTGTTTGTGACGATGCATGGGACATGAAGGCTGCAAAGGTTGTGTGTCGATCCTTGGGCTGTGGCGCACCTTTTAAAGCCTGGGGCGAAGCATGGTATGGACAGGGAACCGGTATTATCTTCCTTGACAATGTTAAATGTCAGGGCAATGAAAGTTCCTTACTACAATGCTCTTACATCCGATGGAATGTCCACAACTGTGATCACTCAGAGGATGCTGGGGTAAAATGTGGAACTGACTGAACAATGCATTAATATTTGAATGCTAAACAAATGTAAATGTATAAATTCTGTAAATATTGTTGTACCTTTGTAAGTTTGCACTTTAATATCCCATTTAAGTCAAGAAAACCTAAACATACAATGTGTTAAACAGTAGCCTTATACAATAAAGGTTCAAAAAAACGTTGAAGTGGTTTTCGCAGACTGCCATTTGTGTTTACCATGTTGGTTCACCTTGCAGTGGAGAGGTCAATTAGCCATTGCCCCACTGCTAATGACAGCTCAAAGTAATCTTGAGGGTTACCTTACATTATTAGATGGCCCCAGGTACAGAATTTGGTACATCTGGGTGCCTGCTTGCATGGCCCAAAGATCTTTTTATTGCATAGTTTATCCCCAGAAATCGGGTGCTCTATTATGCCAATACAGGGCTCAATTTATGTGGTTGATATCTGACTTAACTACCCTGCCCATGTCCTCTATTGAATGAGGTGATTATTTGCATTATATAGTGCTTGTTTTGTTTAGGATACTCAGAAACTATGAAAATAATCTGAAAATAGGACTACCTACTCTTGACCTGAAGTTAACTCAGGTGGCGTGTCCACAGGCTTACTTTAGACTTTGTCTAGATTTAGGCAAAGTTACCTCTGGAACCCATTATGTGGAACCTAAAGATAGATGTAGACTGACCTTAAAGTTGACTTTAGTCAGCTTGTAAAAATAACATTTGTGTTCACTATTGCCCCACCCCTTCTCAGTTTACTATGGGTCTAATGCTTTTTTAACCCAGAGGGATAAAACAGAGACTTACCTTATTCCTTGCTTCCCCTGCAACCAACACTCTTTTTGATTCCATTGGTCCTACATGATAACATTAGCCAGGGGGCGGCCCCACGACTGGAGAAGAGTAGTGTCTTTGTGAGACCAGTCGTGAATAAAAAAAACAGTAAGGAGAAACTGAAGTGAGGGATAAGCTAAGTATTCCTCTTTGTTTTGTTCCCCTAGACCAGTGGTGGGCAACCTTTTTTTTCAACTGAGCCAAATCTCGCCAAAACCACGATTGAAATTTATTTTGAGAGCCACATTTTTAAAACTGAAAATACATCCCCCATATAGTAATTCATCCCCCATATAGTAATTCATCCCCCATAGTAATTCATCCCCCATATAGTAATTCATCCCCCATAGTAATTCATCCCCCATATAGTAATTCATCCCCCATAGTAATTAATCCCCCATAGTAATTCATCCCCCATAGTAATTCATCCCCCATATAGTAATTCATCCCCCATAGTAATTCATCCCCCATATAGTAATTAATCCCCCATATAGTAATTCATCCCCCATAGTAATTAATCCCCCATATAGTAATTCATCCCCCATAGTAATTCATCCCCCATATAGTAATTCATCCCCCATTGTAATTCATCCCCCATAGTAATTCATCCCCCATATAGTAATTCATCCCCCCATAGTAATTCATCCCCCATATAGTAATTCATCCCCCATATAGTAATTCATTCCCCCCTATAGTAATTCATCCCCCCTATAGTACTTCATCCCCCCTATAGTAATTCATCCCCCCTATAGTAATTCATTCCCCATATTGTGTCAATTCACTTACCTTTGCTCCACGTGTTCCTCTCGCCGTGTTCCCGCGCTGTTCCGGTCTTCAGGGCGGACTGTGAGAGGAGAGGAGTTCGTCACGCTGCCCCGCCTACATCCTGACAGCCAATGTTTGCCACGCTCCGCGGGCCGGATTAAAAGGTCCGCCGGGCCGTATGCGGGCCGTAGTTTGCCCATTGCTGGGCTAGCTGCAGAGTCCTGACTTTTGGGGCGGCCGCCCGAGAGGAGGGAGGGGAGCGGGCGCCCGACACACAGAAGAGCCGCATTAAAGTGTGCAAAGAGCCGACCACTGCCCTAGACCAAACAAGCATAATACCCTTTACTATATGAGGACACCCAAACTTTTTTTTTCATAGGCTGACTGCAATTCAGGTTAAATGGGGGAAGTTGCAAAAACTATGCCAAATATGAAGGTAGCCTGATTTGGAATCGATCTAAATCTAATTTTCTAATGTTGTTAAGTTGCTTGATAAATGCCCCATAAGCTATTCACCACAAATATACCATACAACATACATAACATATAACAAACCTGTTTTGCTTTTTTTTCTGTACTGTCAAGTATTTAGCATTCTGAAATTGCTAACCCTCATATTTTGCATTGGATTGGCATCAAGTTTACTACTGTTGTTAAGTTTGATAAATGTCCCTCAAGGTATTCATCCTAAAACGTACATGCCATACAGCAAGCATAACATATGACACGCTTAGGGATGTCTTATCTGTAGGGTCAACCATTTAGTACCCTGAAACTGATACTCTTCATACTTTGAAAAGAACTCTAGTGATATCTTGAGCTGTTGTCAGTTACGATATTGAGATTTCACGAAAACAAAACAAAAAACTGTACATCTTCAAAAGAGGCCTCTCTTGCTAAAATGTCTATTAGGTAAGAGCTCATGACTGTACTATATCTTACTTTACAAGTCACCTTTCCAGGCTAGGCATTATTATATTGTTTACGTTGGCATGGCAACAAAAAGGGGCTTATGTAAAACTTTGAATACTATGATTTTAGCTTTATTCACACAGTTTACACTAAAAATATTTTTATATGATTATTGTAAATGAAATATATTGAAATTATACTTTTTGGAATATCTGTGATTTATTAGCTGGTGCTGTGAATAATGTAATTGATATACAGTATACTGTACATTTGTAATTATTTTTTTCCTGTTATCCTTTTTTACTAGATCATTTTCAGGTTCAAAGAATTTATACATAAGCAAATCTGCTATATTCATGAAAATGCAAATGTAGACATCTTATGTCAAATAATTTCAAGAGGCCATTTACATTATAATAATTAAAATTTCTGTTCACCGAAGTGCCTATAGAGAACTTTCAAGAAAACGGGGTTTGAGTCCATTTTTTTCTCATGTAGTAATAAAGATACTAAAATCATGTGTTTTTCCGAAAGCAAACCTGTGAAGAATAGAAAAAAATTAAGGCACCCTTCACACTGTAGTTGGCATCGTCTGGTGCTTATACACACACCGTAGCAATGTATAGGCATTGGGCTTGCTTTTGACTGTGAAATTGGAGCCAATGCTAAGAATAATTTATCATTTCCAGTGACTTGTGGAAAAGATGCTTAAAGTAAGTATAGGTATCAGAGGGTGTCTAGCACAGATTGGGATGGATTATGAATTCAATGGGCTAGCAATACACTAGCCACTTAATAACCTTTTCACTTTCAGGCAGTCACACCAAATCTGCCTAAATCAGCCCTCTGGCAATCTCTGAAGCACAAGGGGGAATGAGTCAGGATTGCATAGGATATTCTAGGTACCAACAGATAAGTAGCTTCTAACTTGCCTGCACAACCAGTACCCGGGAGAAACTTGTGGTTGTGTTGGTTCTTGTCTGATTCCAATCTCCATTCATCTTGCGTCCATCCAAGTCTCCAAACCATTTGTAAACATAAGAAGGGAGGGTGCTTGTAGTGCTGGTGAGCAATGGAGAATATACCAGGGTAAAGAGGTCCTGTCTTCCTGACTTGTTTAATAGGGCTCCTTCAAAGGGTAGTATGTAGGGTATATGTGAAGATAGGACAGATTTGGTGCATGTTAACTGCTGCAAGAAATGTTTTTCAAGGTCTCCAAATTAAACATCTCTAGAGTTGAGTTTGTTTATCCTTAAGAGTTTCCAATGGGATATTGCTCGAGTACCTCAGGAAGTCAGTGGTTAGGTACAAGTTTTGATGAAGCCAGATATTAAATACATTCGAGCAGGTATAGCTTGAGAGGACCATTGGGTTACCTAGCATCGATAGTAAAGCTATGTGTGGTGAAATTAATTTATGTTTAAGTTTCAAATTGTCACAAAGGCTTAAGGAATTTTTGGTAATAGGGCATGTTATCGCATGGACAGCAAAAAGAGGTTGCCTATCAATACAGGGGTATGCTTTCAAGAAAACCTACAAGGAGATGCCCTTGTTGGATTGCCACTGCGCCACTTGGGCGACATGGGCTGTTTTGTACTACCTATGAAGAAGGGGGTGGTTTATGCCTACTTGAAGTTTGGGTGTATGTAGGATTGATTTAGCCACTTGAGGGAAGGTACCCTTGTAGACAAATATTAGGACTTAGGGTCCTCTGCATTACTCAAAGTCGGAACAATGGAATAGGCATAGGCAAGACTCGCGCATGATAGAGATTTGGGTAATGTCATTGTCACTGTCATATGTTGTGTATTTCCCATGAAGACCCCAAAAAATTTAGATAGGTGATAATTGGGATAGTTGGCTTGATCGAGAGTGTTATAAGACAAAGTGAGATTAACATCTAGATAGGGCAAGAAGGAAGGGGTCTTGGAGAAGGTAAAAGAATTGAACAGTGTGCATCATATCAACAGGCAAGATGATGTTTAGGACCTTGGTCTTGTTAACACATAGACAAGAGGGTTGGCCAAATAAAGCTAAAGTAAGAAGGGCATCCTTGAAAAATAAGGAAATTTTATGATGGTAGTTTGCCACTTCAATCCCATGCATGTTCCTGTGTTGGTGGATAGTCTGGGGCAGGGGTTCTATTGCAAAAGCAAACAGAAGTAAGGACAGGTGGGCAACCGATCTTTTAATAGGGATTTTGTCAGATCGAAAATATCTAATGTGGGCCTATGAGGAGCCATATAAAATCCTGATCCAGGTTAAAACCCTCAGTGTCTTAGTGCAAACTGCAGGTAATGCCCTCCGGGGGAAATTGAATGTCTTTTTGAAGTCCAAGGAAGGGAGCATTTGGGGGGCTCTTTCTTTTACATTCTGTATAGAAAAGAATGGAGATCCTTCATATGTTGTTGTTGCCTGTCTGTCTTCACAGAATGAGATGAGATCTGGTTGGTAGTACTTTGGCAAGACAACTGTTGTGTCCCACCTACAATGTTATATTCTGAATTACATTGAATGCCATTCTATTGTGTTGTCTAATATTTAGTGGCAGCGTGATGCTACAGCACTTTTTATGCTCTTTTTGTATCTCTTTCTTGTCCCCTCCTGTTCAGTGCTATATAGAACAGTCTTACCCAGACCCTTCTTCTGTGTTCCCTCAGTTATTGTGAAGTCCTCATAGCAGAAAGTAGTCTGGGAAGATCATTGTCTAGAAAAACTTCATCTGTACTGTGCTCTGAGAAGAGAAAATTACATAGAATTTTGCTGAATAAGTAGGTGACCATACTGTCTGGACAGATAGAGATCAATGGAGGTACAGTTAGGTCCAAATATATTTGGACACAGGCACAATTTTAATTTTTTCAGGTATTTACCAAAACATATTGAATCTATAGTTATATAATGAATACGGACTGAAAGTACACACTCTCAGGTTTAATTTAATGGTATGTACATCCAAATTGGAGGAAGGGTTTAGGAATTACAGCACTTAAGAGTAGCCATCCCCCCTTTTTCAAAGGACCAAAAGTAATTGGACAATTGAATCAAAAGCTGTTTCATGGCCAGGTGTGGGATACTCCATTATTTCTTCATCAATTAAGCAGGTAAAGGGTCTGGAGTTGATTCTAAGTGTGGTATTTGCATTTGGAATCTATTGCTTTGAACCTACATCATGAGTTCAAAGGAGCTGTCCATGCAAGTGAAAAGGCCATTGTAAGGCTTCAAAAACGAAATAAATCCATCAGAGAGATAACAGCAACATTAGGAGTGGTAAAATCAACAGTTTGGTACATTCTGAGGAAAGAAGAATGCACTGCTGAGCTCAGCAACATAAAAAGGCATGGATGTCCATGGAAGACAACAGTGGTGGATGAATCTATATGGTAAAGAAAAACCCATTCACAACATTCAGACAAGTGAAGGACACTCTCCAGGAGGTGGGCGTATCAATGTAAAAGTCTACAATCAAGAGAAGACTTTACAAAGAGCAAATACAGAGGGTTCACAACAAGGTGCAAACCATTCAGAAGCCTGAAGAATAGAAAAAACAAATTAGACTTTGGAAAAAATACTCTAAAAAAGCCAGACCAGTTCTGGAAAAGTATGCTTTGGATGGATGAAACTAAGACTAATCTGTACCAGAATGACGGGAAGAAAAAAGTGTGGAGAAGACTTGGAACAGCTCATGATCCAAAGCACACAACGTCATTTGTAAAACATGGTGGACGCAGTGTGATGGCATGGGCATGCATGGCTTCCAGTGGCACTGGGTCATTGGTGTTTATTGATGATGTGGCAGAAGACAGAAGCAGCCGTATGCATTCTGCAGTTTTTAGAGATATACTGTCATCCCAGATTCAGCCAAATGCAGCAAAGTTGATTGGAAGGCGCTTCACAGTACAGATGGACAATGATCCAAAACACACTGAAAAAGCAACCCAGGAGCTTTTGAAGCAAAAGAAGTGGAATATTCTGCAATGGCCAAGTCAATCACCTGATCTCCACCCAATTGAGCATGCATTTCACTTGCTGAAGGCAAAACTAAAGGCAGAACGACCCACAAACAAAGAACAACTGAAGACAGCTGCAGTTGGAGCCTGGCAAAGCAACAGAAAGGAGGAAACCCAGTCTTTGGTAATGTCCATGGGTTCCAGACTTCAGGCAGTCATTGCCAGTAAAGGATTCTCAACAAAATATTAAAAATGAACATTTTATTTAGGATTATATTCAATTGTCCAATTACTTTTGGTCCCTTGAAAAAGGGGGGATGGCTACACTTAAGAGCTTTAATGCGTAAACCCTTCTTCCAATTATGATGTACTACCTCCAAATTAAACCTGAGAGTGTGCACTTTCAGTCCATATCCATTATATAACTATAGCTACAATATGTTTTGGTAAATACCTGAAAAAAACTAAAATTGTGCCTGTGTCCAAATATATATGGACCTAACTGTATGTCAATGCATAAAATGGCATTTGAAAGAGAACAACAATTTTTCACACTCGAAAGGATGTTTTCACTGGAAGTGAGAACAGGTGAAAGCTAGTATTTTGCTTTATAACAGCTAAAAAAACATGCCAAATAAATGAGGGAACTAACAAAGAGGAAGTGCAAGCTGAAGCTTAACTCTTTCAAACATAAAAAATTGAAGGAGATGCTGCTCCTATTTAACAAAAGAAGCAGTCAATTTTCTGTTCTGAAGTGTCTGTGACAGGCAGCACAGAGACATGAGAGCTCTCTGCTAACCCCGTCACTTTTTGGCTCAGAGTGAGAGGGAGAAAAAAGAGTTTGTAACCTTACGGCCTGTACTGTACTGTGCTCATGTCCTGTGATCACTGCATGAACAGAGAGAGGGATGGGAGCTGTCTGTTGACAGCTCTTATCTTGTAAGATGAGGTCACAGCTGGCAGGAATCTTTGGCAGTTTTCTATTTGGAAAACTGTCAGTTTCCCTCTGTTAAATAGGGGCAGACCTGCATTAGTTTCTATTTCACTCTGAATATAGATAGGTCTGTCTGCTTACTTAATGTGCTGCACACCACTTCTGTTCCATTACAATGGTGCTTAGATTATTCCCTGGAATGTGTCTATTGGAAGTTCAAAAGGTACATTTACATTGGTAAAACACTATGGTATTCTGAAACAAAAGGGGGAGAGAGATTTCTTTGAACACTAAGACATTACATTCCCTTGTTCAGAGAAGACATCTTTACTAAATGCTGAGCAGGAGCTGTTAAGTATAGGCATATTCACACCTTGACACTGTTCCTGGATTTTAACTCCACCCAGCACTGTCATATCAATGCTCATCACCTTGAAGACTGCCCACTCATTTCTTCTAAGCTCCTGCCCCTCTATTTTCTAAGCTCCTCATCTTCTGAACCTCTACAGTACAAGTGTGTAGGGAAGCCTAAGCTGCCCACCTCCGACTTCCTTCCCCTATTTGACTGTGTACCAGCAAACTTCACACTGCGTGTGTGATCCTTCAACAATTATTGCTCCTTGTTCCAGAAATGTATAAACATAGTGACAGGGAAATTTAGCTTGTCACTGAGCTCTAAAACCTGGGTAACTAGAACAAGTTCACCTTTGGGAACATGTTACACGTTCCACCCATTTTTAGGGTGGAACATATAACATGTTCTCATAGCTGCAGCTGTGCCCGCCGCCCCCCCCCCCCCCCCCCTGAGAGATAGTACAGGGAGACGTTTCCCCATACATTCAGATTTGTAAACAGCGTGACAGCTGACTTTTTACAAAACGAAAACGTACCTGTCCTTCGATCCCGCGATGTCCTCCCCGCACCCAGTTTCACCGGCTGTCCGGTGTACCCGGCGCCGACATCTTCAGTGTGGGCACCCGACTGTGAGAGCCTGCTGGGTGCTTGAGTGAATGGTTCCGTAGTCTTCTGGGATCTGTCACATGTCCCAGGAGACTACGGGGAGCAATGGGGGGGGGGGACAACTGTTCGGAGCAGGTACCTGTCAATTTCAGGTACTGGCTCCCCAAATGTGCCAATCCTTAACAGGGAGTCCTTAAAGCAGAACTTCCCCTTTTGTGTGGAGCTCCACTATAGTGACACATACTGTAATACAACATCAATTGGCAATGTGGTAACAGCCACTTATATGTACTTATTATACAATGAAATCTATCCCCAAAGCGTTTTGATACGTAATCTTCATCAGGGAGAATATGACAATACCTACAATAGAAAAAGAGAGCAGGACAATAGAGTACAGACATAATACACTGCTTGAAAAAAATGCAAGGAACATTTTGAAAACACATCAGATCTCAATGGGGAAAAATCTCTTGCTGGATATCTATACTGATATGGACTGGGTAAAGTGTTAGGAACGTAAGGAGGCCCCATTGTTTGATGGAAATGAAAATTATCAACCTACAGAGGACTGAATTCAAAGACACCCCGAAAATCAAAGTGGAAAAATTATGCAGCAGGCTAGTCCATTTTGCTGAAATTTCATTGCAGCAACTCAAAATGGTACTTAGTAGTTTGTATGGCCCCCACGTACTTGTATGCATGCCTGACAACATCAGGGCATGCTCCTAATGAGACGGTGGATGGTGTCCTGGGGTATTTCCTCCCAGATCTGGACCAGGGCATCATTGAGGTCCTGGACAGTCTGAGGTGCAATCTGGCGGCGTTGGATGGACCGAAACATGATATCCCAGAGGTGTTCTATTGGATTTAGGCAAGACGAGCATGGGGGCTGTAGCAAACTGGCTCATCAGAGTTGGACGCGGATTTCCCCTTTTCTATTGGAGGTATTCCTCAGTCCTTCATTCCCTACCCCCTCCCTTCCTGAGAGGCACAGTGACAGATGGTGTGGGTCAACCGCAGGTTAAGGCATCCTTAGTCCGGTACCGGGCAGTCTGCGAAAGTGTAGCCTTCCTCACCTAAAGTCATGATAAGACCAGCATTCATCAGAGCATTGGGAAGCACTGACCCCAGAACTGTGTAGGCTCATCCATCATAAAACAGATAAGGCAGCTTCTCCCTGGAATTGAAAGAGATTGTAACCTCACAAAACCTAACAGTTAAAGATGACAGAATGAAATGAACATTCCTCAAGTCAGGTTTTTTCCCCTATGTTTCATGTCATGGATTATGACAGATGTTGGTTCTAATTCAGAGTTCCCCGACTGACCCTGCCCAAAACAGCGTAGTGGCCAGTATTCAGAGCCACCCCCCTTGCAGGGGGATTTTTAAAAAGACAGGTTGGCAAGCCTAAAGGGGAAGCAAAAGACATCTCCTGATCTTAACATCGTAACAGCAGGGGATCAAAGACCCTTTCCGCTCTGCAACTTGGATCTGCTTACAAACCAAGGCGTATTGGCAAGTAACTTAACTCTTTAACTTCCTTCCTATTATCTCTTTGCTGTGTTGTGGGTCTTTATCTATATATAAATATATATCTTAGTTACATCTTTTTCTGTAAATATTTTATTGCACCTGTTTGACTCTTTTAGTAATAAATCTTTCTTTCTGAAAGTGTTAAACTGTTTTTAAGCGCTTACTTGCAATTCACGAATTCCTGCCTTTGAAGAGACGCTACTGTTTGTTATAATCTCTGTATAACAGGCCTGCGGACCGTGTTATATAGATCAATATTTCAATCATTATAGTGTATATTTGATAACAGGAGTTTCCCAGTCTCCGACAAAAGTGGTGGTGGCAGTAGAGGGTTAGTTGCGTAATTAACCCGACCCAGTAACAAGCGCATTCAGGCTGCAGGCACCGATTGTAGCCCATTAGCTGGACAATCGCTGTGCAGGGTGCAGCTGGGTGTGGCCTTGTTACGCGCGTCACACCGCGGTTTTAGGTCGGCCGGTCCTTCGGTCACGAGTTTGGTGAGAAGGTCTGGGGTTTGACGTCGCGGGCATAACGTATTATTGTTGGTCGCGGTCGTGCGATTGTCGCATGTTGGTGGCGGCGATCATGCGATCGTGACAGGGGCCATTCAGTGGTATCAATTCCTTCATCCTCCAGGATCTGCCTGCATACACTCGCAACATGAGGATGGGCATTGTCATGCACCAGGAGGAACCCAGGACCCACTGCACCAGCGTAGGGTTTAACAATGAGTCCAAGGATTTCATCCTGATACCTAATGGCAGTCAGGGTGCCATTGTCTAGCCTGTTGAGGTCTGTGCGTCCCTTCATGAATATGCTTCCCCAGACCATCATTGACCCACCACCAAAACGGTCATGCTGAATGATGTTACAGGCAGCATAACATTCTACATGGCTTCTCCAGGCCCTTCCACGTCTGTCACATGTGCTCAGGGTGAACCTGCTCTCATCTGTGAAAAGCACAGAGCGCCAGTGGTGGACCTGCCAATTCTGGTGTTCAGTGGCAAATGCCAATCGAGCTCTATGGTGCTGGGCAGTGAGCACAGGGCCCACTAGAGGATGTCGGGCCCTCAGGCCACCCTCAGGAAGTCCGTGTTTGATGGTTTGGTCACAGGCATTCACACCAGTGGCCTGCTGGAGGTAATTTTGTAGGACTCTGGCTGTGCTCATCCTGTTCCTCTTTGCACAAAGGAGCAGATACACAGTTTGTGCAGAGTTGTAGGTTGTGGTCTCCCCCCATCCGATCACTGGTGGCTCCTTGGCATTGGACTATGTGGCCCCAGTGGGCCTCCAAGTCGATGTTGAACAACCTTTTCCTCTGGCAATCCATGTGAGTGTTATGTTTGTGATAATGGGTACATCAAGATATGTAATGTCTGTACTCTACTGTCATGCTCTCTTTTTCTATTTTAGGTATTGTCATATTCCTCTTGATGAAGATTATATATTAATTGAACTGCGTCTGGGATAGATTAAATAGATAGATTAAACTGTATTATAAGCACATATAAATGGCTGTTGTCACATTGCCATTTGATGTTGTATTATGTGTCATTAAAGCGGAGTTCCAGTTACACTGAAAAAAAAAAACAGCCACTTACCTGTCCCTCAATCCTGTGGAGTCCTCCCCGCACCCCGTTCCACCGGCTGGCTGGTGTTCCTGGTGCCGGCATCTTCAGTGTGGGCACCCGGCTGTGACAGCTTGTGATTTCACAGCCAGGTGCCCACTGCACATGCGTAAGTAGTGCTGCACTTTCTGAATGGTTCCATAGTCTTCTGGGACTAAGGAAAGGGAGGGATGGAGAACAACTTTCACTTCTGATCGCCAAGGCGATCGCAGCGGAAGTGGGAGCGGGTACCTGTCAATTTTAGGTGCTCGCCCCCCAAAGGTGCCAGTCTTTAATGGGGGGGGGCAGTCTTTAAAGCAGAACTTCCCCTTTTGGGTGGAGATCCACTTTAAGTCCAGAGGTACAAGTGGTATAATTACATACATTTTGGATGCCAAAGTTATATTTGTTTTGTATTTTAACCACTTCCCAACCGCCATATAGAATAAATATGTGATTTTGCATTTCTGGATAGGGCGCGTGTGTGAGGTGCACGTGCGCCCTACCCGCGCCGCGATGCGCAGCTGCAGCTGTAAATCACCGGGTTACCTGGTGATTGCCGAGCATCTCTGACGGGGAGGAGAACAGTTTGTAAACATAACAGTTCTCCTCACTGTCAGCTCGTGCACACTGCTTTGGATGGCACAGCACAGCCATCCAAAGCAGTGTGTTTATAGTGAAGCACATGGACACAGCTTATAGTAAACCAGCACACAGTTAACCCTTTGATAGCCCCTCATGTTAACACCTTCCTGCCCAGTGCCATTAGTACAATGTCAGTGCTTTTTTTTTTAGCACTGATCACTATGTTGGTGTCACTAGGTTCCCCCCAGTGTCAGAATGCCCTACGCAGTCCCGCAAAAAGTCGCTGATCGTCGCCATTACTAGTAAAAATTAAAAAAAAAATCCCAGTATATATATTGTCATTTGTAAATGCTATAACTTTCATGTAAACCAATTAATTTACACGTATTGGAATTTTGTTTTAGCAAAGACATGTAGCAGAATACATTTTGGCCTAAATTTATGACTCAATTTGATTTTTTAACTTTTTTTTACTGGACATGTTTAATTGCAAAAGTCAAAAATATTGTTTTTTTTCCTCAAAATTGTCAGTCTTTTTTTATAGCGCAAAAAATAAAAAACACACAGGCAATCAAATACCACCGAAAGAAAGCTCAATTTATGGGGAAAAAAGGACGCAAATTTCTCAATTTTTGGGTGCAGCGTTGCATGACCACACAATTGTCAGTTAAAATAATGCAGCGCTGCAACGCAAAAACTGGCCTGGTCAGGAATGGGGGTAAATCCTCTGGAGGGCAAGTGGTTAAATGGAATCTGTATCAACAAAATATCTTTTTTATACAGTGGATATAAAAAGTCTACACACCCCTGTTAAAATGTCAGGTTTCTGTGATGTAAAAAAATGAGACAAAGATAAATCATTTCAGAACTTTTTCCACCTTTAATGTGACCTATAAACTATACAACTCAATTGAAAAACAAACTGAAATCTTTTGGGGGGAGTAAACATAAAAAAACTAAAATAATGTGGCTGCATAAGTGTGCACACCCTCTTAAAATTGGGGGTGTAGCTGTGTTCAGAATTAAGCAATCACGTTCAAAATCATGTTAAATAGGAGTCAGTACACACCTGCCATCATTTACAGTGCCTCTGATGAACCCCAAATAAAGTTCAGCTGTTCTAGTAGGTCTTTCCTGACATTTTGTTAGTTGCTTCCTACAGCAAAAGCCATGGTCCACAGAGAGCTTCCAAAGCATCAGAGGGATCTCCTTGTTAAAAGGTATCAGTCAGGAGAAGGGTACAAAAGAATTTGCAAGGCATTAGCTATACCATGGAACACAGTGAAGACAGTTATCATCAAGTGGAGAAAATATGGTGCAACAATGACATTACCAAGAACTGGACGTCCCTCCAAAATTGATGAAAAGACGAGAAGAAAACTGGCCTGGGAGGCTGCCAAGAAGCCTACAACAACATTAAAGGAGCTGCAGGAATATCTGGCAAGTACTGGCTGTGTGGTAGATGTGACAACAATCTCCCGTATTCTTCATATGTCTGGGCTATGGGGTAGAGTGGCAAGACAGAAGCCTTTTCTTATGAAGAAAAACATCCAGGCCCGGCTAAATTTTGCAAAAACACATCTGAAGTCTCCCAAAAGCATGTGGGAAAATGTGTTATGGTCTGATGAAACCAAGGTTGAACTTTTTGGCCATAATTCCAAAAGGTATGTTTGGCGCAAAAACAACACTGCACATCACCAAAAGAACACCATACCCACAGTGAAGCATGGTGGTGGCAGCTTCATGCTTTGGGGCTGTTTTTCTTCAGCTGGAACTGGGGCCTTAGTCAAGGTAGAGGGAATTATGAACAGTTCCAAATACCAGTCAATATTGGAACAAAACCTTCAGGCTTCTGCTAGAAAGCTGAACATGCAGAAGAACTTCATCTTTCAGCATGACAACGACCCAAAGCATACATCCAAATCAACAAAGGAATGGCTTCACCAGAAGAAGATTAAAGTTTTGGAATGGCCCAGCCAGAGCCCAGACCTGAATCTGATCGAAAATTTGTGGGGTGATCTGATGAGGGCTGTGCACAGGAGATACACTCGCAATCTGACAGATTTGAAGTGTTTTTGCAAGGAAGAGTGGGAAAATATTACCAAGTCAAGATGTGCCATGCTGATAGACTCATACCCAAAAAGACTGAATGCTGTAATAAAATCAAAAGGTGCTTCAACAAAGTATTAGTTTAAGGGTGTGCACATTTATGCAACCATATTATTTTAAAAGATTTCAGTTTTTCATTCAACTGAGTTGTACAGTTTATAGGTCACATTAAAAGGTGGAAAAAGTTCTAACATTATTTGTCTTTGTCTCATTTTTTTACATCACAGAAACTTGACATTTTAATGGGTGTGTAGACTTTTTATATCCACTGTACATCTATGCTGGTATGGTTGCATTAAAGTACCATGGGAGACAATGTTTTTTGTAACTACATTTGGGGATGTAGTAGCCCTTGACGCACGATAACTTACCCATTTCATTGGGGTTTACATACACTTTAACATAAAATGATGTGTTAAGAAACTACCATAATAAATATGGTTTCCATTGGTAACATTAACAACTGAATACTTTTAAACATCTGAATAACTGAGCAATAACATTTTTTTCTTTGATTTTTAAAGTGAGAAAAAAATACACAATTTGAAGCAAATTCATGTGAAAGGCGCCGTGTAATGTAACTTTGTAGCAGTATACTTAACCTCCTACAGTCACTAATTTATGTCCCTATTCATGTTACCTTTGTGACACCTCCTCAAATTCATAATATACCTTTCAGAACAAATGTACCATTTACATCTAATACAAGTACTTAATGGGACAGAAAGTTAAATGTCATATGAACACTGACATTATTTTCCTTGAATACTTCACTGTGAAAATTACAAACAGTACATGTCAAGCACAATAACATAATAGTATTCTCTGCATCCTAGAAATATATTATATAGAAACTCTGACATTCTCAATGCAAAATCAAAGACTTTTTTTCAAAACTCTTTTTTTGCATGACGTATGATTAACCATAAAACACAAGCATTCATGTTCAAAAAAGTTATTAACAATATTCACAATTATTATACGCAGAGGTTTCCAGACCAAGGCAGAATTGGAGTGCAAGCGAGAGCACACAGCTTCAGTGAGACTCAGGTGTTGTCTCAGTTTTGGTAGTGGCTACAGCTCCTGTCAAAGTCTTCCACTACTATTGCATGAGCTTATGCTGACAACAGGAGCCGCTTCCAAATAATATGCTGTAATACAGTGTGCTGTTTTGGTTTTTTTTTTATTACGTAGCCCAAACAACTCCAGACAGAGTGAGTCTGGAGGTATGAGGGTGGCATGATGACAGGACCTTTGTTGCGCTGAGGTTTTTATTGTGTTGTTTGTACAGTGGTGTAGCATTTGGTATGTTCTTTTTGTTCCCCCTCCTCTCATTTAGAGCTTGACCCTGCAGTTTTTAGCTAGACCCTCCCTATTCTTTTATTGTTCCATTAGATAGCTACTGTAACTCTCAGACATAGGGCTTAGGAAAGTCATTGTCTTCATTCACTTCAAAGAGCTGGAAAAACATGCTACTTTCAATTACTTATGTCTTCTGCTTATCCTAATCTTCTGCATGGTGTCCAACTACAAATGTCTGTTGCCTACACTGAAGTAGAATTCTGTTGGATTCCACCTCTGTGTCTTATTGGAGAGTTAGACTGTCTTTGGATTTTGCAGATTCAGCTTAGCTAAGTGGCTAAACTATCTGGACAGAGCAGGATCTATGGAGGTATGTGAGTACATAAAGTGGTAGTTGAGATAAACAGCTTTCATTCCAGAAACTATCTGTAAGTAGCCCCCACCATCAGCCTTAGTGCATACAATATCAGCAAGAGGCATAACACAGTGGTGGATGGGGAGCCACCAGATAGAGGGATTTGACTTTTTTGGAAATGTTCAATTCCTATGAGGTATGCAAGGCATATAAATAAACTAAAAGGCAAAGCAAAAAAGTATTCCAATTTAAAAGTGTCACCTGGTGACATGGTGTCTTTAGAGCAGAACTCCAGGACATAGGCTAAAAACACTATTAAAAAAATACAATTTATATAATAAGAATTTGAGAGCTAATTTATCTCCCAACAAACTGATATATCATGCCCGTGTATTTTTAACATTTACACAACCTTTCCTCTACTGCAGCTAGGCCATCAAGCTAAGCCATCTCCCTTCCTGGACAGGGAAGAAGTAGCAAAATGATGAGCTGAGAGTTTTTTCTCTTCTACTACCAGGCATATTTTTTTTTGCACAACAGCAGTGCAGCACACCCGAATGTCTTCTAGTGATGACCCCTACAAGTCTATTATTGGGGGAAATGCAATAGGCTGATATCTATTCAAATGAATGCATTTACACCAGCTGCTTTATAAAATACATT
Organism: Staurois parvus; assembly: GCF_062004578.1. NCBI lineage: Eukaryota > Metazoa > Chordata > Amphibia > Anura > Ranidae > Staurois > Staurois parvus. The sequence continues at coordinate 2,403,456 of NW_028317968.1, forward strand.
TAAAGATTATAATGAATATATTCCCTGCATTATTTGATGTTTTTTCATCTAATTGGAATTCAGCTTTAAAGTTTCAGATGAAAGTTAAAGTGACCCTGTCACCACCTTTCCGCTTGCCCATGTTTTCTAACTCCAGCATATTGCTTCTCCCCAGCAGCTGAGAGTTTGCTGCCTGAGGTTAAATACCTCCTCTCCTCTTCTGCATGCTTCAGTTTCTCCCACCTCCTCGTACGTCCTGTGGAGACCTATGAGCCAGTGAGAGAAAACACAGAAGCGTTGATTTACTAAAACTGGAGCACTCAAAATCTGATGCAGCTGTGCATGGTAGCCAATCAGCTTCTAACTTCAGCTTGTGCAATAAAGTTTTGACATTAAAATCTGGAAGCTGATTGGTTTCTATGCAAAGCTGCACCAGATTCTGCACTCTCCAGTTTTAGTAAATCCCCCCCCCCCCCCCAGAGTGCATTGGAAGAAGCAGGTATTGACACACTTGGAAGTGATAAATACCTGCATCAATTGAGGAGCAGCAAAGCCCAAGAGTATGAAGACACAGGTCCCTGGAAAGATAAATATACTTGCTCTTTTACAGAGTGTGATTAATTTACAAGTGACAGGGTCACTTTACGTTTTACTCCCCTGTAGTCCTAAGATTCTGATTTAAACTCCAGCCAAGGTACTGTCCACCTAAATTAGTAGCTACAAGACTAACCATAAAACGAATGCCTGTTCAATTTGTTTGAATAAGCATGAGGTTGTAGAAATAATTAATATTATTATTATTATTATTATTATTATTATACAGTATTTATAAAGCGCCAATAGTTCACTCAGCGCTGTACATTACAAAGGGGGACAGAACATGTGACAGAACAATACCAATACAATGCAAAACATGAAGGGATTGAGGGCCCTGCTCTTTCAAGCTTACAATCTAGGAGGGAGGGGATGGTGGCACAGGAGGAGATAGCTGTGGGGGATGTAGTGGTAGGAAGAGTGGAGGAGGTCGGTCAAGTTAGCAGGGGGTGAGGTAGGCTTCCCTGAAGAGATGGGTTTTCAGGGTGATTGATATGATCAAACTGTATACATTAAAAGTGCAAATTATTAAAATTAGCTTTAATATTAACATATTTTTGTGTTTTTTTATAGTCCTATTGGCCTGCTCACATCATTTTCTGGTGCAATAAAGTGTGACCAGTTTCTGTATAATCAACAATATATGTGTAGCGCTACCCTCTTGAGACTGCTGAGTTTTCAGGTCCCCCTAAGCTCTGCACAGCCAGGCAACATGAATTTTCCACACTTTCATTCAATCAGTAAACAGTCCATGAGCTTGGTTTGTGTTGTTTTATTAAGGGTTAACATTTTTATGGGGTCTAGGGGTATATGGGATGCAATGGAACTGAAAAACTTGGAGGACAAACTTCTTAGGCAAAATGGCAAGGATCCAGCAAACAGCACAAAATGGATCCTCTCTGGATCTCTACTCCTTCAGGAGAGCCACTTCCCTTCTGACAGATTAGCACACAGTGACAGTCTTTGTAAGGAGCACTTGGTCCTCTTAAATTAACCTCCTCAGACCCCAGATGAAACTCTTCTCATCTACCTGGCTGTCTTGAGAGTATCCCAGGGCAAGGGGTTCTGAGACACACAAGTAATGTATTCCCAGAGAAAACTAGTTGGGTCTTGCCCCTGACCACCCTCTTCTTTCTTTGGCCCAGGGGGTGTAGAAGTACTCACACTCTCCCATTCCTGTAGCTTAAAGTGGTTGTAAAGGCTCCAGGTCTTTTACATTCATGTCTGCGGGGGTTTTGAGAAGAGGATCTGGGCTGCTCTGTGCAAAACCACTGCACACAGCAGGTAGATATAGCATGTTTGTTATTTTGTAGAAAAAAATGTAAGCCTTTAGTATCGCTTTAAAGGTTGAAGCTGCTTTCAGGTCTTAAGCAGTGCTGGCTCATTCCCTGCTGACAGGCTGTCTTTCCTTGGTAGACTGTGGGACAGTGGAGTTCCTTCTGTCAAGCTTCAGCCTGCAGGCAGACCCCCCTCTTCTGGGGCCCCCTCCCAGGCTCCACTCCAGCAGCACTTCCTCACTCCATCTCCCACCTGACTCCTTTGCTGACCAGGCTCTCCCATATTTAAGGGCTGAATAAGCCACCATGCCAGGTCTCCTGCCTGCGGATTGGCCAGATAGTATGCAGATCAGCCCCTCCTCACCCCCACCCACTGGCTTCCAGAAATGTCTCCAAGTTTCTAGAGCAGTGGGAGGTATCAAAGAACTTATATGTAGATCTCTTCAGCCTTAACCTCAAATAAGCTCAATGACTCACTCCAAGGCTGACTTATAGCCAAGCTTCTAGCAAACCTTTAACTATGCATACAAGAAAAAACTATCTTACACTAGAGTCTTTACATATGCACATATGCATTAAAAATAATCTGAAATCACAGAAATGCCTACAGAAAATGCACTTTGGATTCCTTTCCTAATTAGATTCCTGCACTTACAATAGTGTTTGCTTCCACCCATATGTTAAATAAGAACCCCAAGCAAATGTAACAATATACAGTCTTACAATGTCATATCTGACAGTATCATGTTTCACATCCCAAAGATCTGAAAGTTCAGGAAGCATTGTATTTGAAGGCAGGGTTGAGACATCGTGGATAAATAACCGTAGGCTTAAAAAATACTAGCTCATCGTTCAGTCTAAAATAGCAGGAGTTATGTGTCAAGTGGGCTCAAGGAGCTGGAGATAAACCCTTGAGTGGCTGCAAACTAAGAGGGAAAACAGTTTACTTGGAATTGTTCTACAGTTAAATAAGAATAAAATGCAATTATATGTAGCAGTACCCCAGTAGGAGCCAGCTTTTAGATTAGATAGGTTCCAGGGTCTTTTCCCATTTTTGCACCGCAGCCAGGCAAACATGCACTTTCACTCTTTTGGCTCATGAAACAGTCTAAGGTTGTTGGTTTTAATGTTTTAATAAAGGGTTGAACTTGGATGGAGACTGGGGAAAGCAGGACACTTCAATAACTTGCTATAATAAACTTTGAGGACACTGGAGCTTGCTTCTTATAACTCTGAACACTGTCTCTGTGTAGAAGAGTGGACAGGTTCTGAAAGGCAGTATTAAGGAGGTTGAACCTTCCTTGATGAACAGTCCAAGCAACAGCCTTCGTTCTGAGGAATGGATAAGTTATGCTGTTTAGGATAAACATCTTAGCAAATACACAACTGACTTTTTAACACATTAGGAGGGGTGAAGTAACTTAGTCTCTTCCCACTAAGATCTCTTCCCACCTGTACTCACAGATTACCTCTAGATAAAAGGTGGCCTCCTACCAGTATCCTGCAGGCTGCTTCTCCCAGTGGTAACAGACTAGATCCTTACACAACAGCCCACTCAGTCATCCTTCAGCAGCAAACAGCCTCCCAGCTGGGGCCTCCACTTGACAAGCACATGGCAAGGTGCCCAGAAGAGGCAAACAAGCCACCTAGGATCTACCTTCTGGATGAAGACAGGGCTGCCCCCTGCTCCAGAGTATTTATGCATCCTCCCAGAACCCTCTAGGCTGAGTCTCCCAGGGATTGGCTGGGGCTACATAAATATTAAGCTGCTGATTGATAAGCTCCCACCTTTATTACCCAGAGCTCCTTCAGGTGAACAGGGAAAAAAAACAAACAATCATGCTGTCCCTGAACACAGACCAGACCAAACTAATCAAACACAGCTCCATTGCTTACAGTGGGCGAAACTAAATTTACCTACATTAACACTTAACTATAAACCCCAACAGCATTCCAGCTTCACTGGATACAGTGAGCCAAACTAAATTTACCAACAGAACAAATTAACCCCATTGACTACAATGAGCTCAAACTAAATTTACCTAACATGACTAAGAGGGTGCTACATATAAATAACTGCAAAATAAAATTACATAGAAATGTAGGAAATCTAAAATATGTAGGTACATGTACAAAAATGTGTTCACTATGTCCAATCATTATATTGTACCCACCATTACTACTGCCATGTCCAAATTAGTAATCCCCATATAGGACATCTAGTAAGGATGCAATGGGATAGTGAACAGTTTCAGATATGGAAATTTATCATGTAGGTCAAGGTCATATCTCTCAGTGTGTAAATATATGTGACTAAAGTTGTATATTGCAAACTTAAAGTTGGTGTCTCATACAGAGCAAATACAATTAATGTACACAGCAGACAAGAATCTATATATTGATAAGCAAGCTGGAGCATTACCACAAAGTAGCTTAATATGTACAGTGACCAGCCAAAATCTATTATTGTTGTATAAAAAAGATCTCAGATCCTCAGAAATTCACATCTGTCCTGTGTGCTCTACACATTTCTTCTGTTATCTCAAAGGGTCTATTTATTCCTTCTAGTTCATATCTTGGATTACAGTCTAATCCTTAGTTTGTAGGAGATCTGAGAGTGGGAGAGGTATAACATTTAGCAGGATACAAAGACAGGGCTGACCTCACAGTCTAGTACCTGGTGGAAGTCTAGAGCTGAAGAGTGGACTTCACTTGCACCACTTGTCCATCATCACTAGTATTGGTAAAAGAGTATATGAGTGGCACAAGGGCCAATGTTTCAGGCGGCACCAGCTGTTGGATGTGAGGGACGGATGACTGGGGACCATTGGGTAAGATCTAGATGTAGGAACGCTGAAGAACCTGATCAGCAGGCAGAAACAAAGTCAGGACTAAAGCCAAAGGTCACTTAGGCAACAAGGTACTGAATCAGAATGCAGGGACAGCATCAGGTTACAGGCCAAGGTCAGCAATAGCCAGAATCCAGAGACAGGTCAAAGGCAAGCCAGGTTGTACACCGGAAGACAGAAATAGCAGGTCAGGTCACAGGTAAATCAGGAACTAGCTGAACACCACTAAGCATGTATGTCCCACTTCAGCTTATATAGTCTGTTTGGCATCAATACTAGTGCCTAGCATGCATGTGCATGTTAATGTGTACACACAGGTATGCTAATATACAGTACATCTGGCAGTGACCTTATGCGCAAAAACATGTGCATGCACTGTTCTTCTTGTACTGGAACATTGTGTGTTGTCAGCATACAATAGGAAAATAAGAACTGAGTACATTTCTGACAGTTCAACACATTTTGTCTGCACTTGAAGGGTCTTTAAGGGCTAGAACACATAGAAATGTGCATGTATTGCACAGATGTAAGCTTTAAGACTTGTCCTATCAAATTTATATTTATACATGTGTTTAACCCAAAATAAAAAATCAGACATTTTTGTTTTCCAACCTGCATTAAAAAATATGCCTCTGTAGTGGATTCATTGTTCTTTACTTATGTGTGCAGACATGTGTTCCAGCATGAGACATGTTTTATTCAAAAAAGTCCCTTCACCACAACATTGACGCTACCAAAGAGGCATATATACAAGGGCTGGTGCTACCACTAGGCGAACTGGGCAGCCCTGCCACCCAGGGCGCAGCCACAGCCGTGACTCATGGACAATCCTGACATGGCAGTTAAAATGAAAATGGTTGCAGAGCACCAGGTGAATCAAAACAGAGACACACAGTCAGAGAGATCCCTCCCCCTCCACCTCCAGGAAGTCAGGTTCTGTCTGCCTGTTTGCCGATTGGTCAGTGCTGAGTGAGGGGGCATGGCTACCTGAAGGACGCCAGCTCCCCTTGAGCCATTCAGTTGCGGGAGCACATAAAGAGGTACAGTAGGGTGCAGCTTTGCTGTCTGAACAGCTGACCCATGAAGAGCACTGCTGCAGACCCGACTGGAGCAAGAAGGAGCAGGGACAAACTCTACTTGAGACACAGAGCGGAGTGGAGAGAGACCAGCTGAATTAGAGAGATCCTGGAGTGAGTGTGATGGAGGCCTGAGCTAGCCTGAGACTAAGTGATTGCCCAGAGTAGTCAGTGGAGGCCAGCAGAGTCAGCCTGAGCAGGCAAACTGACCCAGCCACAGCACTCGGGTAATTAATTTGCTGACTTGACACAGTCATCTACCATATCATCTCCATTCTGCACATGGTCATCTCCATCCTGTACACAGAATCATCTCCATCCTGCACACCACATTCTGCCCTATGTAAGTTATCTCTGACTATCTGGCCACACACACCTTTAAGCCACACCCAATATTTAGCATACGTCCACTTTCTCTACACATGCCACATGCCACATTTTTGTTTTTCTTGCTTCTTGTAGAACCTCACTTCTTCCCAGCTTTCCAGTCAGTTTTTTAGTTTTTTTGGCGGGGGGGGGGGGGGTGCAAGTAGCTGGTCTTGCGCAAAATAGTCTAGCACCAGCCCTGTATATACAGTTGTGTTCAAAATAATAGCAGTTTGTTGAGAAAAGTGAATAAAGCTCAAAATCCTTCTAATAGCTTTTATTTCCATACACACAAATGCATTGGGAACACAACACTTTCTATTCCAAATCAAAACATGAAGAAAAATATATCAAATTTGTGTTGTTCCTCTAAAAAACTGAAGAAAAGTGAATATTAGACTGTTCAAAAAAATAGCAGTGTTTGTATTCTTTTTTACAAACTCAAACATTCACTATATAAAATGAAAAATGTTTGAAGATTTTGCTTTCCTTTGAATCACTTAATTAATATTTAGTTGTATAAGCACTGTTTCTGAGAACTGCTGTACATCTGTGTTGCATGGAGTCAACCAACTTCTGGCACCTGTGAACAGGTATTCCAGCCCAGGATGATTGGACTACATTCCACAGTTCTTCTCTATTTCTTGGTTTTGCCTCAGAAACTGCATTTTTGATGTCACCCCACAAGTTTTCTATTGGATTAAGATCCGGGGATTGGGCTGGCCACTCCATAACGTCAATCTTGTTGGTCTGGAACCAAGATGTTGCACGTTTACTGGTGTGTTTGGGGTCATTGTCTTGTTGGAACACCCATTTCAAGGGCATTTCCGCTTCAGCATAAGGCAGCATGACCTCTGCAAGTATTCTGATGTATTCAAACTGATCCATGATCCCTGGTATGTGATAAATAGGCCCAACACCGTAGAATGAGAAACATACCCATATCATGATGCTTGCGCAACCATGCTTCACTGTCTTCACAGTGTACTGTGGCTTGAATTCAGTGTTTGGGGGTCGTCTGACAAACTGTCTCCGGCCACTAGACCCAAAAAGAACAATCTTACTTTCATCAGTCCACAAAATGTTTCGCCATTTCTCTTTAGGCCAGTCAATGTGCTCTTTGGCAAATTGTAACCTCTTCAGCACATGTCTTTTTTTCAACAGTGGGACTTTGCGGGGGCTTCTTGCAGATAGCTTGGCTTCACATAGGCGTCTTCTAATTGTAACAGTACTCACAGTTAACTTTAGACCTTTGATTGTCCTGGAGCTGATTGTTGGCTGAGTCCTTGCCATTTTGGCTATTCTTCTATCCATTCGAATGGTAGTTTTTCGCTTTCTTCCACGTCTTTCAGGTTTTGGTTGCCATTTTAAAGCATTTGCGATCATTTTAGCTGAGCAGCCTATCATTTTCTGCACTTCTTTATATGTTTTCCCCTGTCCAATCAACTTTTTAATCAAGGTACGCTGTTCTTCTGAACAATGTCTGGAACGACCCATTTTCCTCAGAATTTCAGAGAGAAATGCACTGTAACCAGCATGTACAACATTTGCTGCCTTCCTTCCTTCAATAAGGGCAATAATTGCCACCTGATTTTCAAAGAATGAATGACCTCACTAATAGAACTCCACACTGCTATTATTTTGAACATGCCCCTTTCAATTAGTGATTCAATTACACAGAATCAGCAGCATGCATGTCATGACTGTTGGGTCTGTTGGATTTCTATTACTCTACTACACCTGCTAGTAAATTATTTGCCATGCAGAAATATCATTTCTACCAAAAACAGTGATTGATCAGATTAGTGATGTCTGACTGCTATTATTTTGAACACAACTGTACATATTCTGATCATGAATTTTGGATCCTCTGAGTCTCTAAAATCGTATTACACTATTTAACAGAATAATTCTGCTGTAAATACATAGACTCTGAATCAGGGCCAATTCTTTGTATACTGGATGTAGGGTTCTGAAGCGGAAATTCAATCATGCATTGTTCTCATTTGTGTCAGAGAGTATACTGACTCTAGTCATTCAAGATATGACCCTATTCAGGACAATGTTATTCTGCAATGAGTTCAAGAGACAAACCACGTTATCTTATATACTTTGTACATACAATATTGTATTTTCTGTCTAAATTTATTTACTTATAGGTTGTCTTTATTGTGATTCTTTAAACATGTTGTGATGTTCTGGGGGATACCGCTCACACTGGCGCAATGTAAAATCAAGGTCCGCCTTTATTTTTCCATATAACAAAAACAGCTTTCTGGCAGCAAAAATAAATAAAACTGTCCCAACAGCAGGGTAATAGTCCTTCAGCCTCTACAGGGGCTCAAACCCCAGTCCGGAGCAAACAAAAAAACAGTCCTTAACCCAAAATAATCTTCGGGGCTTTCCGCCATCCACAGAACTGTCACTCTAGGCATTTTAGTTAACCCTGTCTCTTTTGGTCTGGGATTCTTTGGCTAGATTTAACTTAGGGCTCAAGAACCAGCATAGGCTAGAGCCACATTAGGCATCCGACACCCACTTCTGGTAGTTAGAGGTTCAGTCGCATGTCAGATTAGAAGCTACTAGGAAATAAAGTACAAAGCAGATTGGCTGACTCTGAGTTTCAGTGCCATGCCACGTGTTTTGCGTGTGAGAAACTGCATTGCAGCCTGTTTGGATAATGGTTGGAGGGTCTCCCTGTTACAGGAGATCTTGTCTTCAGGCCTCTGGCATGAAGATAAATATTGCATAGCTATCAGCCTCATGGGCCCCTGCAACTTGACTCTGCTGCAACATTCATCTGGAGGTATCTCTATTTATAACTATATATACCCAGGTATACAGTTGCAAGAAAAAGTATGTGAACCCCTTGGGATTACGTGGAGTTTTGCATGAATTGGGCATAAAATGTGCTCTGAACGTCATCTAAGTCACAACAATAGAAGAACACAGTCTGCTCAACATAATACTACACAAACATTAGATGTTGCCATGGTTTAATTGCACATAACATGTAAACATTCACAGTGCAGGGAAGAAAAAGTATGTGAACCTTTGGACTTAATAACTGGTTGACCCTCCTTTGGCAGCAATAACCTCAACCAAACGTTTCCTGTAGTTGCAGATCAGACCTGCACAACGATCTGGAGTAATTTTGGACCACTCCTCTTCACAAAACTGTTTCAGTGTAGCAATATTCTTGGGATGTCTGGTGTGAATCGCTCTCTTAAGGTCATGCCACAGCATTTCAATCGGGTTGAGGTCAGGACTCTGACTGGGCCACTCCAGAAGGCGTATTCTGTGCTGTTGCAGCCATTGTTTTGTTGAATTACTTGTATGCTTTGGGTCATTGTCCTGTGTCATCACCCATCCTCTGCGGAGCTTCAGTTGGCGGACAGATGGTCGTACGTTTTCCTGCAAAATGTCTTGATAAACTCTGGAATTCATTTTCCCATCAATGACAACAATCCGTCCAGGCCCTGAGGCAGCAAAGCAGCCCCAAACCATGATGCTCCCTCCGCCATGTTTTACAGTGGGGATGAGGTTTTGATGTTGGTGTGCTGTGCCTTTTTTTCTCCACACATAGTGTTGTGTGTTCTTCCCAAACAACTCAATCTTGGTTTCATCTGTCCACAGTATATTTTGCCAGTAGTGCTGTGGAACATCCAGGTGCTCTTTTGCAAACTTCAAATGTGCTGCAGTATTCTTTTTGGACAGCAATGGCTTCCTCCGTGGTGTCCTCCCATGTACTCCATTCTTGTTTAATGTTTTCCTTTTTGTAAATGTGTCAACAAAAATGTTAGCATGTGCCAGAGATTTCTGTAGGTCTTTAGCTGACACTCTGGGATTCTTCTTTACCTCATGCAGCATTCTGCGCTGTGCTCTTGCAGTCATTTTTACAGGACGACCACGCCTAGGGAGAGTAGCAACAGTGCTAAACTTTCTCCATTTGTAGACAGTCTGTCTTACCGTGGACACATGAACATCAAGGCTTTTGGAGATACTTTAGTAACCCTTTCCAGCTTCATGCAAGTCAACAATTCTTGATCGTAGGTCTTCTGAGAGCTCTTTTCTGCGAGGCATGGTTCACATCAGACAGTGCTTCTTGAAACCATTAAACCCAAAACAGGTGTGTGTTTTTTAAGGGCAGGACAGCTGTCAGCAACACATCCAATATCATCACACTGATTGGAGTCAAGGTTGGCTCACTCCTGGCTCCAATTACCTCTGGGAGAAGTCATTAAGCTAGGGCCTCACATACTTTTTCCTCCCTGCACTGTGATTGTTTACATGTTATGTGCAATTAAACCATGGCAACATCTAATGTTTGTGTATTATTATGTTGAGCAGACTGTGTTCTTCTATTGTTGTGACTTAGATGACGTTCAGAGCACATTTTATGCCCAATTCATGCAAAACTCCACGTAATCCCAAGGGGTTCACATACTTTTTCCTGCAACTGTATGTGCACAATTCCACCAGCACTCTTGGTGGGCCCTTTGCTTATAAAACCTGGCTGCACATTGGATGTCTGTACTCTTAATAATCTTTTCTAGTATTATTTTCATACTGGTATGAATCTACAGTAATACCTCGGTTTACAAATTTAATTTGTTCTGCAGAACTTTTCATATAGCGAAACATTTGTAAACCGAAACACCGTTTCCCATAGGAATGCATTGAAAACCAATTAATCTGTTCCAGAGGTCAGAAAAAAGTAAACACTACTAAAATACAGCATGAGTTATTTTATTAAGCCATGCGGTATTTTAGTAGTGACAACCATGTGTTAATGTTTCAGCTGTCAGCTGGGGTTCCCGAATGACATCTGAATGTAAAAGAGTTGCCAGCAATTAAAAAATAATTTTAAAAACGGTGTGGGGTTCCCCCTCCCATCCATACCAAGCACTTCAGGTCTAGTATGGATTTTGAGGGGAACTCCGCCAAAATTAAAAATAAAATGGTGTGGGGGTCCCCCCCAAAATCTATACCAGGCCCTTATCCGAGCATGCAGCCCGGCAGGTCAGGAAAGGGCACATCATCAGGCCATCCTATACCCAGAGGAGAATGCTATAGAGAACAGTGCTACCTCATTATGTGGTGCTCACCACCAGCAAAGGAAGAGGACCTTTTGATGTCATACAATCAGACTGAAGACAGCAGAAGTTAAAGTATGTAAACACTGATAAAAAAAAATATGGGGGTGGGAGCTTTACAGAGTGGAGAAATCAGGGGGGCAAGGGCCAAAGAAAAGCTGGGGTTGTGATTTATTTATTTAATAGGCAAACAAGAGTACTGTCATGGGGTGGGGGGCATGCCTAGCTGGGTGCAAATACAACCACAGGGTAAGGATGTTACTTACAAAAGGATCTTTGATATGGGTTCAGCACAGATCAGAGTATAAACAAGGAGCAAGTAATGATACTAACACCCCGGTAACATCGAGTGCGCTTTGGCATGCGATTTGCATGCCCTGTGACTTGAAAATCGTATGCCAAATCGTACCCTATTGTCCGCTATTAGAGTGGTCATATCAGTGCGGTTCTGACTTGGTCGGAGCCGCACCGATTTCTAAAGTAGTGCATGGACTACTGTTGTTGCGATTTGCAGACATCTGTGTCAGATGTCTTGCAAATCGCAACTGAAAATCGGCAGGTCACCCAATTTTGAATTCGTGCAACTTCACTGTAAGTCGCATGATTTCAAAATCAGCTTTGATGAGACCGGAGTGTTAAGGCACCAGAGGATGCCTACTACACAGCAGGGAGTTCAGGGTGTTTTTAAATAATTTATTTAATTAAAGCTACTTTATTCTATGCACAATTGAATGCAGCTATGCATTCCTTCAAAAATAATTAAATGCTTAGGTATTTTTAGATCAAGCTAGCAAAAACACCTAAATCCCTCCTAATATGAGCATCCTAATGTCCCTTGAACAGTAGGAATCAGAGTGTGGGTGGGAGGAAGGGGCGGCACTAGTAGCCAATAGGGCTCTTGTACATGTGTGCTGACAGGCAACATGCTGACAGGAGATGAGAACAGAATACACAGAAATAATGAATTTTTTGTGTGTTGCTGCCCCTCCAATGTCTCATCAGCAGGCTGCAGGTGGAGCTGTGGCACCTTTCTATGTGTAAACTCTAACACAGTAAGTGGTGTCACCCATATGGCTGTATAGTCGGACAGGGGTGTAGACATCTCAAAAGTGACTGGACAGAATTACAAATCCTTTGGCAGATAAAACAGCTTAGGTATGTTTTTCAAATGTATACACTGTTTGCCTAGAGTTCAGTTTTATGAACAAAGAACAGAAATGCAGTCTATAGCTCACTTCCAAATTCCAAATATTAAAAGTTATCCAAGACAGCAATATCTATATTACACTGCAATCTCATCAGCAGCCAAAGCACAAGAATGACAAATGACTGTATGCTGCTATATCATCAGGGGCCATCCATATATTTCACTATGTAGAATGAACCCTGCTGTCTATACTGTACATTTTACTGCAGTCATTTAGTAGGGCATTGTTCTGTCAGATGTGAAGTAACCAGCTCAGATCTGCTAGAATAAAATGTGGTGTGATGTGAGTTTAGAGGCTTGCTGCTCATTACAGTTGCACTAGCAACATCACATGGCTTGCCTCTTCTCTGCAGTCTCTGCAGAACACTCCTAAGGGATACATTGAAGTGTTTCTAGAATTTTAGCAAGCTCAAGCCTGGGCTAATGCACAAAATCCATTTTTTTGTAATGCCCCTGCAGTTCCTTAATCCTAATACATAATTAGTGTGAAAGAAACAAACAATTTCAAAGAATACCCACAGATTATTATGAAAAGAAAGAATATTGTAATGATTCATGGTCATATTGATAATGAATGCAATCACAGATAATAATCTTGTTTGTATTTTCGAAGGTGTACACACCTACACACCGCAACCATTTCAGACTTATAAATATGCAATAAAAATTGTATTGTATTGTTCCTCCTGTTAGTATTCGATACAAATGTTATTATCTATAGTCCTCCCATTCTTTATCCATTTTTACACTGGAGGATTGTGCTTGCAGTTGCAGTGGAGTGACGTCACAAATGACATCATGGCACTTCCTGACTGTTGAGATGCATAACTCAGGAGATAATGCTTTCCCCTCTTGTTTATCAAAAACACTGAAACTCTTGGTTGGAAGGGTAGGACCACAGATTTATTGACTACAATATCAATAACTTCAACTGATACAGCAAAACAAATCAGCAGGAAGGCTAGCAGGAAAAAAACTGTATCGGTCACAGCTGATCTATGAGCACGCAATTAGAATAATGTAGCATTAAGACCTAACCATCAGCTCAGGACAGGCACCATCTGAAAACAATCCACTAAGGGGTTTAAAGAGCATAACTCCCAACTGTCCTAATTTGGAGGGACTGTTCCTCGTTTGGAACCAAATCCCCCCAGTCCCGCTTTCATTCTCAGTTGTCCCTCTATGTGTAGACCTCTATAATAAATATAATACTTAAAGAGGAGTTCCTGTCTAAAAATAAAAAAAAAATTAAAAGTCAGCAGCTATACATACTGTAGCTGTTGACTTTTAATATAAGGACACTTACATGTCCAGGTGTCCGGTAATGTCTGCACCTCAAATCATTTCCTTAATCGGCTTCGAATGCAGGCGCCATCATCATCAAGGGAAACCGACAGGGAAAAGCATGCTATTTTTACCTGTGTGTGTCTAGAACCCAAAGGTAAATAAAGTTGTCCTGAAGTAAAATGCTATCTTTCACTTTGAGCTTTACCATTTTGTTATATTACATTCAAATCACACAAATATCTTTTTAATCAGACTTTGATGGTTATATCTTAGGGAACATATGTGGAAATATATGTATTCAAATCTTGTATCAAATTAAAGGATAATTTCCCCTTTTGTAACATGTTGCTGTTGGAGCAGCCCCCGCACCCCCCCTAATTCCTTGTTGTTACAGCTGGCCGGGGATCCTCTCCACATGCCTGATGTCACAATTTTTAAAAAACGTGGCTGTGCAGGGCTCTGTCCACACAGCCATGTCATTCATTCACAGAGTTCTGTGAATGGGAGCACTACAACTACCATCAGCCATTGTGGCTGAAGGCTTGTGGGTCTCATTGAACTACCAAGGCAGTGATGAGCGCTCTAAGTAGTTAATTGATTCCTCCTGTCATTCAGTAACTGCCTGCCTGTAAGAGGTACAGGCATACATCTACACTGACAGTCTCCAGGAGCCTGAGACTGTGATCTGCTGATCAAAGGTGCAATGCTGTCCCTAGTCTGAGCAATGCTGTAGTGCTACCATGTCAAATTCAGGTGCCTAAACTGCTTGCATGTAAAACAAAAAATACATTTAATGATGTATTGACTTTAGACCTGCCTAGAGTCAAGCTTTAATCCTGTAAAAATATAACCATTGTTATCAATAGATACCCACAGACATGTGTTGATATTTGTGACTACCAGAAGACATCTCTGGCATTAGGGGGAAAAAAACTTACTGGATTTTTTTGCCTATTGCTATTTTTTAAACAAACAGTAAAAAAGCACTAAAGATGTATTTAACTCTATCTACAGTATATGTTGTTTGTAGTTCCAAACCCTTTTTGAAGCAGAGATTATGGACATTCCTGTAGAGGGAGATACAGACAGCACAGAGCTATTGCCCCTTCTCTGAGCTCAGTGAATAGTCACTATTATGAATGATCAGCGCTGCTTGTTCATATTAGTAAAAAATCACTCAAATCTGTATCTTTGTGTTAGGGATCTGTGTTGTTTTGTATGTGTAAATGTATCCGCAAATAGATCACACAGAGCCACAGCACTTAGTGGTCTAAATGAACAGGCAGTGCTGATCATTCATTCATAATAGTGATAGATCACTTAGCACTGCCACTCAGCATAAAGTATCTGTGATGCCCTGTAAAACAGCTGCAGATAGAGTACCAGAGCTGCAGTTCTGAGTGATCTTTTACTAAGGGCTCTTTCACACAGGACAGACCCATTCAGCGGGCGGATCTCTCCGCTGATCCCTGCTGAGCAAGCGGATGACAGCTCTGTATCTGCTCCGCTGCTGTAGAGCAGAAGCAGAAGCAGAGCAGCTCACTCTCCTCAATGGGCAGTCGGATGAAAACAGACCGCCTGTATGTTTTCATCTGATACGACGGACGGAAGGGGAATTGGATCTCCATCAGTCCTTTTTTGGCGGATCGGATCAGATGTCGGCAGGTGTAAATGGACACATGTCCGTTTACACCCGCCGCTCCATAGAGGAGAATAGAAGTTCTGATTGGGTCTGCCTGAAAAACAGGCAGGTGGACCCGACTGGAACATCCATTTGAAAGAGCCCTAATATGAATGAGCAAGTATCGCTGTTTATTCATAACAGTAACACATCAATCAGCACTGCGGCACTGTGTGATCCATCAGCCAGAGCTGTATATGTGGAAAAGCTGCCACTGATAGACAGGCTGTGGGATCTTTGTGAATGATCCCTGCTGCCAGAGACTAATGTAGATTTGAATGGGACCACATGTTACATGCACTTGGTCCATGGGGCGGGGGAGGGGGGAATTAAATCACCTCTAACTTATAACACTTAAAAAACGTATTATACATTTTTGAAATTGGACTACTTCCTCACGCACGTCCCCTACCCAGAAATGCGAAATCACGTATATATATGTGATTTTGCACACCTTTGCCACCCTGTAGCAGTACTTCTGCTACAGGGCGGACAGGAAGCGGTTAAGAATGGAGGCATGCTACTACCGGAAACCACCAGATGGACATCTTTCTGCTCACCGTATGCTGCCTCCTACTGTCCGGCGGACCTGTCAGCAGTCCCACATCACAGCATTGTGGAATTCAAACAGGCTGCAGAAAATTAGCAGCATTGAGATGCAACAAAGTATAATAAAGGTTTAAAAAAGTATTTCATCTGATTAAAATGGCAGTTGTTTATGATACACTCTGTTATAGCAAACTAAATGTCATTAAGATTACATCTACTTTTGAGGCTGGCCATAGCTGGGATCTATGATTGCAACAAAGCATCAACCACAATCTTCTCCCCAGTTTAGCAAACACATAGTTAAAGGTTCACTCCCATTTCTCACTTATCAGCTATAGGTCATGGAGAATGATCTCTAACTATCACCCTCTAGCTAACCCCAATAAAGGCTGATCATTACAATTGATACCTGGATCTGTCATACTAGCAGTCCCAGAGTTACAAACTTCCGACTTACATACAACTCATGCTTAAAGTGTTACTAAACCCAGGACCCTGCATTTACTCTATCAGGTCTCCCACAGTACACACAACATGGAAACGCAATTATTTTAGTAAATATAAACTGCTAAATACCTTTACTCATCAGCAGTTAGAGCAGTCTTGTGTCTTCTATCAGTGTCTAGCAGAGCACTGGTTACAGCTTGTAGGAGGAGTTTTAATTCTCCTGTAGCAGGATGCAGGACCCCTGATCTCTGTCTGGAGAGTGCTGATTGGCCCAGTGCTGATCACATGCACCCTCCCAAGAAAAAAAAAAACCTCTCTAGCAATACACATCAAACTGAGCATGTGCAGCTTGCCCCCAGCCTCTGTTCTATCAAGATATATTTGGGAGACATTGGAAGAAGGGGAGGATTAGAGAAGAGAGGATCAAACAGCCTTTTTACACAATGTGGAGGATTAACCTCTTAGGTTCCATAGTGAGTATAAGAAGCATGCTTTACTGCATATACAGTTGCAAGAAAAAGTATGTGAACCCCTTGGGATTACGTGGAGTTTTGCATGAATTGGGCATAAAATGTGCTCTGAACGTCATCTAAGTCACAACAATAGAAGAACACAGTCTGCTGAACATAATACTACACAAACATTAGATGTTGCCATGGTTTAATTGCACATAACATGTAAACATTCACAGTGCAGGGAGGAAAAAGTATGTGAGGCCCTAGCTTAATGACTTCTCCCAGAGCTAATTGGAGCCAGGAGTGAGCCAACCTTGACTCCAATCAGTGTGATGATATTGGATGAGTTGGTGACAGCTGTCCTGCCCTTAAAAAACACACACCTGTTTTGGGTTTACTGGTTTCAAGAAGCACTGTCTGATGTGAACCATGCCTCACAGAAAAGAGCTCTCAGAAGACCTACGATCAAGAATTGTTGACTTGCATGAAGCTGGAAAGGGTTACTAAAGTATCTCCAAAAGCCTTGATGTTCACGTGTCCACGGTAAGACAGACTGTCTACAAATGGAGAAAGTTTAGCACTGTTGCTACTCTCCCTAGGCGTGGTCGTCCTGTAAAAATGACTGCAAGAGCACAGCGCAGAATGCTGCATGAGGTAAAGAAGAATCCCAGAGTGTCAGCTAAAGACCTACAGAAATCTCTGGCACATGCTAACATTTTTGTTGACACATCTACAATAAGGAAAACATGAAACAAGAATGGAGTACATGGGAGGACACCACGGAGGAAGCCATTGCTGTCCAAAAAGAATATTGCAGCACGTTTGAAGTTTGCAAAAGAGCACCTGGATGTTCCACAGCACTACTGGCAAAATATACTGTGGACAGATGAAACCAAGATTGAGTTGTTTGGGAAGAACACACAACACTATGTGTGGAGAAAAAAAGGCACAGCACACCAACATCAAAACCTCATCCCCACTGTAAAACATGGTGGAGGGAGCATTATGGTTTGGGGCTGCTTTGCTGCCGCAGGGCCTGGACGGATTGTTGTCATTGATGGGAAAATGAATTCCAGAGTTTATCAAGACATTTTGCAGGAAAACGTACGACCATCTGTCCGCCAACTGAAGCTCCGCAGAGGATGGGTGATGCAACAGGACAATGACCCAAAGCATACAAGTAATTCAACAAAACAATGGCTGCAACAGCACAGAATACGCCTTCTGGAGTGGCCCAGTCAGAGTCCTGACCTCAACCCGATTGAAATGCTGTGGCATGACCTTAAGAGAGCGATTCACACCAGACATCCCAAGAATATTGCTACACTGAAACCGTTTTGTGAAGAGGAGTGGTCCAAAATTACTCCAGATCGTTGTGCAGATCTGATCTGCAACTACAGGAAATGTTTGGTTGAGGTTATTGCTGCCAAAGGAGGGTCAACCAGTTATTAAGTCCAAAGGTTCACATACTTTTTCCTCCCTGCACTGTGAATGTTTACATGTTATGTGCAATTAAACCATGGCAACATCTAATGTTTGTGTAGTATTATGTTCAGCAGACTGTGTTCTTCTATTGTTGTGACTTAGTTCAAAGCACATTTTATGCCCAATTCATGCAAAACTCCACGTAATCCCAAGGGGTTCACATACTTTTTCTTGCAATTGTACAGACTGATTTTACTGTTGTGGGTTTAGTAACACTTTAAAGTGGAACTTCACTGCATCTCAGCACCACAAATAAAAAATGCCATTTAATTAATTTTTAATATTCAAAGCAATCCATGTCTCCATGTTTTTTTTTGCTGGGAAATCATTTTTAAAAACACCCCTGGCATTTCTGGCTGTGGCCATCTTAAATAAGAGCAGATGATTCATGTATCATTTACTTCCTAGAATCCATCTGCCCTTAGCTCAGGCATAAGCTGAGGTGAGAACTCTCCTCTCCTGGAGACTGCTGTATGACTTCATTTGCCTAGGCATGGAAACCAGGAAGTAACTGCAGAAATGTAAAAAACTATTTGAAAAGAAGTAAATATGATATCATTTCCTATCTATTTACTAATTCTAGCAGCATACGGATTAAAAATAGTCCATGTTGATTGAGAGAGTAAAGTTCCACTTTAACCGCTTGCCCTCTTGAGGATTTACCCCCCTTCCTGACCAGGCCATTTTTTGCATTGAAGTGCTGCGTTACTTTAACTGACAATTGCGTGGTCATGTAATGCTGCACCCAAATCAAAGTTTTATCCTTTTTTTTCCCACGAATAGATCTTTCTTTTGGTGGCATTTGATTGCCTGTACATTTTTTTTTTTTGCGCTATAAAAAAAAAAGACTGACAATTTTGAGAAAAAAAAATATATTTTTGACTGTTTGCTATTAAACATGTCAAGTAAAAAATGTTTAAAAATCTAATTTCATCATAAATTTAGGCCAAAATGTATTCTGCTACATGTCTTTGCTAAAAAAAATGTGTAAATTAATTGGTTTACGTGAAAGTTATAGCGTTTACAAATGGCGGAATGTGTACTGGAATGTTTATTTTTACTAGTAATGGCGACTGCGGTAGGCATTCTGACACTGGGGGGAACTGACTTGGTGTCACTGACATCCCCAGTGACACCAATACAGTGATCAGTGCTAATAAAAAGCACTGACGCTGTACTAATGGCACTGAGCAGGAAGGGGTTAACATGTGGGGCAATCAAAACTGTGTGCTGTTTTACTAGGGGCTGTGTCTGTGTGCTTCACTGGAAGCAAGCTGCTTTGCATGGCTGTGGCTGGGACCCAGTGATTGACAGCCGAGGTCGCAAATGGCGGCGCGGGTAGGGCATGCGCGCACCTCGTGCACGCCCCCTACCCAGAAATGTGAAATCACGTATATATATTTATATATATATATATATATACCTTCACCGCCCTGTAGCAGTACTTCTGCTACAGGGCGGACGGGAAGCGGTTAAGAACGGAGGCATGCTACTCCCGGGAACCACCAGATGGACATCTTTCTGCTCACCGTATGCTGCCACCTACTGTCCGGCGGACCTGTCAGCAGTCCCACATCACAGCATTATCAGTTATCCCTTTCCTAAGATATCCAAAATGTAACAATTTTATGGCTGGAATTACACTTAAAAATTGTACTTGTTCCAACTTACATACAAATTCAACCTAAGAACAAACCTGCAGAACCTGCATTTTTCAGGCCATGTATTGCCAGCATGTAGTATATTTACTGTGAAATGTTTACTATGAATGGTAAGTTTTGGATAAACAGGATATCAGTGACACAGGTGCATGGCAGTGTGTGTCCCTAGCAAGTGTTTACCAACCAGCCAAAACAACCAGCACTGTTTGATGTCATGTCTGGCTTATGGTTGGCAGAGCGCTGGGATAAACTCCAGCCTTAGCCAATGTGCTTGTGATTGTCTGCCTTGAACAATTTGTATGCTGTGCTTCACTGGGTTATGACAGCCTCCCCTAGAGATGCTTTCCGTTTATTGAACTAACCATGCCTGCAGCAATTACCTTAACCTATTCAGTGCCGGAAAAACCTGCAGGGAATTGTAATGTACTGAAGGAAACATACACCTCGGTATGTGAGGCTGATTTCCAAGCAGTCCCCTTCATTGTACACAGCCAGGCTCAAATCCTGTTATTCCACTGAACAAGACAACTACACAACAAAGCCACCAAAGCATCTACCTGATCAGAAAACTGAGAGCTGTGAGAATCCTTGACCCATGCAAAGTATGTAGTACAACCAATATCTGTATTTATGATAGATTTACATCTACGCATTTGAACTGGAGAAAGATGTGTGCAGCACAGTGCAGAAGCGCTAATGCTAACTCATGCTATGATGAATAATAAATAGGTCTGATGAGCTTCGTGTACTGTATAGCTCCTGGGCACAAAAAGGTTTTACTTTAGTCCACAGATTGCTTTTATCTTTTCTATTAAATTATAAAAAGAAATAATACAGCAAAGTATCCTGTTAAAATTCCCATATTTCTCAGTTTACCTAAAATGTGGTTGCTTAGATACATGTTTTTCTAATAAGACTCTCCAAAGCATTCCTCTCAAAATCAGAAGTGGAGAAAGAGGAAAAACTTGAAAAGGAGAAAACGTGCAGCATGTGAAGTGCACTGCGTGCTGGGCATGGCCTAAAGAAATATAGTTGAATATAGTTTAAAGCGGAGCTCCACCTAAAAGGGGAAGTTCTGCTTTAAAGCTTTGTCCCCTGTTCCCAGTTAAGGATTGACACCTTTGGGGAGCGGGTGGCAGGTACCCAAATTTGACAGGTTCCCACTTCATCTAAGGCGTTCACAAATGGAAGATGTCCTCCCTGTAGTCTTCTGGGACACGTGACAGGTCCCAGAAGACTATGGGACCATTCACAAAGCGCAGCACTACTCACGCATGCACAGTGGGCACCCAGCTGTGAAGTCTCTGCTGACTTTTATTTTTTTTTTAATCAACTGGAACTCCTCTTTAAGCCTACAAGAGCCTACATTAAGTGCCAGTTCACACCAGAACGCAGTGTGGGAAACCAGCGTTCCATGCACATTTCTCTCACTACTTTTAAAACACACTGCAGTTGTGATCTGGAGCAGGTGTCAATATGAGGAGGAAAAGAAGAGACACTGCTCTTACCACCTGTGCAGTCCCGTGTGCAGAGGATAGCCTCAGCCATCACGCCTGCCAAACCCTCTCACATGGGAATGCACAGGTGGTGAGAGCAGTGTCTCTTCTTTTCCTCCTATGTAAGCAACTGGACTGACACTTGGACAACGCTCCCCTGTATTTGCCAGTGAGGTGATTTCTCCGACATTCAGCTTCTGAGCAGCGTGACAACGTCTCATGCTTCAGTTGTCAATATTAGGTTATATGACGACCCAAATGCAGGTTGCAAACACAGTGTATTTGCCTGCTCCAAAACACATGATACAGACGTACCATGCAATGAGGTATCAGTACGTTTCCAAAAGTAGTGCATGTACTACTTTAGGTGCAGTGCGGTATGATTTCAGCCCAGTCAAAATAAATGGGCTGAAATTGCACCACTCAGAACAGTATGTGAATCGCACAGGAATGCACTGTGAGTTCCCTGTGCAATTCCCAGTATGAACCAGCCCTCAAGGCAAAACGTTAACAACTGGTTTCAGGATAGGAATGGCAGTGATGGACTACTATTTGGAATGGTGTTCAGGTAAATTTCCTGGTGTAACTGATAGAACACCTGGCCACCCGTGTTTCATGGCCCCATCTGTGTAAGCGACCATCTGGTAGTAGTATCTGGGCCACTGTAGTTTATGAGGCCTCAGCATTGAAGTGGGGAGTGCTCCTATTCGTTCCCTTGGGCCTGCCAAGAGAACCATCAAGAAACTGTACTTGAAACCAGCAGGATGAGGTAGTGCTTTGGCAAATCGCCACTGAAAAGCTTTTAAGCAAGAGGCCCCCGTAGGTCCTGGAACTGGATGAACAACCCAAGCATAAAATTAAGGTATGTTTTTTTTTTTTTTTATTTCACCATCAAAGTTTCATCTGTTAAATGTCCCCTGGGGCAGTACCCAGTTCCTCATGTCCTTTTTTGATAATAGATTTCCGGTTTGATAATCGCCACTGCAAAGTGGGCAAGAGGTCCCCATAGGTCCTGGAACTAGATGAACAACCTAAGCACACAACTTAAAATATCAGTGTTTTTTGCCAATATCACATTTAAAGTTGCATCTGCTAAATACCCCCTGGGGCAGTACCCAGTTCCTCATGTCCTTTTTTAATAATAGCTTTCCGGTTAGACTTGAAAATAGCTAGAATTCAGTATCGAGATCATAGATTTCAGTGATGTTCAATGCTTAGTTGGTGTTTCACAGATTTCAAGCAGGATTTGAAAAATCCTCCCCACAAATTGAACCTAGGTAGATTCGCTAATTCAAAATGGAGATAGCTCACTGTTTATTGCAGAATTTTAACTTAACTAAACATAAGATCTATTTTACTTGTCCACAAAACCTGTTTGTGAATGACAGCTTTCTTGTTTTGACACCACAATTGTCAAAAGGGGTGTTAATCCTGGCACCTTGTGATTCCTAAAGGTGCACACTTTATTTTGTTGAACAGTTACCTAAAGACTGGTCATAGTAGAATTTCTATTCCACTCTCAGTATCAGTAGATAATTCAACTTTTATTAATATTATTATTATTATACAGTATTTATATAGCGCTAAAAGGTTTGCTCAGCTCTGTACTTTTAATCTTATTTTCCATAATCCTCTTGTTATTCTTTATTATAGATCATTTACTGTCAGGTCATTTTCAAAACCATCGTATCTATTCTCATGCGGTATATTAGAAAATGTTTCAGTTACAAGCTTAAAGTGTTAGTAAACCCAAATTAAAAAAAGTTGTTAATATATAGATACATTTACAATGTTAAAGTGCTGAGCAAACTGTTGGCGCTATATAAATCCTGTATAATAATAAAAATAATAATTATGGACATTCATTATGTGTCTACTCTCTTTATTCCAGCCAGGATGTTGTTTTCTTCTGCAGCCTGACTTCCATCCTGCTACACTGTGGACCAACATACACAGACAGCCCAAAGAGGCAGGATGTACCTGAAAGTAATGAAAAGCCCACCTTCCTGCCCCCTTGGCTCTTATGGACATAAACTCTGTGATATGCTAATTGTGAATGTGCATTATAATATCACATGCAATGAATCATGGGACATGTAGTCCCAAGTGGAAGTGAAGAGGGAAGTGTGAAAAAAGGTTTACAAAATAATTCTGAATCAATTATTCTTCAACAATATTAATAACATTCAGCTATATATGTTGTAATTTTTCATATGGTTTATTAATGCTTAGGACACACTATGCTGTGCTTCAGAAATGTGCAAAAATGCATGCATGAACAAAAAAAAAAAAACATTCAGCATATCTCTCCAATACATGCACATTCACCCCATATGTTGTCTCTTCAAAAATGCTTCAAGTACAAAAAAATTATTGTTAATATGTTAGAAATCCAGTTAGCTCTAACTTCCTGTAGTGATATAACAGATACACTGAAATTATTTTTTAGTTTTGGGATTAAATATGCTTTACAAAATTATACATTAGAGTGTGTGGTCCCACGTGAAAAAAATGGAATTATAAACTTATTGAATGTCACTAGTCATAAAAATCAATGATGCCATAAAATAGCGGAGGAGTGTTATCCATGGACCATCAATAAAACCAGAGAAAATCTCGATTAAAAAAAAATAAAAAACTTGCATGGCATAGCAGTAATGCAGAAAGAACCATTTCATAGCCCTGGAGGACTACTAACTTTGGATCAAGCAAGACTGTCAGTAATAAAATGAGAGATTTTGAACAAGTATTTTAAAAAAGCAATAGTAATAATAGTAACGGGCCCTTTAATAGCGGCTCATAGTAATGGATGGCCCTGTGATAGCAGCCAAGCAAATCTTTGAGTTTGCAATGAATCCTTCACTAATCAGTGTGAACCCTAATTGCAACCACAAGTACCTCAACTGGATCAATTGGAAGGCAATCCTGCTTTCCGTGTCCAGTGACAGCTTCCACACAGTCCTCCAGAGACACTTCTCAGCACTAAGTGCCAGTTCACGTATATCTGGATTGAATGCGGCTTGAACCACATCCAATCTGCATGACATGTGAAATAACATTGCTTACTATGGTGCTTGCTCATATATGTCCAGTTCACTGGCAGCGCAGATTCAGTGCGGTTTGAAAAAGAGTCCTGTACAATTTCTGAGCAGTGTGGTCCGGTTCAGGTGCGGATTACAGGCTATTGACTTCTATGGGAACTGTTTCTAAACTGCATATGTGTGAATAGGATAAGATCCTGAACTAAACCTGTCTTGAACCTAATGTAAACCTGACCTGAACCACTGAACAACTACTATATCAATTAGCTGTGAAACTTGAGCTTCAATCCGCACTGCACATGTGTGAATCAGCTCTGAAGATTCTTTAAAGAAGCTCTATTCAGGCAGCCATCTCCCTGTCCAGCTCCCTCTAGAAGACACCCTCCAGCAGGGCAGATGAAAACCTCTGAGACTCTGACACAAGTTTTTAGATGGGGCAAGGCCCAGGGGTGAAAAGAACACTCCAGAAAGGTACACATTTATAACCTTCTAAGACTATACCTCTGAACACTCTTCTCAGGGATTGGTTGGGTCAATTGAGCCTTCCCACTCTGCTTACTGGAACCTCATTTACAGTAGCATGTAGAAGCAATCCACCCACTGAGCTTTGGGAAGACCAGCTCAAGTAGGTTATTGCCTAGCAAAACTACATTTAAAGGCTAAGTTCAACTTTTACAAAAAAAATAATAAATGCACATTTTTTGCAGGTTAAATAAAATGTGCATGTATTTTTTTTTTTTTTTAACACAAGAACCTGCAAGTGTTACATACATGATCAACAGATCACAGGTGCAATTTCAGGCTCCTGTACACTCTCACTCCAGCTTTCAGTGCATGCTTCAATATAGGCTGTCAGCTTGTATGCTGGAGGTACACTGAATGGACTACGCGTGTGCTAATTAGCAGGCTGGGTGCCCATTCAAACTACAAGTCCATATGCCTCGGTTCCTGTGAATGAACAATGCGCCTGTGTGGGTGGAGGTCTACATAGCTGAGCTGTTTTCAAAATGCGACATTGGGTGTGGGGAGAGGATCCCCCATCTGCTGTCACGGAGAAGGGGAGGATCAGGGGTGTGGGGAGGGGTTGCTGAACATGTTACAACCTAAACAGAGGTGTATATATCTTCTTTTTCTGTTCTGCATGGTGTCTGTGTCCAATTGGGCAAATATATTTTTACTGTCTCCAAGATACATCACAGTGAGGCAATAAATTGCCAAAGTAAGGGGAAATCCCCCATTTGACAGTTGTCACCAACTCTACAGTTATGGATTTCCCATCACCTTCTGTCACAATGCATTGGTCACTGTGGCTAACAGAGAAGTGAATCTTCCCAGCAGGGACATCAGTAAGAATTTAACCTCTGACAAAGGTTTTAATACTCCTCCACTCTATCCAAAATGAAAACAAAGATTTTCACTTTAGATACACTTTTTTTTTTTTCCTAAGATATAACAACACCATAAAAAAGATGTTCATGCACATTGACTCAAGGACTTCATTGAGTGGCCAACATACAAGGAAGAGAACACTCAAGGGTAGATAATTCCAGGTGTGCATAGCTTTACAAATAAGCATTATTCATCATGGATTTAGTGATAACATGACCATAAATAAGGTCATAAAACGGGTCCTGAAAAAAAGGAGACATTTTTGGGCATGCAGTAGCAAGAGAGCAAGACATTATTCATCAGTGATAGACTTTGAATAATGGTGTGGGCAGAGTACACTACTGGTCCACATTGGTAGTGGTATGCACGGGCGACAGAAAGAGAATCCAGGCATCATCCAACATCAACACCAAATTGCATTAACAGTGCAGATGCAGAAACCCATTTCTGTTGAAACAATGGTAATTTGGTATCTCCTATAATGCTCAGTAAAGAGTTTATTTGACAGATTGGGCATTAATGTTTGTTTCCTGTCCACTTTTTCCATGGCAAATATCTGACAACTCTAAAAGACAGTGGGAGAAAGAGTACACTCTAGCTTGAGGCTGAGATGTGACTATATTTTTAGCAGCTGAATTGTAGTGTTTCAGATTTTTTTTGTAATCCTTCCATTCCTCCTTCTTTCTCATCACCACAGTAGTGCTGTCACCTGTACATCATTGCTTTTCAAGAATATAACAGAAGCTGAGGCATGAAGTGTTCCGTGCCTTTCCTCATTTTTCCCATCAATACATTTCGCATGGGCATGGTCTCTAGGACTAGCCCCATAGCCAACAATCACAACTCTCCTCTTGCATCACTCCTCATCACAATGCAAATGTTGGGAGGCATTCACATATCTTCTTCATTCTTATTTACAGCTTGCTTAGATTTGAAAAAAGCCTTGTGTCGTTACTACTAATGCCAATTTTACCTGCAGCATAAGCACTAACAGACAAACAGAATGGGGAAGCATGTGTTAATTTGCAGTTTTAGATCAGCTGTCCAATGAGCTCTGCCCTCGCCTATATTTCCAGGAGGAAGGATCAGGAAAAAGTGTGGGTAACTCATTTAAATTCAGTAAATGTTGCCCTCTATAGGGGAACAAAATGACTCTAGTATGTGACTATGTGAAATTGACATGTGACTTGTGACAGGGTAAAATAAACACAATAACTGACATGTGGCACAAAGATCATTATTTCATAATGACACTGGTCTAATTCTTTAGTGTTCTAAAATGTGCTTTTTCATAACTATAATAAAGTTTTTATGATTTTAGAAATCCAGTGATGTGACATGTGAGCATTTTTGTTTTAAGTGCTGCATATGCGGTATTTTTGCAGGCTTTTTATATAAGATCTGACATCTGGCCCTGGCTAGCCTGCTTAATTATTAAAGGAATTGCTTCACAGCCACATCTCATTTTTTCGGAGAATAAGAATCTTGTGCTTTCTCTGGCCTTGCATGTTCTCGCCTCTAGCTGCAGCTGGTTTACATAATCAGTCTGGTGTCGCCTTTTATTTTTGCTATTCATTTAGTACAAATACAGTAGTCACTGGTAGTTCTACTATAGCTGTTCACTTTAGTAAAAATCAATTATTACTGCAGGGTTGCCACATCAAACCATGGAGAATAGTATATGTATAGCATTTCTGCAATTACTGCATACACAGAAACACATTATATTTTTCTTTTATTAATTATAGGCAGTCATGCTTGGAATATGGAGAAATGTATTTTGCAATTTTAGCTCTTCTACTTTCTGTGATGAACAGTATTTGCAGTTGCTAGGCAAATGGTCTGATGGTAGTAGAATGGCACTGTATTTGTGGGACTACTGGTTGCCTATCCTTTAGAAAGTCAAAACCAATCATCCTGCAGTGTTTTTGTTTGTGTTGGCTGCCCAGGCCCAAAAAATTCAGGAATCGTTTCTGAAGACCTCCCAGATGAACAGTGGCAGAACAAGTCTCACCAAGGTGCTCCTAGCAGATATCAGTTCCATATTCAAGTGGGGTAGCAAACCTTGAGGGCTGTGTAATTTTTGGAGCTGGCATCATGGGGCAACATAAGAATCCAATTCCTCCTCAAAAAAATAATTTTCTCCTCTGCATTCGGAGGTCACTTAGCAGTTGCCCTCAGTCCAAACTTTCAACTCATTCCTCTTCTTCAGGACAAATAAACCTGTTTTAGTTCTCAGTTACCAGGACATACACTCACTGGCCACTTTATTAGGTACACCTGCTCAATTGCTTGGTAACACAAATTGCTACTCAGCCAATCACATGGCAGCAACTCAATGCATTTAGGCATGTAGATATGGTGAAGACAACTTACTGTTGTCAAACTGAGCATCAGAATGGGGAAGAAAGGGCATTTAAGTGACCTTGAACGTGGCATGGTTGTTGGTGTCAGATGGGCTGGTCTGAGTATTTCAGAAACTGCTGATCTACTGGGATTTTCATGCACAACCATCTCTAGGTCAGAGGAGAATGGGCAGACTGGTTCAGCTGCAACATTCAGATAGTAGGGTCAGAATTTGGCGTAAGCAACATGAATGCATGGATCCATCCTACCTTGTATCAACAGTTTAGGCTGGTGGAGATGGTGTAATGGTGTGGGTGATATTTTCTTGGCACTAGCAAGGTGTACCTAATAAATTGGCCGGTGAGAGTACTAAATAAATAGAACTATATCAATTCTTATACTGTCTTTCAAAACCTTGTTTCACTAGTCTCTGTGACAGCAAGCCCTTTTGCCTCCTCTATTTGGAACTCAGTCCAGTAGATGGAATCTTTTGACTTCCACCTTTCACAGAGGGTTTGTTTTGAGGCAGTAAGGGATGGCGTTGAAGCAATGAAATATAGCAGGATGGCACTGGAATATATTTTGATGTTGTGAGCAGGGGCGGACTGACCATTTGGAAACTTGGGCACTGCCCGAGGGCTCGGGGTCAGTAGGGGTCCCCATGAGATGCCCTTGGTACCTTTTTCATAGGCTTTTTTTAGTTTGGGCAAGGACACAGGGGCCCCGTGATCCGCTATTGCCCGGGAGCCCCATGAGTTGTCAGTCCGCCCCTGGTTGTGAGTTTCTGGTGTAATGATCCCAAATAACCCTGGGACCTGGGGTGAGTCAAGTAGCAGTGAACGCACTTGTCTCTACCAGCAGGTTAGCAGATAGACTCTTAACATGATTCCTAGTTCCAGGTCTTCACCAGTGCCACGAATGATGTGGATTGAGTTGCGCTGCTGGCAACTCTAGGAAATTAAGGGATTACCGTGCTGGTGGAAGGAAAGTAGCACAAGTAGGGTTAATCCAAAAAGTAGTCTGGACTAAGCCAGAGGTTTAAAAAAAAAACAGGAGACAGACCAGAGCGAGGTACTGAGGAAGAAGAGTGAAAATAGTCAAGGTGCGTAGCCAAGGTTGTTCTCCAGGTTAACAAGTGCTGAATGTGTAAGGGTTGTCCCAGGGTTTTGCAGGAACATAGTTATTGAGGATGGACATATATGCAGAGATTTTTTTGTGCAGCCTGAATGAAAAAATCGAACAGAATCCTCAATCTGCAGCTGTCCACTCACCTGCGGCTGTCTGAATACCCCAGAAGTGGCTGCATGAGTTTGGACGCAATGGCTGGCAATTTTCCACCTGGCTCCTTCATTTGATACTGAGCAGGAGGGTGCCATCAGGGCCACCCATGAAGCAAATTACATCTGGTTCATCATGAATTTAGATCAGTGTGTGGCTAGCTTAAGAAAGCCCAGGTCAGGGCCAGGGACATTCTAGTGGAGTCAGGTCAAGCAGGTGATCACATTTAGGGGATTCAGCAGTTCAGGGATAACTGGCAAGGCATTTTGGGATGTTCTTCATGTTGTGGACTGGAGTAGCCAGAAGTTTTGATTTGTTGTTTTATATTTTCACAAATAAATGCTGACAACATCTACCAACCCTACAGTATATGAATATCTCCATTACACACACACTACCAATTAAATACTAACTATAATACTTAAATGTGGTTGCTGCATTCATTTTCATTTTTTTATGGCCCTTTATTTTCAACTAGTGATCTAGCCAGTAACACACTTTCCTGTATTAAAGTCCCCATTTTATGCTTATGGGCAGGTTAAGTCTTTTTCTGATCTCCTTAAAGAATATGTAAACCCAACATTCATATTCCTGATATGTGCCTGTTGTACCATGTAGTTGTTTGAAAAAGTATCCTGTTCTATTTGTATTGCTTCCTTTGTGGAAAATCCCTTGTGTTCCTGCCAGTCCCTATGCTTTCCTATAACAAAAAAAAACCTGACCGCACTAAGCAGGAGAACACCATGTGGTCAGTTCTCTAGCTATGATGGGAACTCAGCCTGCTCTCTTCCAATTTATCAAACTTGTCCTGACACGCCCTCCCTGCACAGCCATTCATTGGGAACATCAGTGTGCTAGCTTTCTGAGGTCCTTATGCAGCTGAGAACAGAGGGAATGTAATCACTTATAAGAAAGGGGGAAAAAGGTGTTTATAATGTTTCTATCTCTATACACAAATGTTTTGCCTTTATTTCTATTTTAAACTGAATGGGTTATTTTACGAGGTGAGGGTTTACATATATGTTTAACAGTTATCAAAAGCACACTTATACGTGTATTGTTGGGGGTTGTACACCCATGGCAAGTCAAGAGGTCTGAGATATGAGTACAGAAAATAGGTATCAGAACAACCAAGTACATTCTGTCCCTTCCCTAAAGGACGTTGCTGCATCAAACTGACATTGGACCTGCCAGCAGGGTTTTCTAAGCAAGTGTCTGTTGGACAGTTTTGAAATGCCAGTTTAGTGAAATAACAATGTAGGGTCACTTAACCACAGACCTTTATAGTAAGCCTGAGTATACACTAGAAGATTTTCGAATGAACGTTCTTATGAATATACGTACAGACATTCGTATGACCATTTTGTGTGAAAAATAAATAAATAAATTCAATATTTTCTTTGCTTTTTATATATTATATATAGGAAAGAATGGACTTTACTGAACAAAAACCACATACACTGTTAGAAATTTGTTCATTCAAGAAAAATTTTCCATCCAGTTCTTTAAAATTTTCTCGGGACTACACTCAAAGATGAATGCCTAATTTTCTGTTTGTACTAACATACAATTTTTCAGGACAAGCTTTTGGGGTGTACCTCCTTCAAGGTCCAAGCAGTACTGATGTCACTCAGCCGGTCCGGGATGGGGAAAGATCCAAGCTTTAAAGTCGGGATCCACCCCAGATGCCTGGACTGGCACCTGGCTCAGCCTCTCAGTGAGCTGCTGGGAGCCTGAAACAGCCACTCCCTCCCCCTCCACAGCCCAGAAATCCAGTGACAGTCACCCGTCTCTGCTCGGAGTGGCAGGGAGAACTGAGCGATCAGCTGTGTCCGATAGCTGAGTTCTCACCCTTAGAGCCAGTGGAAGATGCTGCATCCACCTAGGTAAGTATGATTAAAAAAATCTAAACAAAAAAAAATACTTCTCTTTTACCCTAGGCTCAGGGTGACTTATTGGAATCTGGAAGTCCTCTTTAAGAAGGGTGCCCCCAGATCCTGCTCTCCCCCATGTGAATGAGTATGGGGTACATATACCTACTCATTCACCAAAAAAGTGAATAAAAACACAATCACAGTATTTGACAAGTCCTTTATTAAAAAAAAAAATGTCCCCAAAGTAGTTCCAACGCCAATCACGATGAACGCCGTCACCGACCCGCAGAAAATTTTAAAAAAAGAGTACTGCTCTTGCCAAAGGCTCTCGGTTGATGATGGCACCGGGTGGCTCTGCCCCTTGGCCTATTTAGGAGCTGTCAGATGGCAGGAGCCTTTGTCAGAGGGAGCAGAGCTTTTTTTTCTTTTTTCTTCGGGTTGGCGGCGGTCATTGTAATTGATGTTGGACCTACTTCTCCGCTGACAGCTGATGACTCATCAGTTGTCAATGACACGGCATTTGCCCGCTCCTTAACAACCATGTTCTTTACTGGTTTTTAAGGATGCCGGTGGCTGCCTGCTCCTTGACAACCAGGTAAAGTCACAGAAAACGCAAAATGCATTAAAAAATACACAAAAATGCATCAAAAACAGGTGTGAAAATAAACCTGAAATTCACCTGGAATATGCATCAACTGCAATGTGCATAGATGTGAACCTGGCCTTAACTCTAACAGGTGGATGTAAAATAGCAATGACTGCTTCCACACAAGTATGTGGACATCATTCAATATGACTGGTTAACCAAACACTATTTGAAAGTTTGGCATAGAAGATACATTTCTGGGTCTGTTGTGTTAGGCAAAAGCTATATATGCTCAGATCTATAAAACAACACAAAGAATAGAAGCAGCCATACAAATGTGGGTCATCTTTTTCATCTCAATTATTTGATGCCAGAGCTAATTTTGGTGGTAACTGGCTTTGTTCCAGAACAAGCAACTTGATAATCTTCAGGTTCAAGATAAGGAAATTATGGTCTTTATGTATAAACTCAATGCTGGGAATTGGGTTAAGGGTTGCATTAGTGTTAAGATCAAAATTGCAGAGTAAAAGTTAAACTCTTAGGTTAGGATTAAGGTTAAAGTGGGTTAAAGGGGTTAAGTGATAGATTAACAAAACCCGTGACAGTCTCTGTAAATGATATCCTGATCCTAATACAATGCTGGGACATTTTTTTTACTTTAATGCAGGGAACACTAGATTAATACTTTGGGAACTGATATATGGAATATTACATACATAGCTTGTGGTTTTTAACCTGCCCTCTAGGGACAAGCTCCCACTCCCCTTCCCCCCACAAGTGGGACGGAATGACTCCTCAGTCATCCTATCTGATTCTTTCCTTTTATTCCCTTTTGTTTCCTTTTTTTTCTTTTGGATCAATTTCTTAACTCATTATTCCTTTTTACATTGCCTTACGTAACCCTTTTCTTTATAGCCTTTGTTTCACAGGCTCACATTCACTTAGGTCACTACTACTTAGGCCCCATGTACAGGGGACACTTCTGAACGATGGAAACTGACTGCTGGAAAACGTAGGTTAAAAAACGTCTGTTTAGCCACGTTTGCATAACGTGTTTATGCGTGTTTGCGTTCAGAAGCATTTTTAAAAATAAGCACAGGAGAACCTCCCAAATGCCCAGAATGCACTGAAAAGTGGTACATTATTAACTATTTCAGACTGTTTCAGAGAAATACAGAGAGTAGAAGCAGACTCAGAAGTATGTGTTGACATTAGCTAGGTGTGAGTTGCTCATTAACATTTCTTTTGTTTCCAAGGGTGGGACAGGTGTCTGGTGGAGGGAGTCATTAAGGCCACCTGGCAGGGGGTCTTCATGAGAAATTTGAGGTGTGAATGGTCATTAACATATCTTTTGTTTCCTAGGGTGGGAGAGGGAGAGGTCTGAGGTGTGAATTGGTCATTACAATGTGTGAGAAGCTTGGTAGGAACATCTCATGTTAAGTGTTTTGTCCATCTGAGCACCTTGAAAACTCTTTGCATTCATTTTTCATGATGAAAAAAGGCTCTGGACAGCATTGGGAACTGGAAGAGTTAAAAAAAAATTTCAAATGCAAACGCCTATAAACGCGATTTGCCATGTTTAGACGCATTTAGCCACGTTAACAAGCATTTTGCGTTTGAACCGCTGATAAAATCAACGTCTGAACGCAAGTTTGTTGTGTTCAAAAAAACGACTGCAAACTCAACTGCCTGTAAATGACTGTAAACGAAGATGTGTACATGGACACATAGGAAGACATTAGGGTGAGTTCAGGGGCTGCTGAAAAAACCGCTGAACAGCTCCTAAACGTGAGTTTACAGCTGAAGTGTATATGAGCCCTAACTGATTTGTGTCATGCAAAATAAGAGACAATGTTGACTTCAACGAAAAAAGCACTATGCTGCAAAATAGTGCCCTATATCTTTTAGCAAAGCTTTGAAGTGTATGCAATTTATTAATCCAATTAGATCCCATTGACCTTGTTCTCATACAGAAAAGAATCCATCCAGGAAATATACATGAATTATTTATAGATGAATGCTTGATGCACAAAACTTTAATGACGCACTAAACCTTAAAGAGGAACTTCACTCTCTCAATCAACATTATCAAGCATTAATAAATAGATAAGGAAATATATCATATTTACTTGTTTTAAACTTTATTTCTAACATTTCTTCAATTATATCCTGGTTTCCATGCCTAGGCAAATTATGTCATACATTCCAGGAGTCTTCAGGAGGTGAGGGAGGGTTCTCAGCTCAGCCAATGCCTGACCTAAGGACAGGTGGATTTCAGGAAGTAAATGCTACATGACTTACCTGGCCTTACTCAAGATGGCTACAGCCAGAAATACCAGGGGGTGTTTTTCAAAATGGATTCTCAGAAAAATAAAGCATGGAGACATGGGTGGGTGAGTTTGCTTTGAATATTAACAATTAAATCAATAGCACCTTTGGTCTGTGGTGTTCAGATGCAGTGCAGTTCCACTTTATATACAACCATATTTATGTTGTATAATGTGACAACAGTATGTAAGAACAGAAGTATATGATTAAAGCTGTCATATCATTGTGAATCTGAAGCTCAACAGGGTATTATACCTTCTTGTCATTGTGTGATAACTTGGAAAGAATATCTAACAACTGTAAAACTGGACAATGAGACCTGAGAGATATGTGTAGTTTGTATAAAGGAAAATGATCCGCACTAGGTCAAACCAATATTTACATTACTAAAGCAGCCACTGGAACAACTGTGATACAAGTTGAAACTACAACAAAACCAAAAACCAGCAGCACTAAAATAGCTTTATAAAAGGCTACAAAGAATCATGAAACCACATAAATAAATACAGGTGTATATACACAACCCGCAAAATTAAATAAGTGAATTAAGTCTACAATCATAACCAATGCAAAAGTGTTTGGCTTTATATAGTCATCATCCCTATAGTGAGTAACAATGAAATGTCCTGTGCAAACAAATCAAATCAAATTCCTTGTGTTAGCTAAAAAGTTCAAAAAGTGTCCATAGTAGGTAATCTTTCAATGAGGAAGGCCAGCCACATAAGATACAATCTCTTCCACCACAGGGCATCCACCACCACAGATAAAGACACACAGAGGCCTCTTACTGACTTTGATGGGCCATTATACTGTATTATAAATGGTCAAAGTGCGTTCAACGTTAAATTCCAATCACAATCCACCAAAGATGGTGTTTTTTTTATTATTATTATACAGGATTTTTATAGCGCCAACAGTTTTCTCAGCGCTTTACAATATAACGGGAGACAATAAAGCAACAATACAGTTCAATACAAGAGGGATAGGAGGGCCCTGCTCCCTGGAGCTTACAATCTAGGAGGGAGGGGCTAGTGGTACAAAAGGTAGTAACTGTGGGGGGTGGACTGGTTGGAAGAGTAGAAGATTCCGTTATTAGCTGAGGGCAGGATAGGCTTCCCTGAAGAGATAGGTTTTCAGAGATCGCCTAAAGGTGAGCAGAGTAGGCAATAATCTGATAAATTGGGGTAGAGAGTTCCAGAGGATGGGGGAAGCTCTGGAGAAGTCCTGAAGACGAGCATGGGAGCAGGAGACAAGGGAGCTAGAGAGTAGGAGGTCTTGTGAGGAGCGGAGAGTACGGTTTGGGTGGTATTTATAGACAAGATCAATGATGTAATTTGGGGCAGGGTTATAAATGGCTTTATACGTTATTGTTAATGTTTTGAATTTTATCCGTTGGGCAATGGGAAGCCAGTGGAGGGATTGGCAGAGAGGGGTGGCAGATACAGAACGGTTAGTAAGGTGGATGAGTCTGGCAGCAGCATTCATGATAGACTGAAGAGGGGATAGCCTGCGATTAGGTAGGCCAATGAGGAGGGAGTTACAATAGTCAAGGCGAGATATAACAAGGGAGTGAATAGGTTGCTTAGTGGTTTCCGAGGTTAGGAACGGTCGTATCTTGGAGATGTTGCGGAGGTGAAGTCTACAAGATTTGGACAGTGATTGGATTTGGGACTGAAAGGACAGATGGGAATCCAGGATTACACCTAGTACCCTGGCATGAGGGTAGGGACTGATGATTGTGTTATTAAACTTGATGGAGAAGTCAGGGGAGGGGGCATGGGCTGGGGGGAATACTAAGAGCTCGGTTTTGGAAAGATTGAGTTTGAGGAAGTGGAGTGACATCCATGCCGATATGTCACTTAGTAGGTTAGTAATGCGAGAGGAGTCTGAAGGGGTGAGGTGAGAAAGATAGATTTGTGTGTCATCAGCATAGAGATGGTACTTAAAGCCATGGTAGTTTATCAAGTGACCAAGGGAGGAGGTGTAGATGGAGAAGAGAAGGGGTCCAAGGGCAGAACCTTGAGGGACCCCTACAGAAAGAGGGAGTGAAGAGGAGGAGGCAGCATTATAAGTAACGCTGAAGGAGCGCTGCGATAGGTAGGAGGAGAACCAGGATAGAGCAGAGTCTCGGAGGCCAAGAGAGTGGAATTTTTTGAGGAGGAGGGGATTTCAGTGGAGTGTAGTGAGCGAAAGCCAGACTGTAAAGGGTCAAGAAGGTTGTTGTCGGTGAGGTGGGAGCTCAGGCGATTGTAGACTAAGCGTTCTAGGAGTTTAGAGGTAAATGGCAGCAGGGAGATGGGTCTTAAATTGTTCAGATTGGGGGGTCCAGGGAGGGCTTTTTAAGTATGGGAGTGATGTGTGCATGCTTAAGAGGGGAGGAGAAGGCACCAGTAGAGAGGGAAAGATTGAAGATGTGAGTGAGTGAGCATAGGATGGAAGAAGAGGGTGACCGTAGTAGTTGTGAGGGGACAGGATCTGGGGGGCAGGTAGTGAGCCGGGCTTCTGAGAAAACCTTAGTGACCTCTTCGGTAGTAGCAAGGTCAAAAGAGGAAAGTGTTGAGGGAGGTTTAGTATAAGGTATGCTAAGTGGGATGGATGTCTGTGCAGTGGCGATGCTCCTATGAATTGCGTCAATTTTGTTTTTGAAATGATTTGCAATCTCGTGAGCAGTGAGTGAGGTACTGGGTGGAGGTGGAGAAAGTAGAGAGTTAAAAGTAGAGAAGAGACGACGAGGACTGGATGACAAGGTATTAATAAGAGTGACAATGTAGGCTTGTTTGGCAACATGAAGGGAGGAATTGTATGTTAAGAAAGCAGATTTATATAGGGTGAATGCTTGCTGAGATTTGGTTTTACGCCACAATCGCTCCACGACTGTGTCGTTTAAGATTTCTGGGGTCGTCAGTCTGCCAAGGTTGTAATGGTCGGGGCCTGATGCTACATGTTGTTAGAGGAGCAAGTGAGTCTAGTGTGGATGAAAGCAAACTGTTGTAGACAGCAGTGGCCAGGTCAGGGCAGGACAGGGGAGAGATTCTGTCATAGAGTTGGTCAGTTGCAGAGTGGAAAGGAGCAGGGTTCAAGTTGTGAAGGTTTCTGCGGGTAATTGTTTGCTGCTTGGAGGGATAGGTGTTTGAAGACGAGGACACTGTGAAGGTGATGAGATTGTGATCAGAGAGAGGAAAGGGGATGTTTGTGAGGTTGTAGGGAGTGCAAAGTTGGGAGAAAACAAGGTCTAATGTATTCCCATCAGAGTGAGTGGAGGACTGTATACATTGTGCTAATGATGCAAAAGATGAGGTTAAGTTGAAGAGTTGGGATGTAGCCGGGTTGTTGACATTAATAGGGATGTTAAAATCTCCGAGAATGATAGTGGGTAGTTCAGAGGAGAGAAAGTAGGGTAGCCAGGCGGAGAAATCATCAAGAAAGTGGGACACTGGTCCAGGAGGCCGATAGATCACTGCAATCCTCAGAGAAATAGGAGAAAACAGCTGAATGCAGTGAGTCTCAAAAGAAGAGAAGGATAGAGAGGTAGGGTTAGGGAGGACTTGAAAGGTGCTCAGTGGGGATAGAAGCAAACCAACTCCACCACCTTTCCGACCACTGGGTCTGGGTGAGTGGGTCCAGAGAAGCCGTCCATAGGAAAGTGCTGCGGGAGAAGAATCTGCTGCTTGAAGCCAGGTTTCTGTAATTGCTAGTAGGTTAAGGGAGTGGGAGACAAAAAGGTCATGGACAGAGGTGAGCTTATTACAGACAGAGTGGGCATTCCAGAGAGCACATGAAAAAGGGAGGGTGGTTTTTGGGAGCACGGGGACTGATATTAAATTGAGGGGATTGCGGCTATTCCCGGAAGGAAGAGGATGCCTGGTGTGGGGGTGAGATAGTGGAGGACCAGGGTTTGGGAAGATATCCCCAGAGGTTAGGAGAAGAAGGGTGAGGAAAGTAACATGGGAGCGGGATGTACACGAGTGTACATGCCTTTCAGTCCTGGTGTCTGGGTCAGCAGGAGAGTGAAGTATCAGCAGGAGGTGATGAGAGCAGTAGTAGGGAGATGGTAGCAGTGGGGGTGAGATGTACAAGTTTTGGGGTGGAGCAGAGGGGTAAAGAAGTGAGATTTTGGGAACGCAGGATAGTAATATGAAAAGGAGGAGTAGAGGGGACATATTAAAAGGTACATGGAGTGGGACTCAGATTTGTAAGAGATGTTTCCCAGGGTGTTTGCTTGCAGTCTATCCAGCATGCAGTAGAGTTTCTTGTTGTTGTATCTCCCTGCTGCTTGAGTTATCCTGCTTTAGTTAAACTGCTGTGTTCAACTGCTTATTAGCACTCCATCAAAAACAGCACTCAGGCAGAAAACAGCACCCCATCTGTTACTATGCCCTCCGATCTGTGACCACCCCCCATGAGCTGATCTAATTTGATAGGGAGATGGTCAAATGAGCACTCTTCTCCGCCCCAATTAGGAACTGATAAGGATCACATGAATTGGGGGAGATGTTTCTCAAACACAGACCAGACACAGGCCACCGTCATAAAAAGAGTGCAACAAGAGCTGAGAACTAATCAACATAGACAAAAATATATACACTATTTGTTCTGAGATAGCAGGAGTCTATGCGTTGTTGAAGTTGCAGTTTAGAGTGGAGAGAGCAGACAGCAGCAATTTACCCAGAGATAGCAGGAGTCTATATATCGACATCCTTATGAGAAACCATGGGAAGAAAGGCTCCACCATGTTGTCCCTGGTTTATTAGAGGACTGAAGCAAAGCTTTAGTTTGGGGATGCCCCTTCATTATCCAGTCAACAGACGGATGGTGGTAAAGAAAACTCATTGGTCAATAAGTGCAATTTCAATGGACAGGCAGATGGCAGATGGATGGGGCTTAATTCCAGGGAGTGGCTTTTCCACAAAGTCAAACCCCTTTGAAAAAGAAGTTGGTGCACAAGTGCACGCATATAAGGCCCTGAGTACTGGATCAGTAAATCAGGCAGATTACTTTTATAACTGATTTCTTTTGCTCTCCCAACCACAGGTGGAAGACACTAATATTAGTTTTATTTTTTTAACACTGGTTATCACACTTGTTGGGCTTGTTATAATTAATACTATTTATATTCAGTTTTTACCCTAGTCTATCACTGAAACCAGTGAGAAATGTGGAGGCATTATACCTCTTTCTACATCCATTATCAGATTAGTGACTGAAACTGATTTCATATGTTTCCTTTCATGCACTTTGGACAATAAAATGTAACAACAAAAAATCCAATGATGTGGTTTGAAAGTGTATCTTGTACAACTGATCTGTAATAAAGGTTGTGATTGTTACCTGGAAATACATATTTCAGAAATTGTTTTCTGCTCACAGCAAAATAATATAGTATACATTTGTATTTTTGGTTTGCTTTTTTTAGTTTCTGAAAAACTTTGTTTTACACATTCTTTTCTGTTTTACCTAAAAGTAATAAGAAAAATTGTGTGGTTTGCCTTTCACTCTCTGTAGAACACATAACCTAAAAAGACATAAAACAAAAAGTCTGTAATCTGCAAAAGTAGTAACTTTGCTGAAGAAGGACATGCTGGAAAAAACACAGGCTTTTTGCCCTAAATAATACAATACTGTTGTCTTATTGGTATTCGAAAAATTCAGTTTACAGTACTTTCCTGTGGCCTGAAAAATGGAAGTGAAAGGCAAACGTCTTATATTTTACACGGCAATACTTTTTGCCAAAAAGGACAGACCATTTTCTGACCTAAGTGTACATTCTATTTGGGTACATTGTCATTTATTTTCCAATGGAAACAAAAATATCAGAATACATTTTTTAATATAGCCCATTTTCACTAACATATACACCAAAATGAACATGTGCAATAGCCAGGAGTAACTTACAGACCATAAATCTACTGACAAACTTAAATATTTTATTACTTTCTTACAACAGCAGAATGATCTATAAATCCTTGGATAATGGAAACATGGCACTGTGAACAAGTTTCAATTAAAAATAGAATAATTTCTGTGGTTTAGTCACTTTGCTGAATCATTTCTCACTTCTCACATGGGATTTTAGGAAGTCTTTTCTCCCAAGATTTTTTCCTGTGTGGAAAGTTTAGTTAGCCAACAAAAAGCTAAAGCTTTGTACTTCCCAGCTTTGCAAGCTAAAATATTATGGACAATGACAACTCGCTAAATGTCACAATATGTTTTTAAAAAAACAATTACAACATACAGTGACGTAGGTGTGCAAATACAAATGTCTCTAATATTTGCTTTTTTTTGTTTATTTTTAGGTTCCTCAAGAAAAAAATGAAATGTCAGTTCAAAGAAAAAACAGTGCTCGTTACCTGGTAATTCAGTTTCCAGGAAACCTTTAGGAAACCATATGAGAGAGAGGCTCTACCCGCC
This sequence comes from Staurois parvus, assembly GCF_062004578.1. Taxonomy (NCBI): domain Eukaryota; kingdom Metazoa; phylum Chordata; class Amphibia; order Anura; family Ranidae; genus Staurois; species Staurois parvus. The sequence goes on from NW_028317968.1 coordinate 2,444,211, forward strand.
TAAAACAAAAAAAACACTTGGTTGACATTTGTACCCTGCATCTGACCACCAAAAACCAAAAATGCTATTTAATGCACTTTTAATATTCAACGCAAACTCAGACATCCATCAATCATTTAACCACTTGCCCACTTACGGATTAAAAATAGTCCATGTTGATTGAGAGAGTAAAGTTCCACTTTAACCACTTGCCCTTCTGAGGATTTACCCCCCTTCCTGACCCGGCTATTTGTTACGCTGCGTTACTTTACGGTCATGCAACTCTGCACCCAAATGAAATTTATGTTCTATTTTCCCACAAATTCAGCTTTCTTTCGGTGGTATTTGATCGCCTGTGTATGTTTTATTTTTTGCGCTATAAAAAAAAAAAGCTGACAATTTTAAGAAAAAAAACAATATTTTTGACTTTTTGCTATTAAACATGTCAAGTAAAAAAAATGTATAAAGTCAAATTTCATCATAAATTTAGGCCAAAATGTATTCTGCTACATGTCTTTGCTAAAAAAAAAAATCCCAATACATGTAAATTAATTGGTTTACATGAAAGTTATAGCATTTACAAATGGTGGTATATATATTTGGATTTTTAAATAAAACTTTTTTTTACTAGTAATGGCGGCAATCAGCAGGACTGTGGCAGGCATTCTGACACTGGGGAGAATTGACTTGGTGTCACTGACATCCCCAGTGACACCAATACAGTGATCAGTGCTAATAAAAAGCACTGACACTGTACTAATGGCACTGGGCAGCAAGAGGTTAACATGTGGGGCGATCAAAGGGTTAACTGTGTGCTGTTTTACTTGGGGCTGTGTCTCTGTGCTTCACTGTAAGCACACTTTTTTGCATGGCTGTGCTGTGCACAGCCATGCAAAGCAGTGTGCATGGGATGACAGGGAGGAGAACTGTTTTGTTTACTCGGTGATTGACAGCAGCGGCCGCGAATGGCGGCGCTACCCAGAGATGCAAAATCACGTATATATATATATGTGATTTTGCGCAGCTGTGCTGCCCTGTAGCAGTATATCTGCTATAGGGCAGACAGGAAGCTGTTAAAAAGAAGTAAATATGATATACTTTCCTATCCATTAACTAATGCTACCAGCATGAGGATTAAACAGTCGATATTGATTGAGAGAGTGAAGTTCTACACACACACACACACAAGATGTGAGATCCACTTTCAAAATTTTTTTATCTGGAAGAACTATCCAGATTTCTCCGTAATCCCTTTCCCCCCTAAATTACCTTTTATGGTCTATGATGTAACCTAGGGATCCACTGGAAATCCCAAAATTCACATAATGTTTAAAAATTTAAATGACTGTGTACATTTATTTAAAACAAAAGGGAATTAAAGTGTTACGAAACCCAGGACATTGCATTCACTATACCTGGTCTCCCACAGTACACAGAACATGAAAATTCAATAATTTTAGTAAATATAAACTGCTAAATACCTTTCCCATCAGCAGTTAGACCAGTCTTGTGACTTCTATCAATATTCAGCAGAGCACTGGTTACAGCTTGTAGGAGTAATTTTCATTCTCCCCTATGAGGCTGCAGGACCCCTGACGCTCTGTCTGGACAGTGCTCATTGGCCCTGTGCTGATCACATGCACTCTCCCAAGAAAAAAAAAAACTCTAGCAATACACACCAAACTGTGCATGTGCAGTTTGCCCCCAAGGCTCTGTTCTATTAGGAGATATATTGGGGACAGTAGATCAGAGAAGACAGGATCAAATGCCTTTTTTGCACAATGCAGAGGATTAACCCTTTAGGTTCCACAGTGATTAAAACAAGCATGCTTTACTGCATATACTGACAGATTTTACTGTTGTGGGCAGGGGCGGAATGACCATTTGGAAACTCGGGCACTGCCCGAGGGCCCGGGGTCAGTAGGGGGCCCTATGAGATGCCCTGGTACCTTTTTCATGGGCTTTTTTGAGTTTGGGCAAGGACACAGGGGCCCCATAATCCCTTATTGCCTGGGGGCCCCATGAGTTGTCAGTCCGCCCCTGGTTGTGGGTTTAGTGACACCTTAAAACATCTTGGGGTTCCTAGGGTTAGGATTTTCTAACCCTAACCTTGGTGTCTAGAATGGTTGAAGTCATGAACCCAATGGCTTTTGGGATCACCCTTAGCAAGGCTTCTTGTGCTACATGAAGCACGTTGATTTTACCTTCATCTTTTGAAGGAATATTCTTTGCAGGGAAAACCTACCAAATACCCAAAAACAGTACTAAGGACATTTAAGTATTTACATATTCTTAAAATTCTGCAAAAATATTTAAAGGTTTAATCAACCTTTTGAAAAAACTGGTAAATGCAGCAACACTGATCTAATGATCAGTGTGCATTCTATTTTTTTCCCCACACACCTGAAATTAGTACATTTTGGGTGCAATGAACAGGCTCTATAAATATTTTCCCCCATTCTCAGGTTTGTATAGAGGTATTGGCCTGCTGTGATGAGGCTGAAGGAAGTGCAGCTAGACTACAAATTAGTGTAACCAACCGGCTGCAATGCTCTGCAGGCTCCCTCTGCCATTGTGGTATCTAGGACATGCAGGAATTGAACGTAAGTGATAGAGTTGAATTACATTGCTGGATGACATGCCCAACCACACAGAATTAAAAAAAATCAGTAAATACTGTATAATACACATCCCACTGCAGCATCCCACTGTTAAGGTGAGGTGGGTGGTTTGGGTTTTGGGATAGTGTATGTGACCATACTTCATGTTACACTCTAAAGACGATTGTAACATGAAACATGGTCTAAAATGTTGATTAAGACTTTAAAAAAGGGGTAGGCAACCTTTAAGAAGTGGAGGTCTACCTTGACAATGTAGAGCAGAAATTAAAGATCACCTGGGTTTGCGTTCCTTTTTTTTTTAAAGAAATTAACTAACAAGTCCCCAATAAAAAAGAAGAACATCACACAGAAAACCTAAAAACATATACAGTAGTAAAACAAATGTCACTGTAAAAATATAAACTTAGACTTCCCAAAAAATTAGCTACAAGGATAAACTTGGAATTCACTTTCATTCAAAGTTTTTGGTTCATGTCTGGAGAGTAATTGGTCACCCCGTCTTATGCAGAAGTACATTTTGAAGGTAGAACAACTGGAACTGTAGACTGACTTGCTTGGCTCGTTTCAGGCCTGGCTGGCCTCAATTCTGGCCTGTCTTTCTGGTTTGAGTTCTGGACCAGCAAGCTGGGGTGACTTCTGGTCAGTGTCAGTATGTAGGGCAGAGTACAGGAGTCAATAGTATGTAGGGAAGAGTACAAAGGTCAGAAGGATGTTAGGCATAGTACAGGGGTTTGTAGTTTGTAGGGCTGTGTACCAAGGTCAGCAGCACGTAGGGCAGAGTGCATGGGTCAGTAGTTTGCAGGTCATCGTACAGGAGTCAGTAGCTTTTAGGAAAGTGTACAGAGATCAATAGAATGTAGGGCAGACTGCATGGGTCATTAGTTTGCAGAGTACAGGGGACATTACTTCAGCATACAGGGGTCAGTAGATTGTAGGACAGTGTACAAAGGTCAGTAGTTTATGGGACAAAGTGCAGGGTTTGTGTCAGGAAAGGCGCAGTCCGGTGTGCAGAACATTAATTCATGGCCAACTCACAAGTGATCATGCACGAACAGGTGAGAGTGTGAACGAGTGCGTGAGCGCGCACAAACACCAGGTGGTGCATTAAACTGCATTATGAACTGAGGGCCTTGCCATTTGGTCTATTACATTCGCTGAAATATCTGATACCTGTTGACTTCTTGTTACCAACTTGATCTGCTCCTGACCTGCCTGAACACTGCCTGTACCAACCCCTGGCTTGTCTTTGGATTTTCGTCTCTGCCTGCTCCTTCTGCTCATCTGCCTACTGTTACTGACCTGGCCTGACTTTGCTTATTCTTCTGCCTGCTGTATTGTACCTTGTTCTGCCCTTCAGTTGCCGACCCAGAGTGCCTGACCCAGCTCTCCTGCATCAGAACCTGTGGACCTGTGCCTACTTCCTGCTCCGGTCTTCCGCCAGTACAGCCTGCTTTTCAGCAATGCACAGCCTGCTCTTCGGCAATGCACAGCCTGCTCTTCGGCAACGCACAACTTGCTCTTTACCAAAGCATGGCCTGCTCTTCGGCAATGCACAGCCAGCTCTTTAGCAAAGCACAGCCTGCTCTTCAGCACTACATAATCTGCTCTTCAGCATCACATGCACTGCTCTCCAACACCCCGCAACAGAAGACCAGTCAGGCACTCGTGCCCACTCTGTGCTCAGGCAATCCTGTCACTTTATCAGGGTTACTGAGCTGGAGGTGTAAAAGAAGCCTATCTTCACACGTCAGGCTCCACCACCAGGTACGTTATAGGTTGTTAGTTTGTTGTGCAGTATACAGGGATCAGTAGTTTGTAGAGCAGAAAACAAGGGTTAGAAGTTTGTAGGACAATGTACAGGGGTCAGTAGTTTTTCGGGTAGAGTACAAAGGTCAGCAGTTTGTAGGGCACAGTACAAAAATCAGCAGTTAGTAGAGCAGTGTACAGGGGTCAGAAGTAGTAGGGCAGTAGGTCATTACTTTGTAGGGTAGTGTACAAGGGTCAGTAGTTTTTAGGGTAGCGTACAAGGGTCAGCTGTTTCTAGGGCAGTGTACAGAAGGATTACTAGTTTGCAAGGAAGTGTAGTTTGCAAGGGCAGAGTACAAGGGTAACTGAAAAGGGTACAGGGGTCAGCAGGTCAGAGTACAGGGGGTCAACCTGGAGAACTGCAGCCTGAGGGTGGCAGGGTGGCTGAGAGCTTTAATTTTTTTCAATGTAGCTTGCAGCCTTCATGTAATCACTATGTCATAGCTTACTAATGATCACATATTCGGGAACAATGCTGAATATTTCCCAGTCATCAGAGGTGACCTGAGTCACCTTGGCTGAGACAGCCAAGATTGAAAGCTTGCTGGTGCCTCTCAAATGGGAGAACCTTCATAAACATATTCCGAGCACAGGGCATTGTTTTGAGGAACCTTTACATACAGCTGGTGGGATGGTGGAAGGGGTTAAAAGTTTTTAATGCGGATTCAGAATATGTAAATATTTAGTTTGCATAGTCTGGGCACAGGTTAACTTTAAGGACTTCAGATTAAAAAAAGATGAGGTAGAAAACTGACGTTTTTTTTTTTTTTTTGTTGAGAATTTGTTCTGCTGGGATAAAACAATCTGAATTTGAAACTTTGTGTCGCTTGTTTAAGGATTTGCAACTTTGCTAGGGCAGCTTCTTCCTCCTTTTTCATTTGGATAATCTTCATTTGAACTTTCATCTCTGCCTCTTTTGCTTTCTTCTAAGCTTCCATTTCTGCTTCTTTTCTAGAAAAGAAGTTTCATACTTTAGTTGCTTTTGTATTTGTGTGGGTCTTTATAAGCTTATCACTTAATGTTGACCTCTTGGAACAAGAGAATCTAAAAGATTGTGAGCTTAGCTGATGTGGAAGTATGGAATCTGGTTTTCTGCAATTGTGATGACCTGTGATCTGCACTCAATGGAGCCTTCAAGAATGTAATGTATTTTTATTTTCTAAGAGCAGTAAAGTTGATTAACTCTTGCACAAACTTCAGTCTCCTACAGCCTTCATATGCTATATCTGGTTGTGCATGTGCACCAGTTAGTTGCTATATACAGTCATGGCCGAAATTGTTGGCACCCTTGATATTTCTCCAGGAAATCATGTATTTCTCACGAAACGTATTGCATTAACACATGTTTTGCTATACACATGTTTATTCCCTTTGTGTGTATTGGGACAAAACAAAAAAAGGGAGGAAAGAAAGCAAATTCGACATAATGTCACACAAACCTCCAAAAATGGGCTGGACAAAAGTATTGGCACCCTTTCACAACTGCGGATAAATAAGAATGTTACAAGCATGTGATGCTCCTGTAAACTCACCTGGGGCAAGTAACAGGTGTGGGCAATATAGAAATCACACCTGAAAGCAGATAAAAAGGAGAGACGTTCACTTAACCTTTGCATTGTGTGTCTGTCTGTGCCACACTAAGCATGGACAACAGAAAGAGGAGACGAGAACTGTCTGAGGACCTGAGAACCAAAATTGTGGCAAAATATCAACAATCTCAAGGTTACAAGTCCATCTCCAGAGAACTAGATTTGCCTTTGTCCACAGTGCGCAACATTATCAAGAAGTTTGCAACCCATGGCACTGTAGCTAATCTCCCTGGTCGTGGACGGATGAGGAAAATTGATGAAAGATTGCAACGCAGAATAGTCCGGATGGTGGATAAGCAGCCCCAAACATGTTCCAAAGACATTCAAGCTGTCCTGCAGGCTCAGGGAGCATCAGTGTCAGCGCGAACTATCCGTCGACATTTAAATGAAATGAAACGCTATGGCAGGAGACCCAGGAGGACCCCACTGCTGACACAGAGACATAAAAAAGCAAGACTACAGTTTGCCAAAATGTACTTGAGTAAGCCAAAAGCCTTCTGGGAAAACGTCTTGTGGACAGATGAGACCAAGATAGAGCTTTTCGGTAAAGCACATCATTCTACTGTTTACCGAAAACGGAATGAGGCCTACAAAGAACAAAACACAGTACCTACGGTAAAATATGGTGGAGGTTCAATGATGTTTTGGGGTTGTTTTGCTGCCTCTGGCACTGGGTGCCTTGACTGTGTGCAAGGCATCATGAAATCTGAGGATTACCAAAGGATTTTGGGTCGCACTGTAGGGCCCAGTGTCAGAAAGCTGGGTTTGCGTCCAAGATCCTGGGTCTTCCAGCAGGACAATGACCCCAAACATACGTCAAAAAGCACTCAGAAATGGATGGCAAAGAAGCGCTGGAGAGTTCTGAAGTGGCCAGCAATGAGCCCAGATCTAAATCCCATTGAACACCTGTGGAGAGATCTTAAAATTGCTGTTGGGAAAAGGTGTCCTTCCAATAAGAGAGACCTGGAGCTGTTTGCAAAGGAAGAGTGGTCCAAAATTCCGGGTGAGAGGTGTCAGAAGCTTATTGATGGTTATAGGAAGCGACTGATTTCAGTTATGTTTTCCAAAGGGTGTGCAACCAAATATTAAGTTAAGGGTGCCAATACTTTTGTCCAGCCCATTTTTGGGGTTTTGTGTGACATTATGTCATATTTGCTTTTCTGCCTCTGTTTTATATTTGTTCCAATACATACAAAGGGAATAAACATGTGTATAGCAAAACATGTGTTAATGCAATACCTTTTTTGTGTGAAATACTTGATTTTCAGGAAAAATATCAAGGGTGCCAACAATTTCGGCCATGACTGTATCATTAGCTTTGTCATCAACAGTTATGCAGTACACAGTTCTATCCCACATACAAGAGAATTCATCAGACATTTCTCTCTATGCGATTCACAATTTTTCTTTAACCAGTTAGGCTCCAGAGCAATTTTTAAATTTTTTGACACACATGTAAAATCTTCATTTTTGGTAATAAAATTACTTAAACCCCCTGAACATTCTTTATTTTCTGAAAGCAGAGACCCTATAGAAAAAAAAGGCGAGAGTTGCATGTCACGTGATATTTTCGGAACTGTTTATTAAAGGCAATATTTCAGGAAAAAATTTAGTAAAATAAATTTTAGTGCAAACCCACACAATATAATACACATCTTTTTGTAAAATATAAAAGATGAGGTTCCGTTGCGTAAATGGATACCAAACATACCATGTCTTAAAAACAAAAAATTGAATTACAGATACTTACCGTAATTTTCCTTTCCTGATGAGCTTCATGTCAGCATAGATGGGTAAGGGCCCTTGCCCCTCCCCCAGCTGTGCTGACATGGAGCTGTCAGGAAAATGAAAAATGGAATGACCGATACCTACTGTAATTTTCCTTTCCTGGCGAGCTCCATGTCATCACTGCTGGGGGTTAGGGCCCTTACCCAGCTGTGCTGACATAAAGTTGTAAGGAAATTATGTGTGCCCGTGATATCACAAAAAACTATGGTACCTAAAAAAATCACCATAGGTGATACATCTGTTTAGAGTTAACTAGGAACTCTTGTGCTAGAAATATTGTTTTCACTCTGAGCGATATGTTACACGTGTGGTGCGACCGCAGTTTACTTACGCATGCACCCTGGGCGTACATTTGCACATGTGTGCGGGACAACAGGGGTTATTGCAATTTAAAAAAAGATTTAATACATTTTATTCTAATTTTATTTTTAACACCTTCCCGCCCGGCCTATGGCAGATTGACGGCCGGGCGGGACACTCACCGTTGTGACTGGGCGTCATATAGTAAAGAAATGTAGCAGAATACATTTTGACCTAAATTTATGAAGAAATGTTATTTATTTGCAAAATTTTATAACAGAAACAAAGAAAAGTGTGTTTTTTTTCAAAAGTTTGTTTTTTGTTTTATTTAGCAAAAAATAAAAAACTCAGTGGTGATCAAATACCACGAGAAGAAAGCTCTATCTGTGTTATAAAAAGTGTTTATGGTTTAAAAATGTGTATGGTATATGTGTGTAGTGTTGCATGACTGCGCAATTGTCATTCAAAGTGCGACAGCGCTGACAACTGAAAAGTGGCCTGGGCAGGAAGGGGGTATAAGTGCCCGGTATTGAAGTGGTTAAATATTTTTTCTTTTATTTGTTTATTTTTACTTGATTGCTATCACAAGGGGTTAATAAACCCTCATGTGATAACATTGGACAGGTGACATGTACTCTTTATGGAGACATTAGGAGTCTAGTAGACCCCAGTGTCTCCCCTGCCCTTCATAGCATTTAACTGAGCACAGATTGGTTTTTCTAGATGTATCCTCTGGCTTTACCAGGGTAATCTGAAACCGGAAGTGACTAAATCATTATCGCTTTTTGTTTCATTATTTATATGACTTCTCCCTCACTCTCCCTCCCCTAGCCAGTGGTTGTAGTATTGGATTCCCAGTAAGAGAGGAAGAGCTGGGGAACCATGGGGGGAAGGTGGAAGTGATCAGCGGCTATGGAGCTGCGACATCACCTTCACATTCAAGCCAGGAGCTAGTTGAAAGATTCACTCTTTGGATGTAGTATGCAAACATAGAGGTAAACTGGATTGTACCACTTTACAGACGTTACATTACAAGTTTTAGCAGTGGCTGCAAAGATAGAGCTGCTGCTCCCAATTTGACATCCATGCAGGTCCACAGCCCCAAACGCACACTGGTTGCACTATGCACCTACATCCGCAGTGGCACTGATTTCACATTGGGAGCAGCGGTTGTGTCTGTGCAGCCGCTGCATCCTAACTAACAGCTATGGAACTGCCTACATGGATACACAGAACACCTGCACCCCTGTACGTTTAAACATGGCCCCCACATGGGTCACAGAATCATGCACCCCATGTCAATGAGGCCTTACCTTTATCCCAAAAGGAATAAACTGTTGGTATAACTGCTTAAAAAGTAGTTCTGCCTTAACCACTTCATGTCCGGACACTTTCACCCCCTTCCTGTTCAGGCCAATTTTCAGCTTTCAGTGCTATCACACTTTGAATGACAATTGCGCGGTCATGCAACACTGTACCTATATTCATTTTTTAGCATTTTTTGAGACAGATAAAACAGATAAAACTTTATTTTGGTGGTATTTATTCACCACTGGGATTTTTATTTTTTGCTATATAAATGAAAAAGTCCAAACATTTTCAAATAAAAGTGTTTTTCTTAGAAAATATTGCAAATAAATAATCTTTCTTCAGAAATCTTGGCCAAAATGTATTCAGTATCTTTTTAGTAAAAAAATTAAATAACCCAAATTAGTTTATAACCAAAAATTATAATTTTTCAAAAAATGTTTTACATTTTTATTTTTTTTTTATATTATTATTTATGTTTGTTTTTTTACCATACTGTCACCCTAGCAGTACAGTGTCACCACAGTGACACTACTACTTGTGGGGGGTGATGAAGATTTTTTTTTTACACGGATTGCTTTTACACCCATAAAGGCTGTAAAATCAATCATTTCTCCTTCTCTCTGGCTGCATTATTGCAGCCATTGAGAAATACTGTGTGAGCTGTGATTGGTCACAGCTTGTCACATGGTACAAGGCTGTTGTGAATAGCCTTATACCATGTGACCTCTGTGATCATTCACAGATTTCACTAGTAGTAAGCAATAATGTCAGAAGTGACATCTTGCTTACTACTATTCATGTGATCACTGATTGACCAATCAGTGATCACATGATCAGGACCTCACACAGAGGTCCCGTACAGCGATTGGTGTTCCGCTGTGTCCGGATCAGGCAGGTACAGGCAGTGAATGCGGAGGCCGTTTATAAATGTCCTCCCGCTCCTGCACTGCTCCTGTCTGGCCGTTTATGTACATGGGCCAGACAGGAAGTGGTTAATTCATTAGTCAAGTTCATCTAAATCTGCTGGGGCATCTAACTCTACCTTCTCTCCAGATTGACACTGTTGTCCATAGGTGTCTCCATTGCTCCTCCATCCAGAGTGAAGACACCTAAAGACAGGACGGGCGTTACTGGTTGGACCACCAGGTGGAATGAAGGAAAAAAAAATGCTAAAAAAAGAAAACTAATGCAGCCACAATATTTATGGATTGGCAAAATGCAATATATTCAATGTTTTTTCGCTTTTTATTTAATACTGCTTTAGGTTGAAACATCCTCAGACCTCATTTCTTCTAGACACAGATGAGTATTCTTAGAAATTTTTAGAAAGTCTTCTAAACACAGATCAGTATTCTTAGAAATGATTGTATATCCTACATGTCCCTAGACCCAGCCACATTAAGAAGGAAATACTGCCCACTGCCCCAGGTCTAGCGAGACATTTGAAATCGCATGTTACACTTAGTGACACGGCTTGCTCTGTTGTATGCTGGCAGCACCAAGTGGGTTGATATCCAGCCTGCAACTGAATGAGTAGTTCCAGGAAGACACCACTAGGCAGAGACTTAGGAAGTGAGATGAAGCTGCATGGGACCACTGCAGTTTCTCTCAGGTAAATAAACACTTCTTTCACTGAGTGCCAGCAAAAGGGGACACAAGCCTCTAAATGCCAATGTAACAAGGGTTACTCAACACCTATGTAACAAGCTGCACACACGTGTGAAAACTAGTGTATAAAGGTGCACATACAACTGAAGGAGAATATTAAAAGAAGCACCCACTACTAAACACGAATATTTCAGGGGGCACTTACCACCAACACTTAAGTTGGTTGTAAACCCTTACATATACACAGTGAAGTGACTGGCCTTAGGTGATACACAGACACAAAACAAATTCCTCCGACATAAGTTGCAGCCTGTTTATCTGCAGTCTTCCCTTCTCTGCATCCATTCAAACTGCTGAATTTTAAAGCTTGTCTGAGAGTTCAGAAAAAAGGGGTCAGAGAACCAAAGTAATGCACTGCAGAGTTCAGTGGGGAGAGCTCTGAGAGCTGATTGGAGGGAAGAGACACCCCCCCCTTTTCAACAGCACACAGGAACAGAGCTAAGGCTGTCAATCAACTGGATGTTCCTCCCCTGTCACCATTTTTCTCTTGGTGTCAGGAAAACTTGTCAGAAGTGACTCATGCTGATAGCAGAGTAATGAAGCAGCAGACAGAAATGACACTTAGTGCTCTTAAATGAGATAAGTACATACTATAGAGGGATATGCTTTGTTCATATTTCATGTCTAAGGTTTACAACCACTTTAAAGTGAACTGGTGCCCAGACTATGCACATTAAAATATTTACATAGTCTGATCAAACAGTATAAGCACTTTAAAATACACCATCATTTACCTCTGTAGCTATAGGCATTGTGCAGAAATTTGTTTTCCTACAACAAAGACATTAACCGCCTCCCGCCCGCCATATAGCACAATGACGGCCGCAAGGCGGTTCTCTCGTTCTGGAAGGATGTCATATGACATCCTCCCATTCTAACCGCGCATGCGCGGCTCCGGGAGTGCGCAGCGCTGTGTCCCTCGGACAGAGCGGATCACCGATCAACGGAAAGAGCCGAAGATGTCGGCTCGGTCATGTGATCAGCTGTGTCCAATCACAGCTGTTCGCATGTATATAGGGAAATGCCGGTTATCGGCATTTCTCTCCTCACGAACTGTTACGCTGACAGCTCGAGAGGAGAGGCGAGCCGGTAATCGCATTCCCTGGGAGGGGACATATACACTGATCATCAGGGCACTGATGATCAGTGTGCCCTGATGATCTGTGTAGCCCCAGCAGTGCCACCTGTCAGTGTCCATCAGTGCCAGCTGTCAGTGCTCATCCATGCCACCTGCCAGTGCCCATCATTTCCACATCAATGCCACTTTTAAGTGCCTACCAGTGCACATCAATGCCACATATCAGTGCCCATCTGAGCTGCCTTTCAGTGTCACCCATCAGTGCCAGTCAGTGCCACCTATCAGTGCTGCCAGTCAGTGCCGCCTATCAGTGCCAGTCAGTGCCGCCTATCAGTGTGCATCAGTGCCACCTATCAATGCCTGTCAGTGCTGCCTATCAGTGTCGCCTAACAGTGCCAGTCAGTGCCACCTATCAGTGTCAGTCAGTGCTGCCTATCATTGCCATATATGAGTGCTGCCTTTCAGTGCCCATCAGTGATGCCTGTCAATGCCCATCAGTGCCACATACCAGTGCTTCCTCATCAGTGCCCATCAGTGCCACCTATCAGTGTCCATCAGTGGAGCCTATCAGTGCCCATCACTGCAGCCTCATTCGCGCACATCAGTGAAGGAGAAAAATCACTTATTTACAAAATTTTATAACAAAAAACTAAGAAGAAACTTTTTTTTTCTCAAAATTTTCAGTGTTTTTTGGTTTGTTTAAGAAAAAATAAAAACCCAGAGGTGATTAAATACCACCAAAATAAAGCTCTAACTATCACAAAAAAATGATAACAATTTCATACGGGTACAGTGTTGCATGACCACGCAATTGTCATTCAAAATGTAACAGCACTGAAAGCTGGAAATTGGCCTGGGCAGGAAGGGGGTATAAGTGCCCTGTAGGCAAGTGGTTAAACACATTAGGGGTTTTTTACTAAAACGACATTGTGCACAATCTGGTGCAGCTCTGCATTGAAACCAATCAGCTTCCAGGTTTTATTGTCAAAGCTTTATTGAACAAGCTGAAGTTGGAAGCTGTACCATGCACATCTACACCAGATTCTGAGTGCACCAGTTTTAGTTTTTCCTATTAATGTCTATTACAATGCAAATAAACATGTTTCTTAGCTGTTAGAAACTGACAGAAACCTTACTTCAGAGTCTTTGCTGGGAACTTTTAGGATACCTCCCAACTTTCTGTAATGATAAAGAAGAACACCTTTATCACACAGCATATAGGCAAAGGCCTTTACTTTCCTTTATATTGGCTTTTCAAAATAACAAATTCAGTAATACAGTTTGGATAAAACATTAGGTTCAGCACAACCATTTTTGGTAGTAAAATACATTTTGCATTTAGATGTACACATCAGACTAAAAAAGGGACAGCTAAGGCTGAATAAGTGACATAGAGATTTGGTCTCAAAGGAGGGTCAATCCCTCCAAATAAGGGACAATTGAGGCTATGTAATAATTTAGTGCCCATAGTCTGGGCACAGATGCACTCACCATTAACTGCAAAAATGTAAGGGGCTACTCACCAATGACCACCGACATTTAAGTGACCCTCACAATTGACCTACACTGTAAGGGGGTGCGCTTACCCTTGACAGCTGGAATCTGGAAGCTGTGCATTATTCCTGACTGTTGCACTCTATATGCTATTTTGTACATTGGCCTGTTTGCCTTATTCTACACATTATTCATGCATAATCCTAATTATGCCCTATCACCTAATTTATAACCAAGTACTAGATTAACACCTAAAGGCATGTACTTCTTTTATTATCACCCAAGCCATCCACATTTCTGCTCAAATATTCAACTGTTCAATACCAAAAACAACTGATTCAAATAAGGTTTTTCCAACATTACCAGTTTACCAGTTCTGAGCAAGTTTAAGCATCCAAAAATAGTTTTCTTTCAGTATAAATATATGTGCAGATGTTATTTTTGGATAGATGCTCATTTAGCCAGTGTCATACTCCTAGAATAAGTATGATTTAAACAAATGATTTAGTAAAAATCACACTTCAGTTTAGGCCCATAAGGTGTGGTTGAAAGGACAACATTTAAAGTAGGATTATTGCATGTCTCTGGAAGATGATCTCATCAAAATTCACATTTAAGAGCCTCAATTGCTTAATAGACTAAACTGGAAAAATGACTAGAATATTTGCAATGTTATTTGCATATATGTTATCTGAACTTCATCAAACCCATTACAGTAAATAAGTACAGTTATATCTATCAAACAAATGCCATATCATTACTGAAAAAAAGTATATTCAAATTCAAACTTTTTGTAATTTGTGTTTAATACCAAAGGGATGTTTTTATTCTATTTTTTTGCTGAATTTGACCCATTGGAAACATTTTCCTTCGCTTCCTGTCCCAGGACCATAACAGGACAAAGTCAAGTTAAAAACCCCTGTAGCCCTCCCGCAGCAGGAGCCGCTTGGTAGATTGCTTTCTATGTTATTCTGCCTTGACTCTGAGAACAACCTCAGTCCCACTGAGACACCAGATTAAAAAATGGATGTTGTACTGCTACTGGTAGCAACGTACTCAACGTAGGTTCAATATCAAAAAGCAAACATAGGACTGGTTAGCGATAAATGAACCTAAAATATTGCCACAAGTTGCAGTAAATAGCAGAATGCACATAAATTAGTAGGCAAAAAATTTGATCAATCACAGTTCACTAGACAATATATTCACTAGGCTATAGCAGCATAGAATGGAGTTCTATGCAGCTGAATTACAGTAAACCTGGTAATCTACAAAATCAGTTCTAGTTCTTCAGCTGGTTAGTATTGGAGCCCAGTCTTTACGGTGGTGCACATGTGTAAAGTCCCGGCAAAGTCTGCATGCAGTAAGTAATGCTGCTAGTTAGATGGCCAGTCCCTATGTGCTCAGTCTCTGCTAACAACAACAGGTTAATGGTAGCAGTGTCCACTCACCCTTCCCAGAGATACTGTTTGATTCCTTGATTCACCCATCAACACAGTCAATGTTGATGGGTGAATCCCTCCTGTAAGTGCTACTGTGTTCTGCCAATGAGGAACCTTCCCTGCTAGCAAAACAAAATGATGATGCCGGTGGCTATAGTAATCACATGCAAAAAATCTGACAGGCTGGTTGTATTGAAGTCGATAGATGGATCTACATCAGTACAACCAGCCTACTAGAGATGAGCGAATTATTCAAAAATTCGATTCGGCTGATTCGCCGAATTTCAGGAAGAAATTCGATTCGATGCGAATTAATTCGCTACGAAGTTAACTTATAAAAAGGGTTTCTAGGCTTCAGAGAGCCTTTAAATTAGTGCAGAACACTGTACCTTTAATTTAAATGCCCTTGGAGATGAGGAAGGAGAAGGAGAAGGAGAAGGATGAGAAGAAGGAGAAGGAGAAGGATGAGAAGAAGGAGAAGGAGAAGGATGAGAAGAAGGAGAAGGAGAAGGATGAGAAGAAGGAGAAGGATGAGAAGAAGGAGAAGGAGAAGGAGAAGGATGAGAAGAAGGAGAAGGATGAGAAGATGGAGAAGGAGAAGGATGAGAAGAAGGAGAAGGATGAGAAGAAGGAGAAGGATGAGAAGAAGGAGAAGGATGAGAAGAAGGAGAAGGATGAGAAGAAGGAGAAGGATGAGAAGAACGATGAGAAGAAGGATGAGAAGAAGGAGAAGGATGAGAAGAAGGATGAGAAGAAGGAGAAGGATGAGAAGAAGGAGAAGGAGAAGGATGAGAAGAAGGAGAAGGATGAGAAGAAGGATGAGAAGAAGGAGAAGGATGAGAAGAAGGAGAAGGATGAGAAGAAGGAGAAGGAGAAGGATGAGAAGAAGGAGAAGGAGAAGGATGAGAAGAAGGAGAAGGATGAGAAGAAGGAGAAGGATGAGAAGAAGGAGAAGGAGAAGGATGAGAAGAAGGAGAAGGATGAGAAGAAGGAGAAGGATGAGAAGAAGGATGAGAAGAAGGAGAAGGATGAGAAGAAGAAGGATGAGAAGAAGGAGAAGGATGAGAAGAAGGAGAAGGATGAGAAGAAGGAGAAGGATGAGAAGAAGGATGAGAAGAAGGAGAAGGATGAGAAGAAGGACAGTTCTGTGACAGTTTCTGTCTATTTCTGACAGTTCTGTGACATTCACTCCATACAGCGGTTTCAACCGCTGTATGGAGTGAATGTCACAGAACTGTCAGAAATAGCCTATTTCTGACAGTTCTGGGACATTCACTCCATACAGCGGTTGAAACATTGTATCTATTTGTTTCCATAAATGGATCCATTTATGGAAACAAATAGATACAATGTTTCAACCGCTGTATGGAGTGAATGTCACAGAACTGTCAGAAATAGCGGAGCTCTGCAGATACACTTAGAGGAGCTCTGCAGATACACTTTTTGCCGGCTTGGAATTATTCTTATTTTCATCCTACTTCTTCTTCTTCTTCATCCTCTTCTTCTTCTTCTGAGGATGAGGATGAAGAAGAAGAAGAAGAAGAAGTAGGATGAAAATAAGATTAATTCCAAGCCGGCAAAAAGTGTATCTGCAGAGCTCCTCTAAGTGTATCTGCAGAGCTCCTCTAAGTGTATCTGCAGAATAGAGGAGCTCTGCAGATACACTTTTTGCCGGCTTGGAATTATTCTTATTTTCATCCTACTTCTTCTTCTTCATCCTCATCCTCTTCTTCTTCTTCTGAGGATGAGGATGAAGAAGAAGAAGTAGGATGAAAATAAGATTAATTCCAAGCCGGCAAAAAGTGTATCTGCAGAGCTCCTCTAAGTGTATCTGCAGAGCTCCTCTAAGTGTATCTGCAGAATAGAGGAGCTCTGCAGGAACACTTTTTGCCGGCTTGGAATTATTCTTATTTTCATCCTACTTCTTCTTCTTCATCCTCATCCTCAGAAGAAGAAGAGGATGAGGATGAAGAGGAAGAAGAAGTAGGATGAAAATAAGAATAATTCCAAGCCGGCAAAAAGTGTATCTGCAGAGCTCCTCTATTCTGCAGATACACTTAGAGGAGCTCTGCAGATACACTTTTTGCCGGCTTGGAATTATTCTTATTTTCATCATACTTCTTCTTCTTCATCCTCATCCTCTTCTTCTGAGGATGAGGATGAAGAAGAAGAAGTAGGATGAAAATAAGATTAATTCCAAGCCGGCAAAAAGTGTATCTGCAGAGCTCCTCTAAGTGTATCTGCAGAGCTCCTCTAAGTGTATCTGCAGAATAGAGGAGCTCTGCAGATACACTTTTTGCCGGCTTGGAATTCTTCTTATTTTCATCCTACTTCTTCTTCTTCTTCATCCTCATCCTCATCCTCTTCTTCTGAGGATGAGGATGAAGAAGAAGAAGAAGTAGGATGAAAATAAGAATTCCAAACCGGCAAAAAGTGTATGTGCAGAGTTCCTCTATTTCTGACAGTTCTCTGACAGCTTCTTCACATGTACAGCGGTTGAAACATCTGTATCCTAAATGGAAACTAATAGATACAATGTTTCAACCGCTGTACATGTGAAGGAACTGTCAGAGAAATGTCAGAAATAGCGGAGCTCTCTGCAGGGACACTTTTGCCGGCTGATCGGGAAAAATCCGATTCGCGCATCCGAAGTAGGCAAATATTCGGATTCGACGCGAATCGAATTTTTCCTGAAATTCGTATCGAATTCCGGTTCGCCTGGTTCGATTCGCTCATCTCTACAGCCTACCCATAGATGGATCAAATTTTGACCGATTCCTACTGGATTGGTTTAGAGAGTTTTGATCCATCTATGACCAGCCTAACTTTTTTATTAACTTACATAGGTCATTCAAACTTCACATGTTGGTAGAAAAACTCAGGTATGCACTGTTGTAGCCAATTCTTCACAGCCACTTTCACCTCTTTTGTGCCATTAAATTGTTGTCTCTTGACACTTGCCCCCTTTGCACCTCCCATGAACTTCCTGTTCAAGCCATGCCTTTGCACGTCCTCTTTGCCAGACTTTTGTGCCCTCTCCAGCCAATATCTCACTCTTGTCACTTCTGTTGCCAACCAACTTTTGGCTTGTTCCTTGACTACGCTTCTGCTTGATCCCAACCTGCAACCACTTGTTACCAAGCTTCATCTTGTTCCTCGACTATACCTTTGCTTAATCCCAATCTGCAACCACTTGTTACCGACTTTTGTCTTGTTTACTGACTATGCTTCTATTTTATCCATATCTGCTATATCTGCTTATGGACCCTGGCTTGTTCACTTCGTGGTGGGGCAATCCTGAAGACCGCAACCTGGTACTAACACACAACAAAAACCATCTCCCTCATCAGGAGCTCTGGTGAATACCTGTTAGTGCCTAGACTCTGCACCTCAGTTGAGCCTGTGTCATCTGCTGGGGTGATCTGCTAGTATATCTATCCTGCTGGATTAGATTATTTTAATTCAGCCCACAGGTTGATGCCTACCAATGCCAGGGTTGATGTGTTTGATGAGCTGGCTGCTGCCTGTTAACAATCATAGACCTGAGCAGAGGATACGTGCAAACGCCTCTAGCATCTGAAGCTGGGGAAAAATCAACCGTCATCACTCAATTTGGGTTATGTAAGTTTTTAGATTTATGCAGCTTGGGATGAAGAACTCATCAACCATCTTTTAGAGGGCCTGCTGGAAGGGCTGGAAGTATTTGCAGTTGTCTACCTGGATGACACTGCAGTGGTCAGTCCTACCTGGGTACACTCAGGTTCTCAACACCTGTCTCAAATCCCGGACAAACTGGCAGTGGCTAAACTGACAGTCAAACATTGTAAGTGTCAAAAAGGCATGACAGAAAAAGAGTACCAGAGAAACCAGGAAGGATGAGAAACCCCGAGACTTGAGGTAAAGAAGATTAAGGCCATTATAGCCTGTCCTACACCTCAAACCAAAAGACAGCACCAGGGCTCCCAATTTTTTACTTGGCTCGATATTATGTGTTACCTGAAGTGCCCTGTACCTGGGATAATATGAGTTTGCTACATGCATATTCGCTTTACCGTTGGTGAGTTTCCACATCATGAGGTGGCGGCTGGTGATCAGTTCATACACTGGATGATTGGTTGGCAAGTTCAGATCAGCTGGTGGATGATTTATTTCTGCACATGTCACCTTATGGACTTTAATGAACTTTTTGCTTCACTTTAAGTAACAGACACTTATTGCACTAAACTTGTATAGATTTTTGGGTTATATGGACTTTGTATAAGAGACGACACTCAGATATTTACAATATTTAAAATGTTTCTGTTTTCATTTATTTATGGTTATTTAATTTTGACATTCACATTTTTAGGTCTTGTAGGGTTTATATATTAACTGATACGACTGGGAGTAAACAAACCTTAACGCCCAGACCCAATTTTGCAACTTTGACATGTGTTAGTAAAACTGTACATATAATTGCAGCTACTTTTTTTATTTCTAGGTGAAGTATACCTTATTTTTTTCAGGACAAATTTGGCTTTAATTTGTTAGTCAATTGCAACATATATCTCTTGATTTTTTGTACTTTATTATCAAAGGAAATAGTCCTATTTTACTTTATTATCAAAATAGTAAAAAAAAAAAATGTTTATCTAGCTGTATATTTCTTGCTACTACCATAACCTACCACCAAAGAACAACCAAAAATAAATTATCCTGCCTTAACAACAGCAGCAATACCACATATTTGTAGGTTATTTGTTGTATGAACCTGTAGACGGGCCCAGAAACTATCGCGTTCCTTTTTTCCTTTATTTTTTTTTTTAACCTACAGTACCTAAAACACTCTGAAACTAAATGAAACTAATTTTAAAAAGGCATTTTTTTAATCCTACCTAAAATATACCCTGATCTTTGACCCTGGCATTGACCTTTACCTTGGCCCAAACACTAAACCTGACACTGACCTAGATTTTCTTTGTTTACATCTTTCTCCTCCCCTCCAAGGAGAAAAAGCTACAATGTATCTTTCTCTCTATTCAGAAGAGAAAGAAAACACATGGCTGATGACTGATCACTGTGAAAGCCATTCAGAGGCTATCACAGTGATCAGGTGACCAGGAGCCAGGAGTCCTGGGTCCTGATTGTTAGTACAAGACCTGGAACTCTTGGTGAGAGCCTGGTCTCTGTGCTGGGAGCATGCCGCGGAGTGTGCTCTCAGCACAAACAGAACACACATACGCGGCATCCAGATTTAAAGTCTGCCTCTTGGATTCCACATATACAGTGGAGATCGAAAGTTTGGGCACCCCAGCTAAAAATTTGTATTAATGTGCATAAAGAAGCCAAGGAAAGATGGAAAAATCTCCAAAAGGCATCAAATTACAGATTAGACATTCTTATAATATGTCAACAAAAGTTAGATTTTATTTCCATCATTTACACTTTCAAAATAACAGAAAACAAAAAAATGGAGTCTGCAAAAGTTTGGGCACCCTGTAGAATTTATAGCATGCACTGCCCCCTTTGCCAAGCTGAGACCTGCCAGTGTCATGGATTCTCAATCATCGTCTGGGAAGACCAGGTTATGTCAATCTCAAAGGTTTCAAATGCTCAGACTCATCTGACCTTGCCCCAACAATCAGCACCATGGGTTCTTCTAAGCAGTTGTCTAGAAAACTGAAACTGAAAATAGTTGACGCTCACAAAGCTGGAGAAGGCTATAAGAAGATAGCAAAGCGTTTTCAGATGTCAATATCCTCTGTTCGGAATGTAATTAAGAAATGGCAGTCATCAGGAACAGTGGAAGATAAAGCAACATCTGGAAGACCAAGAAAAATATCAGACAGAACAGCTCGCAGGATTGTGAGAAAAACAATTCAAAACCCACGTTTGACTGCACGATCCCTCCAGAAAGATCTGGCAGACACTGGAGTTGTGGTACACCATTCCACTGTAAAGAGATACTTGTACAAATATGGTCTTCATGGAAGAGTCATCAGAAGAAAACCTCTTCTACGTCTTCACCACAAAAATCATCGTTTGAACTTTGCAAATGAACATATAGACAAGCCCGATGCATTTTGGAAACAAGTTCTGTGGACCGATGAGGTTAAAATTGAACTTTTTGGCCGGAATGAGCAAAGGTACGTTTGGAGAAGAAGGGGCACAGAATTTAATGAAAAGAACCTCTGTCCAACTGTTAAGCATGGGGTTGGATCAATCATGCTTTGGGGTTGTGTTGTAGCCAGTGGCACAGGGAACATCTCACGAGTAGAAGGAAAAATGGATTCAATAAAATTTCAGCAAATTTTGGATGGTAACTTGATGCCATCTGTGAAAAAGCTGAAGTTAAAGAGAGGATGGCTTCTACAAATGGATAATGATCCTAAACACGCCTCGAAATCCACGGGGGATCACTTTAAGAGGCGTAAACTGAAGGTTTTGCCATGGCCTTCACAATCTCCTGACTTCAACATAATTGAAAATCTATGGATAGACCTTAAAAGAGCAGTGCGTGACAGACAGCCCATAAATCTCAAAGAACTGGAAGACTTTTGTAAGGAAGAATGGGCAAAGATACCTCAAGCAAGAATTGAAAGACTCTTGGCTGGCTACAAAAAGCGTTTACAAGCTGTGATACTTGCCAAAGGGGGCAGTACAAGATATTAACTCTGCAGGGTGCCCAAACTTTTGCAGACGCCATTTTTTTGTTTTCTGTTATTTTGAAAGTGTAAATGATGGAAATAAAATCTATTGGTGACATATTATAAGAATATCTAATCTGTAATTTGATGCCTTTTGGAGATTTTTCCATCTTTCCTTGGCTTCTTTATGCACATTAATACAACTTTTTAGCTGGGGTGCCCAAACTTTCGATCCCCACTGTATGTGTTACTGTGTTGTAATGGGGTTAACCTACTCTGCTAGCAGCCATTTACTACACAGCGCAGACTAGATTTTGGTATATTGTAAAAAAGCAGGTTATGCTATTTTTGGGGGCAGCCAACTACTACTGGAAATTTATGTGCAACTCCAATACCCCGGCTAAGCTCCTAACAGACTTTACCAAAAGGAACACCAGAGTGCTGGACACCAGAGTGTGAGAAGGGCTTCCAGGCTGTGAAGGAGACACTAGCCAGTGCTCCTGTGCTACAGGCTGCTGACCTCCTGCATTGATTTTTGATGCAAACCCATGTCTCTGCCTATGGCTTGGGTGGAGTCCTAAGCCAGGTGGATCATTAAGGAGAACAATACCCCATTCTCTACCTGAGCCAGAAGCTACTCTCCAGAGAGGTAGCATATGCTACCATCCAGAAGCAGTGTCTTTCCATAATATGAATGCTACAGAAGCTGACGCATCCTCTGTATGGTCGTAACTCACACTGATCACCGACCACAAGGTGGTTAAACCATGTGGCTGGAGGTGATGGCATACAGCAAAAAAAGAGAAGTACTCAAAGAATGTGGACAGGCTGTCCTGCCTGCCAAAACTGATCACATTGGATAGGAAGCTGCAATTCCTTCTGAGAGGGGAAGGTATGATATCAAGGATGTAGGAGGGCAAAGTGAATGAGGAAAAGCGTGTAATGCTTAAAATTCATAATTTTGCAACCAAATCATAAGATTGAATAGTTCTGCGTAAAGATGCATCTTGACACAATAAAAATTCCATTGAGACAGGTCAAGCCAGGTCAATGGGTTATATCAGTCCTGCTTAACCAGAGTCTACACAGTTGTCAGTGAGTCCATTGTAAACAGCTAAATGGCTATGATGAACAGAAATTAGTAGAATATGAAATCCAGAGACCTTTAATGAGCCTCTCATAAAACTAGTCATTTTTAACATTCCAGTTCATAGCATCTCTGAAACAACCCTGGCTTGGGTAATCAAACCCATTAGCAAAATATCTCTCAAAACAACAGCCTACCAATAGCATTGTAAACCTCCAATTACAGAGGCTTTATGGCATGTCATAAATATTTTGTTAGAGTGGTGAAAAGCAATCCACATTCATATCGGTTTGTAACTGTCAGGATCAAAATCTACACATAATACATGCAGGGCTTTTTTCTCAGAGAATAGGTGCAGAAACTTCCCTTCCCCTTCTGAATCACTTTTTGTCTTCTCCCTCACCCATCTTCAAACACAGTCCCTTGGTTTGACACCCTACCCACCTCCCAGTACAGAGCCTTAGAAAGACTACAGAGCCAATTATCATTTTGTGGTTTGTATGGAAGTTGTTAGTGATAACAAGAAAAGCGGTAAAATAAGAGTCCACAAAGCCAGCAGCAATAGACCCCCCAGCAACAATGGACCCTTGCAACAAAATACTACTCCAGCAACAATAGACCCTCAGCAGCAACAAGAGATCCCCACAGCAGCCAGCATCAATAGACTCTCCAACAGCCAACAGTAGATCCATTCCAGCAACAATAGATCACCCACCAGCAACAACAAACCTCCCCACCAACAATAGACCACCATAAAAAAATAGATCTTCTCCAGTAACAATAGATCGCCCAGCAGCCAGCATCAATAGACCTTCCAGCACACCCCAGCAACCCTTGCCATTAAATACATTCAGTGCTGGATGTGCCGGAACTGCGTTCCCGCTGAACAAAAGCCCTGAATACATGAATCCAAATATGACAAAATTACGTTAATAACAAGCTTTAACTTGAATTTATAATAGAACTACTATTATTTTAAGGTCTAATACCCCTATATTTTGACATTCAGGAGGTGGATTATGCACATTCTATCCTCTAAAGAAATTGGCATCAAATCATATACTGTATGATGCACAGTATATTAAATCATTATTTTCTGCTGTGCAATAATATATTGCACGGATTACCTGTGCATCCCCTCCACAGGCATACGCTTTAGTACACCCCATGTGAGCAAGGCCATAGAGTGGAGCGCTGTCTACACTGCAGGGGTTAATTGCTCATTTAGGTCTAGGGGAACAAAAAAGAAAATTTACTTACCTGATCCTCTTTGCTCTAGACTAGTTCCTGCAGAGTCTTCTCCCCCATACTCCAGCAGTCTAGGGTCCTGGCATCATCAGGACCAATGGAGGGTCCATAGCCCTGCACTAGAAATGCTGAAACCAAGGGACAGTCCACCACTGAATCATGGGGTAATGCCATCTGCCTGGAAAGTGGAGGATCAGGTAAGTAAAACTGTTTCTCCTTTCACCTAGACAAAACAAGCTATTAAACCTTGCAGCATGGGTCTAGCTCCACTGAAATGGATAGTTTTACATTTTCCTGCAGTTGAGTTTGAAATATTGTATTTATTTTTTTTTGGGGGGGGAGGGTACAGTACCATATACATTAGTTACATTACTGTGCAATAGTTTTAGACAGGTGTGAAAAAAATGCTCTATATTAAGAATGCTTTCAGTGTTAATAGTTTATTTTTTTATTAACTAAATGGAAAGTAAATCAACAAAAAAGAAATCCAAATCAAATCAATATTTGGTGTGACCAGCCTTCAAAACAGCGTCAATTCTTCAAAGTACACTTGCACACAGTTTTTGAAGGAACTCAGCAGGTAGGTTGTTCCAAACATCTTGGAGAACCACAAAGCTTCTGTGGATGTAGACTGCCTCAACTCCAGAGTCGTAACTAGATCCTTCAGGGTGGGCCCCTGTGCAAGAAACCATGAAGGGCCCCCATGACCATTCCTCTTCTCTCCAAGCCTGGGGCCCTTTACTCCCATCATATGGTCTGGTTCCGCAGCAGGACCCTTTTACATGTTCTGTAGAGGGCCCCCTTTCCTGATGTCTTGGGTAGGGTTGCCACCTTTTCTTCAAGACAAACCTGAACACTTAAGTGGTGCACAGCCAGCTACAATGACACACCCAGTATACTGTATATAGATCTCAATTTAAAATAATTGTGTTATCAGAGGGTAATCCGATGGACCTGTGCTGCCAGCAAGGAGATGAAGCGGAAATGCTGCCAATGGCGCCAAAATGGAGTCTCAATATGGCCACCCCAGCGTGCATGAGGGAGAACTTTTCCCCTGGCATCCGCCACCGACACCCATCGCAGAAGATGTGACGTCTTGATGCCACGCCATGGCCCAGCGTGAAGATGCAAAACTACGCCGGGTGCATGTATGGCACCACACAATGTCCGGGGCAGTCCTAGGACACCACCAGCACGGGAAGTTGTCCCCTACAGGCTGGTGGACAAAGTGACCTTCCTCCACACCATCAAAAGCACTGGATAGCCCACAAGGAATACCTCCCCATGAGGCCAGCCATGTCCCGTGCCGGATGCTCAAAAAGAGGGCCACCCATCAAGACCAAGGCCAGTGTCATCCTGGAAACTGTCTGAAAATAAAAAAAAAAAAACGAAGAAAATATATTTGAAAAAAATGGACTAAGCGAGCGCTGCAACACATAAAGCAGCTGGAACACCAAAGGCAACCATAAACCTCTTATAAATAAATACATACAATTGGGTGCAGCGCTGATCATAAATAAATATATGTACAAAGGTGCTTAATTGCAGAAATTTGAACAATGACTTACTCAAATTAAACCATATAAAGTGCTGATGGTATGAAATAAAGTGACATAAGTGTTAAAACATATGTGAACACACTGATTAAAGTGCACAATAAGAACCACATATGGTGGTTAAGGTGATAAGTGAATGTCCAATGTATTGAACATGAGGATCACGGGGGATCTCAAAACAGGTATTCCAATTCCTTAATCCAGAGTGGTAGATGGTGTGACTGATATTAGGTAAATTGCGCACTCACCAGATGCGAGATTTAATCACGCATTTGAGATATAACTGTCTCATCAGGTCAGCCAGATCATTCACTCTGGTGATAGCCAGGTTCCTGTTCCCTTCAGGGTCCTCCAGTTAGTACCAGCAACGTCAGGTTTCCTCTAAGATAGGCTCTGTGAATGGTGAGACTCACTGCTGTCCATGCCTCCACTGCAATTTCTGCAATAAAGCACCTTTGTACATGTATTTATTTATGATTAGCGCTGCACCCAATTTTATGTATTTAAGAAAATACAGTCAGGTCCATAAATATTGGGACATTGACATAATTCTAACATTTTTGACTCTATACACCACCACAATGGATTTGAAATGAAACGAACAAGATGTGCTTTAACTGCAGACTGTTAGCTTTAATTTGAGGGTATTTACATCCAAATCAGGTGAACGGTGTAGGAATTACAACAGTTTGCATGTGTGCCTCCCACTTGTTAAGGGACCAAAAATAATGGGACAATTGGCTTCTCAGCTGTTCCATGGCCAGGTGTGTGTTATTCCCTCATTATCCCAATTACAATGAGCAGATAAAAGGTCCAGAGTTCATTTCAAATGTGCTATTTGCATTTGGAATCTGTTGCTGTCAACTCTCAAGATGAGATCCAAAGAGCTGTCACTATCAGTTAAGTAAGCCATCATTAGGCTGAAAAAACAAAACAAACCCATCAGAGAGATAGCAAAAACATTAGGCGTGGCCAAAACAAATGTTTGGAACATTCTTAAAAAGAAGGAACGCACCGGTGAGCTCAGCAACACCAAAAGACCCGGAAGACCACGGAAAACAACTGTGGTGGATGACTGAAGAATTTTTTCCCTGGTGAAGAAAACACCCTTCACAACAGTTGGCCAGATCAAGAACACTCTCCAGGAGGTAGGTGTATGTGTGTCAAAGTCAACAATCAAGAGAAGACTTCACCAGAGTGAATACAGAGGGTTCACCACAAGATGTAAACCATTGGTGAGCCTCAAAAACAGGAAGGCCAGATTAGAGTTTGCCAAACGACATCTAAAAAAGCCTTCACAGTTCTGGAACAACATCCTATGGACAGATGAGACCAAGATCAACTTGTACCAGAGTGATGGGAAGAGAAGAGTATGGAGAAGGAAAGGAACTGCTCATGATCCCAAGCATACCACCTCATCAGTGAAGCATGGTGGTGGTAGTGTCATGGCATGGGCATGTATGGCTGCCAATGGAACTGCTTCTCTTGTATTTATTGATGATGTGACTGCTGACAAAAGCAGCAGGATGAATTCTGAAGTGTTTCGGGCAATATTATCTGCTCATATTCAGGCAAATGCTTCAGAACTCATTGGACGCCGCTTCACAGTGCAGATGGACAATGACCCAAAGCATACTGCAAAAGCAATCAAAGAGTTTTTTAAGGGAAAGAAGTGGAATGATATGCAATGGCCAAGTCAATCACCTGACCTGAATCCGATTGAGCATGCATTTCACTTGCTGAAGACAAAACTGAAGGGAAAATGCCCCAAGAACAAGCAGGAACTGAATACAGTTGCAGTAGAGGCCTGGCAGAGCATCACCAGGGATGAAACCCAGCGCCTGGTGATGTCTATGTGTTCCAGACTTCAGGCTGTAATTGACTGCAAAGGATTTGCAACCAAGTATTAAAAAGTGAAAGTTTGATTTATGATTATTATTCTGTCCCATTACTTTTGGCCCCTTAACAAGTGGGAGGCATATATGCAAACTGTTGTAATTCCTACACCGTTCACCTGATTTGGATGTAAATACCCTCAAATTAAAGCTGACAGTCTGCAGTTAAAGCACATCTTGTTCGTTTCATTTCAAATCCATTGTGGTGGTGTATAGAGGCAAAAATGTTAGAATTATGTCGATGTCCCAATATTTATGGACCTGACTGTATATTACTCATAACATAACAATCAAATATAAGGCAAATATCGAAGCATTTGTTATTTTTAACATTTATGAGTGAGTTCAAGAATTATGGGAAAACTGGAAAATAATCCTTTCCAGAAAAAATGGAAAGTTCAATCTGTTTTACCAGAGGTAAATCCCTTCAAAAAAGGGTGAAAGGATATAGCTTCATTCAAGCCTGGGGGAACTGTAGCCTGCAACCTATATATCCATTTCTGTTCTAGTTGGAGGAGATTTTTGTTCCAATACCATCCACGATCAGGAATGTGCATCCGATCCAAGGCACTAAATTTGACTTGGGGGACTCTGTAATTGTGGACTAATGCTGCACGTCTGCCAATAGGAAGATACTGATTTCATATTTGCATACTATAAACATGTTTGTAGATGTGGCTCCAAAATTCCTGCTTGGTCTTACCAATGTAAAATGCACCGCATTCACACGACATGAGATATACCACCCCTTTAGTCTGGCAGTTAGCAAAATATTTAAGTGGATAACGAGTTCCATTTGGTAGTAGAATTACTTTTTTCTTATCCACCAAAGGACAGTACGGACAATTCCCACAGGGATACGTCCCAAGGTCATGACAATGCTTCCCTTTAGATTTCTCCTTATATTCACTATGGACAAGTTTGTCCTGTAGTGAACTAGCCTTTCTAAAAGTTATGGAGGGCGTAGTATCCACAAGCTGTTTAACCAAATCATCATCTGTGAGAATAGACCAGTGGCATTGCAAAGTTCGTCTAATCTGTGAATACTGATCAGAATATTTCAACACTATACGGATAGGTTCCTTTACTGTGTCTACTTTTATCATCTTTTGAAACAAGAGGTTATGGCGTGACTGCCGACAAGTGCGATTATATAAGGCTTTACGTAGGCAGGTCTTACTATATCCTCTTTCAAGTAATCAATGTCTTAGGTTCTCTGCTGCCTCTTGAAAGCCTTGTTCTGTGGAGCGATTATGCTTCAACCTTAAATACTGACTGTAGGGTATAGAGTCCTTGCGGATTAAAGCTGGTTGCGTTCAGGATAGTATTTCCTGCAGCATCCTTTCTGTAAAGTCCACTAGAGAGGTGGGCACCACTATCCTTGTACACGTAGATATCTAAGAAGGTCACCATCGGCCTACTCTGAGACATCGTGAATTTGAGATTGTAATTGTTGACATTCATTTTGTAAAACGCTGCAACAGCATTTGTTCAGGCCCCTCCCAGATGAGAAAAACATCATCGATGTACCTATGCCACATGGACATGTGGCATGTGTACAACGCTGTAGTATATTGTGTTACAAACACGAGGCTCTAGTATGAGGTGAACCACTGTTCCAACTCCTCCAGGTACAGATTGGCGTAGGATGGGGCACAACAGGTCCCCATAGCTACGCCCTGCACCTGGAGGTAGTGGGAACCGTCAAATGAAAAATAATTATGGTGAATAATATAGTCCACTACTGCCAATACAAAATCATTCATGGGTCAGTCTTGAATTGGTCGTTGAGAAAGGATACGTCATATGGCTGCTATACCACGATCATAGGGAATTGAGCTATACAAAGCCTCGATGTCAATGGTGACCAAAAAGGCTTCTTTAGAAATACTAGAATCCTCAATAATCTGCAAAAAATGAATAGCATTCTTTGCAAATGAAGGTAATGCTGACAAATGAGGTTGTAAATACGAGTCAGTTACACGACTAGAATTTTACCCTGACAAATTCCCACAGTTCTTCCTGAATTATACCATTCTCTAAGGCATGATCGATCAGCTAATAAAAATCTGAAACAAATTTTTCAAAGTTACAGGGATGGGACGATACCAACTACTGTTGAGAAAAATCTTGTAACACATTTCCTTGTATTGTATATTGTCCATAATTACTACGTTGCCGCCCTTGTCGGATGGTTTAATTGTGATGTTGTTTTCCTGTAAGGCACGTAACGCAGTTTGTTCTGTCTGCGACAAATTGTCATTCTTTGTCCGATCATATGAGAGTTTTCTAATATCCCTCAATGTTTGCTTAAGAAACATTGCAATACTTGGATAATTGCTCAACAAAGGAAATTTCGAGGACAATTTTTTGGAACTGAGTTAGAGGGTAAGACTGAGACTTATTAGTCTCACCTAATAGTAGATCAAGGTCCAATTGATTATTAAGGTCACTTGATTGGTTTTCTTCCAACAGGAGAGTCAGATCCCGAAGGGCTTTTAATTCCCTACTGGAGTACTGAGACCAATCAAATGACTCTGTCCTGTTGTCTTATTTTGTATGTTCTGGCAAACAACTGAAAATCCTTGACCACCTAAAATTCATCAGTGT
The DNA here is from genome assembly GCF_062004578.1 of Staurois parvus. Lineage (NCBI taxonomy): Eukaryota > Metazoa > Chordata > Amphibia > Anura > Ranidae > Staurois > Staurois parvus. Next base: position 2,474,309 of record NW_028317968.1, read on the forward strand.
TTTGACGTGGACAAAAACTCAGCCCACGAGACAACAAGTTGTTTTTCGGTTTGAGTTAAAGTATATGAGGAAAAATTAACAATATTTAATGTAGTAGTTAGGCTTGGGTCAGGTAATGTTCTATACCCTGAACAGGTTGGTGTTCGAGGAAATTTTACCCTAACAAATTCCCACAGTTCTTTCTGAATTATACCATTCTCTAAGGCATGATTGATCAGCTCATAAAAATCTGAAACAAATTCTTCAACCAAACTTACACAGATCGGATATCAACTACTGTTGGGCAAAAATCTTGTAATACATTTCCTTGCTCGGGTCAGGTAATGTTCTATACGCTGACCCGGTCTCCCCCATCAGAGACCTCTCCCCTGAGTTCGACCTAAAAAAGCAAGAGGATGTGATTGGTGTATTCCTAAGAAATTGAAGGTGTGATGGCTAGCTGTGCTAGAGGAATCAGAAAAAGAAGATTCCGACTCGCCTAACACTTCACCTTCTGTGCAAGAAGGTCGCATGGTGAAACTCTGTGACTCACCGGATGTGTTGTCATGAAAATGTGTTGAATATGTGTCTAGTGAATGCTTTTTTAGGTCGAATTCAGGGGGGAGAGGCCTCCGACGGGGGAGAGCGGGTCGGGGTATAGAACATTACCTGACCCGAGCCTAACTACTACATTAAATATTGTTCATTTGTCCTCATATATGTTAACTCAAACCTAAAAAAACTTGTTGTCTCGTGGGCTGAGTTTTTGTCCACGTCAAAAACAGATGAATTTTAGGTAGTCAAGGTTCTTCAGTTGTTTGCCAGAAAATTCTCCCTTAGGTGTGAACATGCAAAAGCAGACAATAGAACAGAGTCATTTGATTGGTCTCAGTACTCCAGTAGGGATTCCAATGCCCTTCGGGATCTGACTCTCCTGTTGGAAAAAAGCCAATCAAGTGACCTTATTGATCAATTGGACCTTAATCTATTATTAGGTGAGACTAATAAGTCTCAGTCTGACCCTCTAACCCAGTTCAAAAAATTGTCCTGGAAATTTCCTTCATTGAACAATTATCCGAGTATTGTAATATTTCTTAAGCAAATATTGAGGGATATTAGAATACTCTCATATAATCGGACAAAGAATGACAATTTGTCGCAGACAGAACTAACAGCATTACGTGCCTTACAGGAAAACAACAACATCACAATAAAACCGTCTGACGAGGGTGGCAACGTAGTCATTATGGACAACATACAATACAAGGAATATGTTACAAGATTTTGCTCAACAGTAGTTGGTATCATCTCATCCCTGTAACTTTGATTGAAAAATGTATTTCAGATTTTTATGAGCTGATCGATCATGCCTTAGAGAATGTTATAATTCAAAAAGAACTGTGGGAATTTGTTAGGGTAAAATTTCCTAGAACGCCAACTGGGTCGGGGTATAGACCATTACCTGACCTGAGCCTAACTACTACATTAAATATTGTTAATTTGTCCTCATATACGTTAACTCAAACCGAAAAAAAACTGTTCTCTCATGGGCTGAGTTTTTGTCCACGTCAAAACGCTGATGAATTTTAGGTGGTCAAGGATCTTCAGTTGTTTGCCGAAAAACTCTTCTTAGGTGTGAACATACAAAATCAGACAATAGGACAAAGTCATTTGATTGGTCTCAGTACTCCAGTAGGGATTTCAAAGCCCTTCAGGATCTGACTCTCCTGTTGGAAGAAAGCCAATCAAGTGACCTTATTAATCAATTGGACCTTGATCTACTATTAGGTGAGACTAATAAGTCTCAAACTGATCCCTATCCCAGTTCAAAAAATTGTCCTCGAAATTTCCTATACGAACAATTATCCGAGTATTGTAATATTTCTTAAGCAAACATTGAGGGATATGAGAAAACTCTCATATAATCAGACAAAGAATGACAATTTGTCGCAGACAGAACAAACAGCGTTACGTGCCGTAAAGGAAAACAACATCACAATTAAACTGTCTGACAAGGGCAGCAATGTAGTCATTATGGACAACAATACAAGGAAATGTGTTACAAGATTTTGCTCAACAGTAGTTGGTATCGTCTCTTCCCTGTAACTTTGATTGAAAAATTTGTTTCAGATTTTTATTAGCTGATCGATCATGCCTTAGACAATGGTATAATTCAGAAAGAACTGTGGGAATTTGTTAGCGTAAAATTTTCTAGAACGTCAACTTTTTAAAGTTTACTGAAGATACACAATGACCCTAAAAATCCCACAGGGTGTCCAGTTGTCTCAGAAATGGGGGTTTGACAGAAAATATGAGTTGTGTAATTGACTCGTATTTACAACCTCATGTGTCATCGTTGCCTTCATTTGTAAAGGATATTATACATTTTTTGCAGATTACTGACAATACTAGTATTTCTAAAGAAGCCTTTTTGGTCACCATTTACATCGAGGCTTTGTATAGCAGCTGTACGACATATCCTTTCTCAAAGACCAATTCAAGGCTGGCCCATGAATGATATTGTATTGGCAGAATTGAACTATATTCTTCACCATAATTATTTTTCATTTGACGGTTCCCACTACCTCCAGGGCAGTGCAGGGTGTAGCTACGTGGACTTGTTCTTCCCAATCCTGCCAATCTGTACCTGGGGGAGTGGGAACAGTGGTTCCTCTCAGATGAGAGCCTCACGTTGTACACATGCCACATGTCCATGTGGCATAGGTACATTGAAGATGTTTTTTTTTGTCTGTGAGGGGCCTAAACAAATGCTGTTGAAGTGTTTTGATAAAATGAATGTCAACAATTACAATCTCAAATTCACGATGTCTCATAGTAGGGAGATGATGACCTTCTTAGATGTCTGCATGTACAAGGATAGTAATGGCCACCACTCTAATGAACTTTATAAAAAGGATACTGTAGGAAATACTATCCTGCACGCATCCAGCTGTCATCCACAGCCGTTGAAGGACTCTATACCCTGCAGTCAGTATATAAGGTTGAAGCGCAATTGCTCCACAGAACAAGGCTTTCAAGAGGTAGCAGAGAACCTAAGACAGCGATTATTTGATAGAGGATACAGTAAGATCTGCCTACGTAAAGCATATAATCACACTTGTTGGCAGTCACGCCTCTTGTTTCAAAAGAAGATAAAAGTAGACACAGTAAAGGAACCTATCCGTATAGTGTTGAGATATTCCAATCAGCATTCACAGATTAGACGAACTTTGCAATGCCACTGGTCAATTCTCACAGATGACAATTTGGTTAAACAGTTTGTGGATACTATGTCCTCCATAACTTTTAGAAAGGCTAGTTCACTACAGGACAAACTTGTCCATAGTGAATATAAGGAGAAATCTAGAGGCAAACATTGTCATGACCTTGGGACATATCCATGTGGGAATTGTCCGTACTGTCCTTTGGTGGATAAGAAAAAAGTAATTCTACTACCAAATGGAACTCATTATGCACTTAAACATTTTGCTAACTGCCAGACTAAAGGGGTGGTATATCTCATGTTGTGTGAATGCGGCGCATTTTACATTGGTAAGACCAAGCAGGAATTTTGGAGCCGCATCTACAAACATGTTTATAGTATACAATCACAAAATTCGGTTTACCCAAACGTACATTACAATGCTAAAATACTTTAATATGCCACCCTAGATGCAAAAAGTTCCACTTTCTCCCCCGAAAGTCCATAGTCAAGGTAACACTCTCTTGGCATCTGTGATATCCTCAAATCAATGAAATTCGTGCTCCTAAAATTAATCCACCTTCACGAAGGCATTCTTTATATCCATGTGTACCTCAAAAAAGAAAAAAATCTACATTACTCTCTATTAACATAAGGGAATACAGTATCCATCCAGTGCTAATAAAGTGCCAAACCACTCAGTGTCCACTTCTAAGTGGCTGTTTTAAATACCCTTACCTTATCAAAACTTGTATACGACTTTAAATCTCATAGTACTCCACAAAAACTGGTGCTCCAAGCCGTCCTTTTCTCCCATTAGTATTATCTCTGAAAAAACATATAATAGTGCAATATCCTTTAAGATATCCAAAAGGTGCTCCCCTTCTTCACAGCATTAGTGTAATGTGAATCCACTCCCCACCAACTTTCTCACCATGCACCTTATCGGACTAAACACTCTACAAGCATAAATGGCTCCCCCCATCCAATAATCACTGCCGTGCTCAATCTCCATATGGCATCATGACATGGGTCAAAAACAAGCTCCTTATAGTGTAGTAAGTCTTAGAAAAGGGTCTAATTTATTAAAATGTATGCTTACAATCAAGACAATATTAAAAATGCATTATCCTCCACAATAGGGAACATGAATCCCCAGTAAAACAACAATCAGTGAATAAACCTCAATAAAGATGGCCGCTCCGTAACTTCTGGTCTACGTCTACATCCAACGTCACGTCCTTGACGTGTTTCATCACTTCCGACTTCTTTTTGAAGTTCTTATGAGTACATGTACTATGTTATGGTTGCTACATTAAAGTCCCAATAGGGGAGTTTTTCATGTGAAAATTTGCATAGTTCCCTTTTACATCTGAATCTGTATAGTTCCCCTTTACATCTGAATCTGCAGAGTTTCCCCTTACATGTGAATCCACAGAGTTTCCTATTACATCTGAATCTGCAGAGTTCCCTTACACTGTAGGGGATGACTCCGCAGACTCTGATGTAAGAGAGAACTCTGGGAACTTTAATTTAAGAGGAAACACTGAATTCTGATGGAAAGATGGAAATCTGATGTAAGAAGGAATGCTGCAGACTCTGATGTAAAAGAGAACTCTGGGAACTTTAATTTAAGTGGAAACACTGAATTTGATGTAAAGATGGAAATCTGATGTAAGAAGGAATGCTGCAGACTCTGATGTAAAAGGGGGTCTCTAGTAACCAGAAACCCCACTTACATAAGAGTTCCCAGCATTCCCCTTTAATTGGGGTTCCCAGAGCACCCCTTACATTAGAATCTGCAGAGCCCCCCTTAAATTAAAGTTCACAGAGCTCGCATACAGTGCTCAGCATAAATGAGTACACCCCTTTTGAAAAGTAAGATTTTAATCAATATCTCAATGAACACAAGAACAGTTTCCAAAATTTTGACAAACTGTGTTCTATAGAACATTTGTTTAGCTCATTACATGAAGATAAGGTTAATATTTTAACTTAACTTACAAAACCTTCAGTTTTACTCAAATTAGTTGATGCAGAAATGAATACACACCACAACAAAAACTACTACATCTAGTATTTTGTATGACCTCCATGATTTGTAAGGACAGCACCAAGTCTTCTAAGCACAAGCTGGTGAAATATTACAATATATATCTTTTTCTATTCTTCAAGAACAACCTCTTTTAGAGCCTGGATATTGGATGGAGCGTGATGCTCAACTTGTCTTTATAGAATTCCCTATAGGTGTTCGACTAGGTTCAGATCATACTTGGCCATTGAATCATTTTCACCCTGTTCTTCAGAAATGCAACAGTGGCCTTAGATGTGTGTTTTGGATCATTGCCATGTTGGAAAAGTGCACAATGACCAAGGGCACAGAGTGATGGTAGCATCTTCTCTTTCAATATAGAGCAGTACATCTGTGAATTCATGACACCATCAAAGAAATGCAGCTCCCTGACACCAGGAGTACTCATGCAGCCCCACAGAAGGACACAGCCACCACCATCTTTCACTGCAGGCACCATGCATTTTTCATTGTACTCCTCACCTTTGCAACGCCATACAGTTTTGAAGCCATCAGTTCCAAAAACATTTATCTTGGTCTCATCACTCCAGGGTACAGAGTCCCAGTGGTCTTTTTCTGCATGAGCCCTGGCAAATTCTAGGCGGGCTTTTTTGTGCATGGGCTCTAGGAAAGGCATCCTTCATGGACGACCCCCATGCATGCCATTCCTCTGCAGTGTATGCTGTATTGTGTCATGGAAAACAATCACCCCAGTTTGGCTTTCTACTTCTTTAGCTAACTGCAGTGAACTTGCATAGCGATTTTCTTCAACCCTTCTCATCAGAAGACGCTCCTGTCGAGGTGTTAACTTCCGTGGATGGCCTGGACGTCTCTGTGGGATGGCTGCAGTTCCATCTTTGTTAAATTTTTGTATCACCTTTGCTACAGTATTCTGACTGGTAACTAAAGCTTTGCTGATCTTCTCGTAGCCTTCACCTTTCTTGTGTAAAGAAATAATTTTCTTTCTCAGGCCCTGTGACATTTCTCTTCCATGTGGTGCCATTGCTGACAGCATGAAATGGGAAGGGGTTTTCTTTGTTAACCACTTGCCTTCCTGAGGATTTACGCCCCTTCCTGACATGGCCTCTTTTTGCTATTTGGCGCTGCACTATTTCAACTGGTAATTGCACTGTCATGCAATGCTGTTCCCAAACAAAATTTACGTCCTTTTTTTCCCACATAAATAGAGCTTTCTTTTGGTGGTATTTGATCATCTGTGCGCTTTTAATTTTTTGCTCTATAAACAAAAAAAGACCAAAAGTTTGAAAAAAAGCTATATTTTTTACTTTCGGCTAGAAAAAATATATAGTAAACTCAAAGTTAGTCATAAATTAAGGCCAAAATGTATTCTGCTACATGTTTTTGGTAACAAAAATCCCAATAAGTATATAATCATTACTTTGTGTGAATGTTATAGTGTCTACAAACTATGGTATAAATACTGCAATTTATGCCATTTTTTTTTGCTATACAGCGCTGCGCTAGTTTAACTGACAATTGCGCGATCATGCAATGCTGTACATAAATTAAATTTACAGTGGGGCAAAAAAGTATTTAGTCAGCCACCAATTGTGCAAGTTCTTCCACTTAAAAAGATGAGAGAGGCCTGTAATTGGCATCATAGGTAGACCTCAACTATGAGAGACAAAATGAGAAAAAAAATCCAGACAATCACATTGGCTGATTTGGAAAGAATTTATTTGCAAATTATGGTGGAAAATAAGTATTTGGTCACCTACAAACAAGCAAGATTTCTGGCTCTCACAGACCTGTACCTTCTTCTTTAAGAGGCTCCTCTGTCCTGCACTCATTACCTGTATCAATGGCACCTGTTTGAACTTGTTATCATTATAAAAGACACCTGTCCACAACCTCAAACAGTCACACTCCAAACTCCACTATGGTGAAGAGCAAAGAGCTGTTGAAGGACACCAGAAACAAAATTGAAGACCTGCACCAGGCTGGGAAGACTGAATCTGCAATAGGCAAGCAGCTTGGTGTGAACAAATCAACTGTGGGAGCAATAATTAGAAAATGGAAGACATACAAGACCACTGATAATCTCCCCCGATCTGGGGCTCCATGCAAGATCTCACCCCGTGGGGTCAAAATGATCACAAGAACGGTGAGCAAAAATCCCAGGACCACACGGGGGGACCTAGTGAATGACCTGCAGAGAGCTGGGACCAACGTAACAAAGGCTACCATCAGTAACACACTACGCCGCCAGGGACTCAGATCCTGCAGTGCCAGACGTGTCCCCCTGCTTAAGCCAGTACATGTCCGGGCCCGTCTGAAGTTTGCTAGAGAGCATTTGGATGATCCAGAAGAGGATTGGGAGAATGCCATATGGTCAGATGAAACCAAAATAGAACTGTTTGGTAGAAACACAACTCGTCGTGTTTGGAGGAGAGAGAATGCTGAGTTGCATCCAAAGAACACCATACCTACTGTGAAGCATGGGGGTGGCAACATCATACTTTGGGGCTGTTTCTCCGCAAAGGGACTGGGACAACTGATCCATGTACAGGACAGAATGAATGGGGCCATGTATCATGAGATTTTGAGTGATTTTGAAGATGAAACGTGGCTGGGTCTTCCAACATGACAATGATCCCAAACATACCGCCCGGGCAACGAAGCAGTGGCTTCGTAAGAAGCATTTCAAGGTCCTGGAGTGGCCTAGCCAGTCTCCAGATCTCAACCCCATAGAAAACCTTTGGAGGGAGTTGAAAGTCCGTGTTGCCCAGCGACAGCCCCGAAACATCACTGCTCTAGAGGAGATCTGCATGGAGGAATGGGCCAACATACCAGCAACAGTGTGTGCCAACCTTGTGAAGACTTACAGGAAACGTTTGACCTCTGTCATTGCCAACAAAGGATATATAACAAAGTATTGAGATGAACTTTTGATATTGACCAAATACTTATTTTCCACCATAATTTGCAAATAAATTCTTTCCAAATCAGCCAATGTGATTGTCTGGATTTTTTTTCTCATTTTGTCTCTCATAGTTGAGGTTTACCTATGATGCCAATTATAGGCCTCTCTCATCTTTTTAAGTGGAAGAACTTGCATAATTGGTGGCTAACTAAATACTTTTTTGCCCCACTGTATGTCCTTTTTTTCACACAAATAGAGCTTTCTTTCGGTGGTATTTGATCACCTTTGCACTTTTTATTTTTCGCGTTATAAACAAAAAAAGAATGAAAATTAAAAAAAAAAAAAAAACACTAGTTTTTCTCATTTCTGTCATAAAGAATATCAAAAAAACTCAAATTTCGTCATAAATTTAGGCCAAAATGTATTCTGCTACATGTTTTTGGTAAAAAAAATTCCAATAAGTGTATATTGATTACTTTGTGTGAAAGTTATAGCATCTGCAAACTATGGTATAGATAATGGAATTTACACAGCTTTTACTTTCTGACTGCCTATCACATTTCTTTATGTACAAACACCCCAAAATGACCCCTTTTCGGAAAGTAGACACCCTAAGCTATCTGCTGAGAGGCATATTGAGTCCATGGAAGATTTATTTTTTTTCCACACGTTTTTGGAAAATGACCAAAACATTTTTTTTCTTACACAACACTGTCACTTAAATGATATATTGCTCACAAAAGCCATGGGTATATGTGGAATTACACCCAAAAATACATTCTGCTACTTCTACCAAGTATGGGGCTACCACGTTTGAGACTTTTTGGGAGCCTAGCCATATACAGGAGCCTGAAATCCAATGACCACTTTGAAAGCCTGAAGGTGCGTAACTTCCTCATTTCACTACCTCACTATCAGTTTCGGAGGCCCGGAAATGCCAGGATAGCAAAAAACCCCTCAAAATCACCCCTTTTTGGAAAGTAGACACCCCAAGGAATTTAAAAAGAGGCATGGCGAGTATTTTGCAGATCTATTTTTTTCTCACAAGGTTTTGAAATACAGGCATAAGTTGGTTTACAAATGCCTCGGTTAATATAATTTTCGATTTACGAATGAAAATCCTTTGAAAGTAATGCCTCGGTTTACAATTTTTTTTCTCAATATGAATGAATTAATTGGTTTTCAATGCATTTACAAATTTTTTTTAATCATGTCCCTGTACAGTACTATGCCTTTTTATAGTGCACTTTATAAAGAGTTTTGAACAGATAAGACTTTTTTTTTACTTTTTTCTGACTTCCGGAACAGATAAATTGGTTTGCATTTACAAATTTTTTTAATCATGTCCCTGTACAGTATTTATGCCTTTAAAGTGCACTTTATAAAGAGTTTTAAACAGGTAAAAGACTTTTTTTTTTACTTTTTTCTGACCTACGAAATGGATTAATGCATGGGAATTAATGCATAGGAATGGTTTTCAATGCATTCCTATGGGAAACCGCGTTTTGGTTTACAAATTTTTCGCAACACGAAAAGTCCCACAGAACACATTAAATTTGTAAACCGAGGTACGCCTGTATAAAAAAAGAAAAGAAAAAATATGTTTTTGTTTTCTTTCTTCATTTTCCAAAAACTTCTGGCATCAAACGAGATCTGCAAAATACTCACCATGCTTCTTATCAAATTCCTTGGGGTGTCTACTTACCAAAAAGAAGTCATTGGGGGGGGGGGGGGGGGTTGGTGCTATCCTGGCATTTCAGGGCCTCCGAAACTGTGATAGGTAGTCAGGCAGTGTAATGAGGAAATAAAGCCCTTTAAAAGCCTGAAGGTGCTTATTGGATTTTGGAGTCCTGTACTTGGGTAAACTGCCAAAAAGTCTCTCACATGTGGTACCCCATACTCGGGAGAAGTAGCAGAATGTATTTTGGGGAGTAATTCCACATATAATCATGGCATGTGTGAGCAATAAATCATTTAAGTGACATTTTTGTGTAAAAAAAATTTTTTTTTTGTCATCTTCCACAAATTTGTGGTAAAAAAATAAATTCTTCTATTGACTCAACATGCCTCTCAGCAAATAGTTTGGGGTGTCTACTTTCAAAAAGGGGTTGTTTTGGGGGGTGGGGGCATTTTATGTCCAGCATTAGAAGTCTATGCCACACCTCACTCACTCTTCTAACCACCTGAAGACCAAGCCTTTTCTGACACATGAAAAAAGTCAGTATTTTTTGCTAGGAAATTACTTTGAACCCACAAACATTATATATTTTTTAAAGCAGACACCCTAGTGAATAAAATAGTGGGTGCTGCAATTTTTTATGTCACATAGTACTCGCGCAGCGATTTTTCTAACGTAATTATTTTTTGAAAATACACATTTTTTTACTTTTAATTCACAAAAACACAATATATTGGCCAATTATTTGGTAAAATATAAAAGATAATGGTATGCCGAATAAATAGATACCAAACATGACATGCTTTAAAACTGTGCATGCCCCATGCAATGGCAACCATCTGCATAGATTTTTAATATCCATAGGCAATGCTTTAAAAGCCTTCACAAGCTACCATTTTAGATTTACAGAGGAGGTACAGTGCTAGAATTACTGCCCTTGATCTGACGTTCATGACGATACCTCACATGCATAGTGCAACCGTTGTTTACATACTGGCAAAGGGTCAACCCTCGCGCACGCAGGTGCGCGTGCACACGTGGGGAGGCGAGGGTGCTTTTTTCATGTTTTCATTATTTTTACACTGTCCCTTTCAATTATTTTTTTTTATTACTTTTAATGCTATCACAGGGAATGCAAATATCCCCTATAACTTCAATGAGCATTGTCATAGATTCTTTTTTTTTTTTTTAAATCTGGGGTCTATCAGACTCTAGCTATCTCCTCTGCCCTTACATTATCTAATATTACCAAGATTGGTGTGATCAGATGCTTTCCCAATTTACAAATGGTGCTGTTTATATCCTGCAAAACAAAAGTGATGAAATGCTCATACCTTCCGATTTCTTAGACTATAGGGCATATTGGCACCATTCCGGTCTTCAATCAGCTCTATGGTCAGCTGGCAGAAACGCCGGATGCATTCTCAAGTTCCCCCAATGGCACGGGACTGCCCAAGAAGGCTGTGGAAGGAAGCAGGGGAGGGGGGGCATCTTTTCTGCTGCTTGTAAAAGAAATCCTGCAGCTAGTTAGCCACTAGAATTGCTTTTACATGAAAGCCGATCGCCGGCTGAAAAAAATGATACCAGGATGATGCTGCAGCTGTAGGCATCATCCTGGTATAACCATTCAATGTCCAGTGATGTACCAGTACGTTGTTGGTCCTTATTAGGTATTTATGCTATGTTCTTTTTTTTTTATGTGGGCTGAATCTTCATTCACTCACTTTCACTCACTCTCTTTTATTCAAAAGAGAAGAAATCTCTGCCAGAAAAAGTGTGTGGTATGCCCACCATTAGAATATACTGCCCTGCATCCACCCACTTCTAATGGTGCCAGTCCAGTGATGTACCAGTACATCGCTGGTCCTTGTTGGGTGTTTATGCTATGTTCTTTTTTCTTATGTGGGCTGAATCTTCATTCACTCACTTTCACTCACTCTCTTTTCTTCAAAAGAGAAGAAATTTCTGCCAGAAAAAGTGTGTGGTATGCCTACCATTAGAATATACCACCCTGCATCCACCCACTTCCAATGTGCAAAAGAAATTATAAAATATATATGCCGAAGCATAGGGGGCATCTACCTACTGGCCACCCCAGGTCCCAATGCTTTGGCATATATGCTCTTTTTTTAACTGCGGATGAAAGATCTCATCCAACAGCACTGCACACACTGACTTATGTATATTCTGAGAGCAAGACCCTGTTGCTGTCAGAATAAACAAGTCAGTGCTGCAGCTGAATGACATCCTCATTTCTCAAGCAGGCTTTTCCCCCTTTCTAAGATGGGTATTTACAAGCCATTGGGGGAAGCCTCGGCGATTAGGTTGCACGGTGTCACAGGAGCCAATTCCAAGATTGTACAAATGTCTAAATAGTGGCACGCTTGAATAAAAATTGTCCATGTATAAGTGGTATCCCATATAGAAAAAGGATGACACCAAGTCCCAAACTATCTTGCCACTGCTCCCCATGTAGTCTGGGCATCCGGGGGGCTCCACGTGACTATCTTTTAGCTCGCAAATCCGAAACTTATATGTATAGCCTGCTGCCCTCTCACAGGTCTTGTACATCTTGACCCAATATCTGGCAAGCTTGCTGGGGAGCAATTCTTTGAATGGAAGGCGGCCAGAAAAATTATTAAGGGACTCATCAACACAGATGGTTTGCTGGGGAGTATAGACATCTGCAAATTTTTGGTTAAGGTGGTTTACGAGGGGCTGAATTTTGTGGAGCCGGTCAAATTCAGGGTCACCCCGAGGACAACAGAGTGTGTTATCTTTGAAATGCATAAAAAACATTATACTCTCATATCTATGCCTGGCCACGGCAGCAGAGAACATGGGCAAATGATGAATTGGGTCTGTGGACCAATACAACCGCAATTCATTTTTTTAGTAATGCCCATGCTGAGGGTTAGGTCCAAAACAACTTTAAATTTGGAAAACTTAATGGGTTTCCATGTGAATGGTCCTGCAAGGTTTGAATTTGGGTTGGCGGCAATAAACGGTTGTGCATATAAATTGTTTTGATCCACAATCAATACATACAGATCTTCTGTGAAAAACAGCTCCAAAAAATCAAGGGGAGTATTTAAATTTGCTGCTTCACCTAAATTCTGGGTTGGGCAGTGAACTGGGGAAGTATAGGTGCTGCAGAATTTGTGGGCTACCAATCCGGATTTGCAAGCATGTCCGAAAGGATACTAAGGGCTCTACGGGCCTGTGTGCAAATTTATGGTGGCTGCGGCACGCTACTTGTGCTCACCATCGCACCAGCTTGTACTGTGTTTTAAGGACTCACCATGGAGCACCTGGCTGTCAGAGACTGCTTGAACCACTACAAAAAAATTTACTGGCAAGTGCTAACAGAGATCAGGCCTGATTCTGCGAACACTGTGGTTTTGTGTGCAATGTATCAAGTGACAGTGACCTACTGACACTGCACTTGCTGGGGGAGAAGGGGGGGTAAGCGTAGGGGCTAAATGCAGGTGCTGGCAGATGCCGGAGCTGATCCCGCTAATGCTGCGTTTTTGAGGACACTATACTAATGTGAACGCTGGTATAGTGCTGATCTGATTAAAGATATTGATCCGTTCAGACACTATACTAGCAATGAAGGTTTATTGTGTATGTGAGAGTGTTCCTGGCAATCAAGGGGTTAAATATGATTACTTGTGTACTGACGGGCAATCTGACACTATCTGGGAGGGGCATGAAAACCGCGGGAGCGCAAATCACGTATATATACCTAATTTTGCACTCATGTGCTGCCCTGTAGCAGTATTTCTATCATAGGGCGGCACAGAAGTAGTTAAAAAAATTTAAAAATCAAATTTCGTCATAAATTTAGGCCAAAATGTATCCTGCGAAATGTCTTTGCTAAAAAAAATTCCAATACGTGTAAATTAATTGGTTTACGTAAAAGCCGGCAATCAGCGGGACTGTGGCGGACATTCTGACACTGGGGGGAACTGACTTGGTGTCACTGGCATCCCCTGTGCCACCAATACAGTGATCAGTGCTAAAAAAAAAAAAAGCACTGACGCTGTACTAATAGCACTGGGCAGGAAGGGTTTAACAATGAGGGGTGATCAAAAGGTTAACTGTGCGCTGAGAGTGTTTTACTAGGGGGCGGTGTGTGTGCTTCACTGTAAAGCACACTGCTCTGGATGGCTGACAGAGAGGAGGACTGTTGGTAAACAAAAGCAGCCCTCCTCCCCATCGGTGATCCTCAGCAATCTCTGGGCGCCAATGGGTAATCACCCGGAAATGCAAAATAACGTATATACAGTGGGGATCGAAAGTTTGGGCACCCCAGCTAAAAATTTGTATTAATGTGCATAAAGAAGCCAAGGAAAGATGGAAAAATCTCCAAAAGGCATCAAATTACAGATTAGACATTCTTATAATATGTCACCAAAAGTTAGATTTTATTTCCATCATTTACACTTTCAAAATAACAGAAAACAAAAAAATGGCGTCTGCAAAAGTTTGGGCACCCTGCAGAGTTAATATCTTGTACTGCCCCCTTTGGCAAGTATCACAGCTTGTAAACGCTTTTTGTAGCCAGCCAAGAGTCTTTCAATTCTTGTTTGAGGTATCTTTGCCCATTCTTCCTTACAAAAGTCTTCCAGTTCTTTGAGATTTCTGGGCTGTCTGTCACGCACTGCTCTTTTAAGGTCTATCCATAGATTTTCAATTATGTTGAGGTCAGGAGATTGTGAAGGCCATGGCAAAACCTTCAGTTTACGCCTCTTGATGTAATCCCCCGTGGATTTCGAGGTGTGTTTAGGATCATTATCCATTTATAGAAGCCATCCTCTCTTTAACTTCAGCTTTTTCACAGTTACCATCCAAAATTTGGTGAAATTTTATTGAATCCATTTTTCCTTCTACTCGTGAGATGTTCCCTGTGCCACTGGCTGCAACACAACCCCAAAGCATGATTGATCCAACCCCATGCTTAACAGTTGGACAGAGGTTCTTTTCATTAAATTCTGTGCCCCTTCTTCTCCAAACGTACCTTTGCTCATTCCGGCCAAAAAGTTCAATTTTAACCTCATCGGTCCACAGAACTTGTTTCCAAAATGCATCAGGCTTGTCTATATGTTCATTTGCAAAGTTCAAACGATGATTTTTGTGGTGAGGACGTAGAAGAGGTTTTCTTCTGATGACTCTTCCATGAAGACCATATTTGTACAAGTATCTCTTTATAGTGGAATAGTGTACCACAACTCCAGTGTCTGCCAGATCTTTCTGGAGGGATCGTGCAGTCAAACGTGGGTTTTGAATTGTTTTTCTCACAATCCTGCGAGCTGTTCTGTCTGATATTTTTCTTGGTCTTCCAGATCTTGCTTTAACTTCCACTGTTCCTGATGACTGCCATTTCTTAATTACATTCCGAACAGAGGATATTGACATCTGAAAACGCTTTGCTATCTTCTTATAGCCTTCTCCAGCTTTGTGAGCGTCAACTATTTTCAGTTTCAGTTTTCTAGACAACTGCTTAGAAGAACCCATGGTGCTGATTGTTGGGGCAAGGTCAGATGAGTATGGGCATTTAAAACCTTTGAGATTGACATCACCTGGTCTTCCCAGACGATGATTGAGAACAATCCATGACACTGGCAGGTCTCAGCTTTGCAAAGGGGGCAGTGCATGCTATAAATTTTGCAGGGTGCCCAAACTTTTGCAGACGCCATTTTTTTGTTTTCTGTTATTTTGAAAGTGTAAATGATGGAAATAAAATCTAACTTGTTGACATATTATAAGAATGTCTAATCTGTAATTTGATGCCTTTTGGAGATTTTTCCATCTTTCCTTGGCTTCTTTATGCACATTAATACAAATTTTTAGCTGGGGTGCCCAAACTTTCGATCCCCACTGTATACACGTGATTTTGCACAACCATGCTGCCCTTTCGCAGTATTTCTGCTATAGGGCGGATGGTAAGTGGTTAAGTAATGCCCTTTATAATCAACTGTCTGCTAGACACCTGTTTAATGAATAATTAGACTCACCTGTAGTTGAATTCTTGTTAATTAGGATTTTGTTGTCTAAAATTTAGCTTTGCTCCTAATGCAGGCCATAGACGGTTCGTTTAATGGCCAATTTTTTGACCGAAAAACGAAACATCGGTCGTTCTGTTGCCACCAATAATCGCGAAAATTGGACGTTTTTCGCAAATTTTGCAGCATGACTGATAAAAGAAATGAGGAGGAACCTCGAAAATCGGCCGATGCTATAGCCCCACTAACAGTGCGAAAATCGGCCGATTATTCTGGCCGATAAACGAACCGTCTATGGTCTGCATAAGACTTTCATTGGGGTGTATTCATTTTTGCAACATGGTCTTGAATGAATTTGTAAGGAAACGTATTTTTTTGTGTGTGCAAAGTAACAAATTTTGTTTACAATCAATGGCCCGCAATTTGTCAGAGTATTTTGTAGTATAGTCTCCCATAGAAAATGTTGATTCTGAAAGGAGTCCCCAGAACGCCGCTTACATCAAAGTCTGCCGAGCCCCCCCTTACATCAGAGTCCACACAGCGCCTCTTACAACAGAGTCCGCAGAACCTCCCCCTACAACAGAGTCTGCAGAGCACCCTTACATCAGAGTCTACAGAGCGCCCCTTACATCAGAGTCTGCAGAGCCCCCCTTAAATCAAGAGTCCACAGAGTCACCTACCATCAGAGACCGCAAAGCGGCCCTTACATCAGAGTCCGCCAAGCCCCCTTACATCAGAGTCCTAAGAGTCTCCCTTTCATCAGAGATCACAGAGCCCCCCTTACATCAGAGTCTGCAGAGCACCCCTTGCATCAGAAACTACAGAGTGCTCCTTACATTAGAGTTCGCAGAGTGTTCCCTTACATCAGAGTCCACAGAGCCCCCCTTACACCAGAGACTGCAAAGCGCCCCTTACATCAGAGTCTGCAGAGCACCCCTTATATCAAAGTCCACAAATTGCCATTTACATCAGAGTCCGCAGAGCCCTCCTTACAACAGAGTCCACAGAGCACCCCTTACAACAGACTTCGCAGAGCCCCCTTACAACAGAGTCCTCAGAGCCTCCCTTACAAAGGAGTTCGCAGCGCCCCTTGCATTAGAAACTACTGAGATCTCCTTACATTAGAGTTTGCAGAACACTCCTTACATCAGAGTCTACAGAGCCCCCCGTACATCAGAGTCTGCAGAGCTTCCCTTACATCAGAGACTGCAGAGGACCCCTTACATCAGAGTCCACAGAGTGCCTCTTACATCAGAGTCTGCAGAGCCCCTCTTGCATCAGAGCCCACACAGCACCCCTTAAATCAGAGTCTGCAGAGCCCCCTTACATCACAGTCCTCAGAGCACCCCTTACATCAGAGTCTGCAGAGTCCCCATTACAACAGAGTCCACAGAGCCCTCTTACATCAGAGTCCTCAGAGCCCCTCTTACATCAGTCTGCAGAGCCCCCCTTACATCACAGTCCACAGAGCACCCCTTGCATCAGAGTCCACAGAGCACTCCTTGCATTAGAGTCCACAGAGCACTCCTTACATCAGAATCTGCAGGGTGCCCCCTACATTAGTCTGTAAAGCCCCCCTTACATCAGAATCCACAGAGTGCCCCTTACATCAGAGTCCGCAAAGCACCCCTTACATCAGAGTCCGCAAAGCACCCCTTGCATTAGAGTCCACAGAGCACTCCTTACATTAGAGTTTGCAGAGCATCCCTTACATCAGAATCTGCAGGGTGCCCCCTACATCAGTCTGTAAAGCACCCCTTACATCAGAGTCTGCCGAGCGCCCCTTACTACGGAGTCCGCAGAACCCCTCTTACATCAGAGCCCACACAGCACCCCTTACAACAGAGGCCCCTTACATCAGAGTTCACAGAGCCCCTCTTACATCACAGTCCTCAGAGCACTCCTTACATCAGAGTCCGCACAGCACCCCTCAAAACAGAGTGTGTACAGTGCCCCTTACAACAGGGTCCGCAGAGCCCCTTTACAACAGAGTCTGCAGACCGCCCTTTACATCAGATTCTGCAAAACCCCCCTACATCAGAGTCCTCAGAGCACCCCTTACATCATAGTCCGCAGAGCGCCCCTTACAGCAGAATCTGTAGAGCCTCCTTACATCAGAGTCTGCACAGCCCTCCTTACACCAGAGGCTGCAGAGCCCTCCTTAAATCAGAGAACGCAGAATGCCCCTTACATCAGAGTCCGCATAGCCCCCCTTACATCAGTCTGCAGAATCTCCACTTACACTGTAAGGGGGATCTCTGTGGACTCTGGAATGTAAAGTGGAACCCTGATTTAAGGGGCTCTGCAGACTCTGATGTAAGGGGGAATGCTGAAGACTGATGAGCTTTAAAAGTGTCGACCTATAGAAAATATAGGGTACTGAAGTTCGTTGCCATTTCACGAGGGCGCACAAACTTAAGGTTTGACAAGTTGGATATCTATTTACTCGATGCAACCTCATCTTTTATATGTTACTGAAATTTTGAGGTAATGTAATGCGGCATAAAAAATTGGAACTACCACTTTTATTCTATGGGGTCTCTGCTTTCATAAAATATATCATGTTAGGGGGTTTAATGTAATCTTCAGGCCTAAAATAATTTTTTAACCATGTGCAAAAAACAGCTCTGGCAGCAAAAACGCAAAAATGGCTCTGGCAGCGAAAGGGATAAAGTATAAGCCTTGACTCCCCCCCCTTTCCTGACAAGGAAGCCAATCAGTGCTCATTACACTGCAAGGTCTCTCTCCTCCCTGCTAGTCCCCAGGTGCGGTGCTGAAGACAGGCAGGGAGGAGGAGGAGATAAACAGCACAATGATAAAAATATTAAACGTTTAAGTCGCTATAAAGCCCCCTTTTGTTTTTAACCACTTGCCTACAGGGCACTTATACCTCCTTCCTGCCCAGGCCAATTTTCAGCTTTCAGCGCTGTCACACTTTGAATGACAATTGCGCGGTCATGCAACATTGCACTCATATTACATTTTTATCATTTTTTTAAGACAGATAGAGCTTTCTTTTGGTGGTATTTAATCACCTCTGGGTTTTTTATTTTTTGCTAAACAAACCGAAAACAACTGAACTTTTTGAAAAAAAAAAGTTTTTTCTTAGTTAAGTGTTCTTGCATGGCAAGACCACTTACTGTTATCTCACATATATATTCTTATGATAGCCAAATTTACCACCCTAACTCCTCCCACAGTTTTTACACTACATAGACAGTAATATACCAAAACGTGCGGATTGTTCCTGATTGGTGTGCTATTACTTTGTGGAACGTTTCGCCGAATGGTTCACAAAATATTGGCATTTTTGTGGTGAAATTGGTCCCATAGGAATGAATGGCAGAATGTTCAAAACTAGAGTGTGAGCTGACAAAAGCTAGAGTGGGAGCTGAAAAATCAGAACATGATTTCTAAACTGCCATCACTCCCTCATTTTCAAGCCCACCTACACAAATCTTATATCAAAACGTTCAGCTATCCCTGCTGCCACTAAAAATGTCCACGGCTAAGCCATAGTCCTGATAGTTTTCACAATATGACCATTTGTTTGCAACGCACGCCGCCCATTGACATTCATTGAAACTCCACTCTAGCCACCTCAAATTTGAAGGGCAATTTCTAAACTGCAACTGTGCCTTCATTTTTAATATTTCACAGACATACTATGCATCAAAATGTAGGTCTGGGTCTTGTGATTCTCACAATATAAAACTCTTCGGTGTAGGATTTATAATTTTTAAACTACAACTGTTTGAAGATGGCAACCGCCAGTGAAGTGAGCAAGCTGGAGCAGTTTGTTTTTAACTGCTCTTTTCTGCCCTTGCTGTAGAGTGAGCAGGCAGCAGAGTGACAAAAGTAGGGGGTGAGTTGTAGACTACTGGTGGAGGCAAGAACACTTCACACAATTTCCCCAGAAATTGTAGCGTTTCTGTTATAAAATTTTGTAAATAAGTGATTTTTCTCCTTCACTGATGTGCGCTAATGTGGCTGCAGTGATGGGCACTGATGAGGAAGCACTGGTAGGTGGCACTGATGGGCATTGACAGGCATCACTGATGGGCACTGAAAGGCAGCACTCATAAATGGCACTGATAGGCAGCACTGACCAGCACTGTTAGGTGGCACTTGTCACGACCCGCGGCCGCCGCCACCAACAGGCGACAATCGCACAGCCGCGACTAACAGTAATACGTCACGCCCACGGCATCAGACCCCAGACCTTCTCACCAAACTCGTGACCGAAGGGCCGGCCGATCCAAAAACCATGGGGTGACGCGCGTAACAAGGTCTCACCCAGCTGCACCCTACACAGCGATTGCCCAGCTAATGGACTACAATCGGTGCCTGCAGCCTGAATGCCCTTGTTACTGGGTCGGATTAGTTACGCAACTAACCCTCTACTGCCACCACCACTTTTGTCGGAGACTGGGAAACTCCCGTTATCAAATATACACTATAATGATTGAAATATTGATCTATATAGCACGGCCCGCGGACCTACTATACAGAAATATAACCACAGTAGCGTCTCTTCAAAGGCAGGGATTCGTGAATTGCAAGTAAGCGCTTAGAAACAGTTTAACACTTTCAGAAAGAAAGATTTATTTCTAACGGTCAAACAGATGCAAAATAAATAGTTACAAAGATGTCACAAGAATATATATATATGTATATAAAGACACAGCAAACATAGAATAGCGAGGAAATTACAGGGTAAGTTACTTGCCTTGCCTGGTTTTAGCAAATTCAAGATGCAGAGCAGAAAGGTTCTTTGATCTCCCCTTGTTACGATGTTGCTGGGAGATCCCTGTGTGTGTGAGTCTAACTCACTTACTCTCTTAAAAAAGGTCCCTCAGGGGAAGGGAGGGGGGCTCTGACTACACGTTTTGGGAGTAGTCATTGGGGAACTCTATACTAACTACAACTCATCCCCCATGATATGAAACATACAGTTCACCTGAGGAATGTGCAGTTTTCTTATCTTGATTAAGATGGGGGAGGAAATACACTTTACAACCTTTATGACTGCTGGACGCAGGATGTCTTAACCTGGTTGACCCCCACACCATCTGCCAGAAGATAACGTTTGCCTCACAGGAATGCAGGGGGGATGTGAGGAGTGATTTGAGAAATGCCTCAGATAAACAGATAGAACACGAAAAAGGGAGTTGAAGGGGGACTCCGCTCCAACAAGGATGAGCATGTTTGCCACAGCACTGACTGGCACTAAAAGGCAGCTCAGATGGGCACTGATATGTGGCATTGATGTGCACTGGTAGGCACTGATATGTGGCATTGATGTGGCACTGGCAGGTGGCACTGATGGGGCTAGACTGATCATCAGTGCCCTGATGATCAGTGTACATGTCCCGTCTGAGTAATGCCTATTACTGGCTCTCCTCTCAAGCTGTCAGTGTGACAGCTCATGCGGAAAGGAATGCCAATAACCGGCATTTCCTTAATTACATGTGATCAGCTGAGATTGGACACAGCTGATCACATGACAGAGCCAACGTCATCGGCTCTTTCCATTGATCGGTGATCCACTGTGTCCCAGGGACACAGCGCAGCACCGATCGCCGCGCTGTGGGGGTGCGCAAGAGCGGTTAGAGTGGGAGGACGTCATATGACCGCGCAATTGTCATTCAAAAAGTGACAGTGCTGAAAGCTGGAAATTGTCCTGGGCAGGAAGGGGGTATAAGTGCCCTGTAGGCTAGTGGTTAATAACAAAGTCAAAAATATTGTTTTTTTCCTCCAAATTGTTTTTTTTTTATAGCACGAAGAAAAAAAAAGAAAAACTGCACAGGCCATCAAATATCACTGAAAGAAAGCTCAATTTGTGAGGAAAAAAAGGACGTAAATTTCATTTGGGTGCAGCGTTGCATGACCGCGCAATTGCCAAAGTAATACAAAAAATGGCCTGGTCAGGAAGACACTAAAGGCTAAATCCTCTGGAGGGCAAGTGGTTAAAAAGCGCGTATGCATAGTGCCTTGTAGCGCTGAACGCCGGCTGCTGAGGGTAGTACCTGTCCCTCGTGAGGAGACACTGCAGGGATGACCGTTACCATGTGGAGGTGATATACACCATTACATGTAATATGGTGTAAAAATCCAACTTCATCATTAACCCCTAGGGTGCAGGAGTGTAGTACTCAGAGCAGGCGTTGTCTAATCATCGTGCCCTGATAGTATAGAGCCCGCTCCACGCACACTCCTCCATATGAGGTAACGTGGTGCTACATGATGAGGACAGAGCGCAGAGCCCTCCTTCGCAGGGACTTGTAGTCTTTCCAGCAAGGCGTTTCCCTCTACAGACGCTGACGCCGCAGGTCTGGAAAGACTACCACTCCCACACTGCAATAGGGCGCAGCCATCAGCAACTCAGCCGCCGCCCAACAACCCGTGTGCGCCTCTCACAAGGCCAGGAGCCGCCGACTGCCCTTTTACGGCTGCTGACGTCAGCGCAGAGAGGGTGGAAAGGGCGGGAGATAGCACCGGCGGCGGAGGAAGGAGGGGAAGAGATGACGCCACCGGGCGGTTCCACACACGATAGGAGGCGCGAGCAAGGTGGGCGGTCCCAGGAGGCACGCGCAGACAGCAGGGAGTCACCGGCGAGAGCAGAGACCGTTATTCAGCCGCAGGAGCAGCTCACTGACTGACACAGGGATAGACAGGCAGCGCTCAGCACACAACAGGGCGTAGCTCTCTCTCCCCGCCGCTGACACCTTCTCCTCACACTCCGAATCACTCACCCGCCCGAGCTACAAGATGGTGGACCGCGAGCAGCTGGTGCAGAAAGCCCGACTGGCCGAACAAGCCGAGAGATACGATGACATGGCCGCCGCTATGAAGGCGGTAAGTGGGAGGGTGGGCACTGCGTCTGTCTCCTCACACTGCGCCCTGTACAGGGGACACGTCTCCCGCCTCTGGCTGCCGGTGCGGACATCATACTATGGGGAGGAGGGCGCCGTTCTCCCCGGTGTGTGTGGCCTCATGGGTGGGGGGAGGTGTGAGTTGAGTGCTGCGGGGGTCAGATGTACACTGCAGATATGTCTGCTCCATGCCTGATAATGGCACTAGGTGTAGGAGGCTCCTGTGGCTGAACTGTCACTGCCATCCTCATCCCTAGGCTTCAATCCCACTCAGCATGTCTATCTGTCCCAGGAATATCCTGCTAGCCCAGCTGCTGGCACTGATCACACCCCAGTACCTTTAAAGAGCCAGCCAATATCTAACCCTCATCATCCTCTCCTCTGTCCCTTCCATTCAGAAAGGGGAAGAAATAGCAGCAATCTCATCTTTTCTACCCCCCCCCCCCCAGACAAAGCAATGGTGGGAGGCAGTACCAGCCCTTCCAGAAGATTCTGCATTTGTCATATTGCAGAGAAGAGGCTGGACTGTCTGGAGGAGGGAGGGGAATCAGAAAAGAGGCAATTGTTTAAATGGATGGCTGGGGAAACTTGCTTGCAGGTGCATGTTCAGCCTTTATTTTCCCTGCTCTGCTCCACATTTCCACAGGATGGTTGGATGTAGGATGAGACATAATCAGCCTTTGTACTGTGCCTTGGCCTCTTTTTGTTACATCTCATAGGTAATGCACTGATATCAACAGTGTCTACATTTTTACATCTCATAGGTAATGCACTGATATCAACAGTGTCTACATTTTGTTACATCTCATTGGTAATGCACTGATATCAACAGTGTCTACATTTTGATACATCTCATAGGTAATGCACTCGTGGCAACAGTGTCTACATTTTGTTACATCTCATCGGTAATGCACTGATATCAACAGTGTCTACATTTTGTTACATCTCATAGGTAATGCACTTGTGGCAACAGTGTCTACATTTTGTTACATCTCATAGGTAATGCACTGATATCAACAGTGTCTGCATTTTGTTACATCTCATCGGTAATGCACTGATATCAACAGTGTCTACATTTTGATACATCTCATAGGTAATGCACTCGTGGCAACAGTGTGTACATTTTATGCAGTCTATTGGCAGGCACTTAAATATTTAAAGCACAAATGAGGATGATGTGTGTGAATACATGCAGAAGTGTGTGAATACATGCAGAAATCACAGTACAAGTCCCTATACTCCCATCTAAACTGATGCTCTTTTGTCAGAGAAATATATTCTTTTACATTCCTTTTATTTGCTGAGGATTATCGATGGAAGATTTTTTTTTTTTTTTAAATCGATTGGAAGTAATAAAATGTACAAAAAAGGAAACTGCTGGATGACAGCGAGTTTTATATGCAGAAAGTTGTCTACACAGATGACTTGTATGCAAAACTATGTCCTTCTCTGCCCTCACACAGTTCAGCTGGAAAGTGTTACCTCACCTATTTCCATAGCAACCAGCGATGTCATTTGGAGACGGAATCTGCATTGCACCCAGGTGGTTGGTACCAGACAGCATGTATGGCAGTTATCCAAGCTAGTGCAGTGATGAAATACATTTTAACTTGGCAGATTGAAGATGCGTTACGGCAAGGCATTGCGTGCATTAAGAGGGTATAACAAATTAATATTGGGTGATTTGAAATGGTTAGATCTGGTCTGTTTGATTCCTGGGGGGTTTGTTTTATATATTTTTTTTTTCTCAAATCTTTGAGACCTGTAAGGTAAATGACTCAATGGAGGTTATGTACTAATAATGGAGAGTGCAAAATCTGGTGCAACTCTGCATGGAAGCCAGTCGGCTTCCATGTTTTATTGCCAAAGCTTTGTTCAGCAAGCTGAAGTTAAAAGCTGACTGGCTACCATGTGCAGCTGCACATGATTCTGAGTGCACCAGTTGTAGTAAATCTTCCCCACTAATGTAGGTTTACTAAAACAGGAGAGTGCAAAATCTGGTGCAGCTCTGCATAGAAAGCAATCAGCCTCCAGGTTTTATTGTCAAAGCTTAATTGAACAAGCTGAAGGTAGAAGCTGATTGGCTACCATGCACAGCCTAACCACTCTTTTGCACTCTCCAGTTTTAGTAAATTAACTAATGTAAGGTGAGCATGGGTTTCACAGTACAGATGTTATACAGGTGTTCGTTTTACGTCCTGTCCTTTATAATCAAATGCAAAACTGTGTCCCAGAATCTTTCTACTTGTATCTGCATAGCCTATACTCTGATTTGTTTTTGTTCCATGCCGAATAGATCAATATCCTTTTGTTCACAGGTCAGTGTTCTGCAAAATGTTACACTGCTCTTGCACAAAGGACACAAGATGCATGTGTTTTCCAGTGGTTGTAGCTTCACTGCACAAAGCTCATCACACACACTACAATTATAGAATCCTCTTTAGATCTAACAAATGTTTTTGAAAATTAGTTATCTACCTTTCATTTAGCTTGTTGATTGTACAGCACAAGTAGGTGCTGCCTCTAGCTAGAGATTTGCACTCTTTGGAAGATCAGGAAAGCTTTCTGATCATGCAAAGTGTGAAATGCAGCACTTGTGTGTCATGTGACATTCATAGGTGGACACAGATTAAAGAACAGCTCTGATCTAAACAAATAACTTTTTAACTCAAACAACAAGGCAGTGTAAGCCTGTATACAAAACTGTTCAACAAACATGTAATTTACCAGGTAACCAGAATTTCTTCCCTATTCAGGTTTAGTGTGAGCTGAGCCAGGGCACCTGACTTTACCCACCACTAACTATACTTTTCTAAGTGAAGTGAGTTTGCAGGGTTTTTTTTTCTTCTTGTATCTTTGTACATGTATGTCTGTTTGAAGAGAATATTTAAAGGCTTAGGCCAAAAGTGATGTCTTAGTTATAGGTAGTTATGCAGAGTAGCACCTCATTTACTTGGACTTTAGTGAGATGTTTGTGCCTTTTGGATCTGGTGCCGTCTCCCTTAGTTTTACCCTTCCCGTTTTTACCTGTTTATACTTTTTTTTTTTTTTTGCCGTTTTCCTAACAACTTAGAGTAGGTTAGGATATGTTGATAGAGTGGTAGTTTAAGTTTCTGCTGGTTGAGAGCAGACTTTGTAATTCACAAGCAGAAATCTCATTATGTCCGGTAATTAAAAGTAACATCGTTTTATTCAAAATAGGAAAAAAGTGCTTGCTAGTAGGTGTGATGGGTTGCTTACTCTTGCCTTACCAGCTCTTCTTGCATGGTTTGCAAAATGTTTTCTAGAAAGCCTCTATAAATATACATTATAAAACTTGGAATTCATATTGGGCTAGGCTTGCCCTTGCGGTCACATAATAGTGCTTTGGCCTGGGTGTTTATTGTTCCAAGCTTTACCTTGTGGTAGATGGAGGGAGTGACTTTGACAGTACAGGTCTGCCTTAATGCCACAACATCTACCAGAAGGCTGAAATATTCATTTTAAGTGGACCACCAACTTTAGTCACCCCTTGTGGTTTTTTTTATTTCCCTCTCAAATTAGACTTTGAAGGGCTTTCCAGTTTGTGTGCTCTTGTGCCATGACTGTCAAATGGTGTCTGTTAATTGTGATACCATGACTGGATTAGTGAGCCATAGCATATTATGGCTTAAATAAGTTCATCTTTGAACAAAAGTAACAAGTGCACTTTTTTTTTTTGCAAGTTAAAAAAAGTGCATATATTTTTGGTTGCAGGAGCCTGTAAAGGATTGCACCAGCAGTTCGCTGGTGCCATGCAGGTCTCCTGCAGATCTGTAGTATATCTGCTTGCCTGTATGGGATGTGCTGCTACAGGGGGAAGGGGGCTATCAGGTGGCAGCTGCAGCTTTGGGAACAGGTTACATGTTGCACCCTAAATACAGGTGCAACATGTTACATGTTCCCAAAGGTGAGTTTGCTCAGGATATGTTAACATCTGCCATAGAATATCACCACTTCACTACCTCCACTCTGCCTGTAGAAAGTTATTTATGGCATAGCCCTGCCCCGGAGTATGCTCAATAGCCTGAAAGTAAATGGGTGGCACTGATGACAAATATAGGCACTCACACAAACTATGAAGATCACCCTCCCAAATGGGGGGGGGGTTTCAATGAGGAGGAACGCTGTATTTGAGCACCACAAACACGGTTTAATTTTTGATATCCAAAGCAAACTTGCCCATCCATGTTTCCATGCTTTATTTTTCTGAGAAATCAGTTAGAAAAGTACCACCTAGCATTTCTGACTGAGACCATCTTGAGTAAAAGCAGGTGATTCATGTAGCAATTATGTTGGAATCCATCTTGCCTTAGGTCAGGCATGCAGGAGGGTGTGCTTAGCTAAGAAAACCCCTCCTCCCATTATGAAGACTCCTGGGATGTATGGCATCATTTGCGTAGGCATGGAAACAAAGTAACTAAAGATGTAAAATAAAAAACAGTTTGAAACCAGCAGATATAATCTAATCTACTTTCCTATCTACTAATTTAACAGCATAAGAGTTGAAAATAGTCAATGTTTGAGATGTTCTACACACCCTGCAGACTTGTCCAGGGACTAAATTGGGGTCCCAATCCACTTGTCCTTCGTGACAATCTGCTTGTCCTGATTTAAAAAAAAAAAAAAAAAAAAAAAAATTTCAACCAAAGCCGTATTTAATTCTGAGGTGCTATTAAGAATGTCTGGGGCTTTCAAAAACGAAAGGGGCTTTATAGCGACCTAAACTTTTAATATTTTTAACAATGTGCTGTTTATCTGCTACGTGAGTAGTCTTCCAGTCTGTCTCCAGCACCATACCTGGGGACTAGCAGGGAGGGGAGAGATCTTGCAGTGTGATAAGCACCGATTGGGTACTTGTCAAGAAAGGGGAGTGTCAGGCTCTTAACGCCCAGCAGACTCGCGTCTTCCAGAAAAGAAAAATGCACTTTTTTTTTTTTTTTTTGCAGATTAAAGTACATTTGAATTTTTTTTTTTTTTTTTTTTTTTTTTTTTTTTTGGGGAAGTCATTGCACCAGCGATCAGCAGATCATGGGTGTAATGTAGGACCTCTGCAGACTGTCAGTGTAATCTGTCTGTCCGGACCTCATATAGGCAAGCAATTTCACTTTGATGGGAAGAATCGATGAACTACCAGAGTGTGGAACAGTGCCGTGGCAGTTCATTGACTACTACAAGCAGACAGCCGCAAAGGATGCCAGTACATGTACTTTTTCAATAAGTGACAGCCAGGTGCAAGGAACTTCTCACCATGCAGCTGTCACACAGGGCTTGGATAGCAGTGCTGCTGCTGTAATGGAAACATGTTCATCCAAAAGTGGATGGAACATGTACAGTGTTCTCAAAGGCAAACTTACCCTTTATCCTTTTCGCTGTAAAAGCCTTTTTTGCATCTTTTTTTTTTTTGCACACGTATAGAAAAAAAATCACTTTAAGCCTGAAGATTACATATAGATTTTCTGAAAGCAGACATCCTAGAGAATAAAATAGTGGTAGTTCAAATATTTTGGCACACGCTATTACTGCAAAATTTTCAGTACAAAACACACTTAAGTTAATTTTAGGGCAAAAGACAGTAAATTACCCAATTTGGTAAAATATGAAAGATGAGGTTATACCGGGTAAATAAGATCACAACGTGTCAAAATTAAATTTGCATGCACTTGTGAAATGGCAACAAACTTTGGTACCCTATATTTGCTGTGGGCGACACTTTTAAAGCCCCCTCTAGGTCATCCGTTTAGTGTTATGGAGTAGGTCTGGTACTAGAATTATTGCCCTCATTCTGGTGTACGCAGCGATATGTAATGTGTATCGCAATGTTTTCACACATAGGTGCATTGATGTGTTTCAACATGTGTGTTGGGGTGGGGAGGGCCTAAAACACAGATTTTTATTTATTTATTTTTTAAGGGGGCAGGGTTATGTTTTGGGTGTAACTTTTAGTAATTTTTTTTTTTCCATCACATAACGGACAAAATGTCCCCTATGCAATGATTTTTTTTGGGTAACAGGTTCTCTTTGAGATACCCAGGGTCTAAAAGACCCTGCATGTCTCCCATGTGCTCCATTGAATGTAATGCATTGCACTGCATTACATTTTTTCTCGGCTTTGATGGCTAGAAAAGCTGTCATCGAGGACTCAAATGACATGCACTTCTCTTCCAGGACAGGACAAGAAGGGGAGGAGAGCATTTACAGGAGTATTTGAAGAGCATTTGCAGGCAAAAAACGCACCAAAGTTGTGTTCTGAGAGGAACTTTTGAGCAGAAAAAATGTACAGTGCATCCAGAAAGCATTCACAGCGCTCCACTTTTGCCACATTTTGTTATGTTACAGCCTTATTCCAAAATGGATTCAATTCAATTTTTTCCTCAACATTCTAAAAACAATACCCCATAATGACAATGCGAAAGAAGTTCGTTTTTAAATCTTTTGCAATTTATTAAAAAGGAAAAAAAAATGTACATAAGTATTCACAGCCTTTGCTCAATACTTTTGTTAAAGCACCTTTAGCACCAATTACAGTCTCAAGTTGTTTTGAGTATGATGCTACAAGCTTGGCACACCTATTTGTGGGCAATTTCTCCCATTCTTCTTTGCAGTACCTCTCAAGCTCCATCAGGTTGGATGGGGAGCTTAGATGCACAGCCATTTTCAGTTCTCTCCAGAGATGTTCAATCGGGTTCAAGTCTGGGCTCTGGCTGGGCCACTCCAGGACATTCAGAGTTGGTCTGTAGCCACTCCTTTGTGGGCTGTGTGCTTAGGGTCGTTGTCCTGTTGAAAGATGAACCGTCGCCTTAGTCTAAGATCCAGAGAGCTCTGGAACAGGTTTTCATCAAGGATGTCTCTGTACATTGCTGCATTCATCTTCCTTCCATCCTGACTAGTCTACCAGTTCCCGCTGCTGAAAAACATCCCCAACATGTAGGGTGGTATTGGCCAGGTGGTGAGCAGTGCCTGGTTTCCTCCAGACATGACGCTTTGCATTCAGGCCAAAGAGTTCAATCTTTGTTTCATCAGACCAGAGAGTTTTGTTTCTCGTGGTCTGAGAGTCCATTAGGTGCCTTTTGTCAAACTCCAGGTGGGCTGCCATTTGCCTTTTACTGAGGAGTGGCTTCCATCTGGCCACTCTACCATACATGCCTGATTGGTGGCGTGCTGAAGAGATGGTTGTTCTTCTGGAAGGTTCTCCTCTCTCCACAGAGAAATGCTGGAGCATTTTGGCTGGGCAGCCCACTCTAGGAAGATTCCTGGTTGCTCCAAATGTCTTCCATTTACAGATGGAGGCCACTGTGATCATTGGGACCTTCCATGCTGCTCCCCAGATCTGTGCCTTGATACAATCCTGTCTTGGAGGTCTACAGACAATTCCTTGGACTTCATGGCTTGGTTTTGCTCTGACATGCACTGTTAACTGTAGGACCTTATATAGACAGGTGTATGCCTTTCCTAATCCTGTCCAGTCAACTGAATTTCCCACAGGTGGACTCTAAGTTGTAAAAACATCTCAAGGATGATCAGTGGAAACAGGACGCACCATAGCTCAAATGTGCGTGTCATGGTAAAGGCTGTAAATACATACTTGCGTACATGTTTTGTTTTTTTTATTTTTAATAAGTTGCAAAGATTTCATAACTAACTTCTTTCACGTTGTCATTATGAGGTCTTGTTTGTAGAATGTTGAGGAAAAAATGAATTTAATCCAATTTGGAATAAAGGTTAAACATAACAAAATGAGGCAAAAGGTAAGCGCTTTGAATACTGTATAAACACATTACTTGCTGTGTTCCAATGGGCAGAATAAATTTACTCTGGCCTGTAGGATGCATTTGCGCTCAAATGCTATATGCGCATTCACATTCATGCATATGCACATACATATTGTAAAATTGGAGGCTTTATTTTTTTTTTTGCCCTGCCAAAACTGGCAGAATGTTTTGTGTTTTTTTTTTTTTTTTTTTCTTTTTTTTTTTTTTTATAAGCCAGTGTGTGAGGCCTTAAGCAATGACTGCCCCTATCACATGTAGTCCTTTCATGAATGTTTCTTAAGTAATCCCTGATTCTTTCTGCAACTGATATTGAATGAGGAATCATGCAAGCAAGGCTGTGCAAATACTGAATGTTAAATAAGGTTCTTGCAAACCCTTCATAACAGTGCTAATTATACAATAATGTGTAGCTTTTAGGGATGCACCGAAATTCCGGTGGCTGAAACGGTTTGGCCGAAAACATCCCTTTCAGCTGTTGGCTGAAATGGGGAAAAAAGCACAGTTACAGGTGCCGAAAAAACCCCACCCCTCAAAGCTGTCCGCCGGCTCCCGCTCGGTAGTTGTCTTCCCTGAGAAACCATTGATCCCGGCGTTGGGCATAGAGATGAGTGAAGGAAAGCTGGCTGCCACACATCTCTATGCCCTTGGAGGAGGCTTTACATTGCAGAGGAGAGATGTGGGGTCTTATTGACCCCATATCTCTCCATAAAGAGGACCTGTCACTAATTCTATCACAAGGGTTGCATGCATTTCTTGTGATAAGAATAAGTGATTACAATTTTTTTAAAAGGAACAGTGCTAAAAAAAACCTTTTGTTTTTAAAAAAAAAAAAAAAAAAAGTTTAAAGTGGCCCTGTCTCTCCGTGCTCGTACATAGTGGTGAACGCATACATAGGCTATGCCCACATATGTAAATGGTGTTCAAGCCACACGTGAGGTATCGCCACGAACGTCGGAGCAAGAGCAATAATTCTCACACTAGACCTCCTCTGTAACTTTACACTGCTAACCTGTAGAAATTTTTGAAGCATCACCCATGGAGATTAAGTACCTCAGTTTCACGCCATTCCACGAGCGTGCGCAATTTTAAAGCATGACATGTTGGGTATCTGTTTACTCACCGTAACATCCTCTTACATATTTTACAAAACAATTGGGGTATATAATTTTTTTAATCTATTTTTTTTCCCAAAAATATACATTTTTAAAAACTGCGCGTTTCCGTTTTCGACCAAGTGCATTTTTAATTTTCAGTTTTGGCACCCAAATTTCCATTTCGGTGCACCACTAGTAGCTTTTTTGGTTTTCCAGTTCCGATTTGTTTGCAAGGTAGAACAGCTTTCATATCCTTAGATCTAAAGATTATTAAACCTTTTTCCGTATACAGCAGTAGGGACATAACTTCTAATAAAGTGTATTCTATGTTCTGCTGGATGCTGGTTATTTTAAAATATTCACTGCATGAGTTAATTGCAAAAATACAAGTTTTGTAAATTAGAGCTAATGCAGAGTTCTGTGAATGGAGGATGGCAAACCTGTAATTCATCTCTCCATTCATAGAATGCTTTGCTTTTGTGAAAATACATGGAGTTATGTGAATCGAGAAGTATGACAGGCATGATGAAAGTTCACTGCTTTGTGGAGGCTTTGGCATCACTAGAGGAAGGATTTCTGCTAGTAGGGCAATAAACTGCACATCACTGGGGGGCAAGTTATGGCTCTTATGCTATTCCCCCCCCCCCCCCATTTTTTTTTTTTTTTGTGAGAGCATAAGCTTTATCATGTACTTTTTTTCCTTTCAAATTTAAAAAAAAAAGACTTCAAGCTGTTCAATGCTAAGAAGTTAAAGTGCTTGATAAAAATGCCTCTCACGAGCGGACAATATATATAGTGTAGAGTAGCATTAAAGGGATAAGGTTATCTTTGGGAACATGTTACAAGTTCCCACTCATGCAGCTACAGTCAGATCCGCTGCCTCCTTGTGACGGGAGCAAGGGATCTTCTCCCCAAAATCACTGCTACTATTTAAGAAAAAAACTCGACTGCATGCAATTCTGCATCCAGCTCTGTGAATGGTAAAAATACAAGTACTGACAGACTGACTTTATGGCTGTCTGCTTATAGCTCTCAATGAACTACCAGGGTGCTGTTGTGCTCTGATAGTTCATTGTTCATGTCATTGTGTAACTGCTTACCTGTACAATGTACGAGCAGACAGCTTCCTGCATTGCCTCTGTGATCTGCTGATCACGGGTGCAGTGCTTTGCAGGCTCCTAATATAAATAAATATAAATATAATTTTTTTTCTTTCCTTGACAAAGGTGATTTTATTCTTTAACCACTTGTCCTCCAGAAGATTTATCCCCCTCCCCCCTTTCCTGTCCAGGCCATTTTTTGTTCTATGGCGCTGCATTACTTTGACAATTGTGTGGTCATGCAACGCTGCTCCCAAATTAAATGTCGTTCCCCCCCCCCCCCCCCCCCACACACTAATTGAACTTTCTTTCGGTGGTATTTGATCACCTGTGGTTTTTTTTTTTTTTTTTCCACTATAAAGACAATTTTGAGAAAATATTTTTGACTTTTTTGCTATTAATCATATCCAGTAAAAAATTAAATCAAATTTCAGCATAATGGTGCTGGGCCGGAAGGGGTTAACATCTGGGGCAATCAAAGGGTTAACTGTGCTGGGTGTGTTTTACTATG